>NC_091799.1:79738000-80077000 GCF_041296235.1 Equus asinus | reverse complement strand
TTGGTGGAAGAAAAGCAGAAATAAGAAAATGTGTAGGTCTTCTGCCTTTAATCCTACTTCACTTAACTATGCACCATCAAAAGATTTCGTGTTGTCTATGTAGTATCACTGCTTTAGAATCACAAAAAAGGAAAGCTAATACAAATCTATGTCGAGAGGCAAACAATGTATATTTTTTCACGTTATCTTTTCATATGAAAAGCATTATTTAGTTGTATACCACTGGATTCCCTTTCTCATGGCCGTATGTTTATTTCCCAGCAGTTAAATTCTTTTGGTGTTCTAAATTAAGTACATTCATGAATGTTCACAGAATATATTTAGAGGAAATAGTGCTTTTGCAAGAATCTAAATGTAATTTGTGTTTTATGGTTTAGGTTCAGAGGAAATTTGATGGCACAGTAAATAGGCACAGTTTAGCTTTTATATTTATATTTACTAAGCTCTCAGGTGGATTCAGTGCCTTCTGAAACCCTCCAGAGGACTGTGGCTAAAATGCAAAGAATGATGTTGAATGCAGCCAAGTCAGAACATTATGGAATAGAACCACTTTTTCTTTCACCCAGAAAGTTGAAAAAGAATCATTAGCTTAGTTCTTGTTACTGAATTCCTCAGAAAACACACAACAGAAAACAACCTTGGGAGAAAATCATCTTTGCATTTCCAGTGTCTAATATAGCACCCAGTACTTGGTAGATATTCAGTAAAAATGCGTTGAATAAATAAATGGTTGAGGGCATTAATCTGTTTCTTGACTTGCAGGAAATTGTCTTGACATTAGGATCAGAACACATCCAGAAAATCATGGTCAAAGTGAGATATAATAAAGAATATATCTGGTTTTGTCCCTCATTCCTTGCACAGAACTTCCTGACTTGTAGTTGTGTATCTTTGTTATGCTAATGAGATGACTCATGGTGGGCCCTTAGATCATTTCAGGGAAGGGGTTGGCCTCAGCAAAGAGACCAAGCACCTATTTAGAGGGTTGGATCTTCCAGCCCTACTCCCTACCCCCAACCTCCAGGGAAGAGAGAGGGACTGGAGATCTAGTTCAATCATGGCCAATGATTTAATCAATCATGCGTATGTAATGAAATCCCATATAAAAACTCTGCACATCCAGCTCAGTGGAACTTCCTGGTTGTTGAACTTAGTGATACACTGGGAGAGTGGTATACCCTGGCTGCATGGGGACTGAAGCTCCTGTACTCAGGACCATCCTAGATCCTGCCCTGTGTATCTCTTCATCTGGCTGTTCATTTGCATCCTTTATAATAAAACGCTAATCATAAGTATAGTTTTTGAGTTCTGTGAGTTGTTCTAGCAAATTATCAAACCTGAGAGGGTTGTGGGCAGTTGAATTTGTAGTCATCCAGGCAGAAGTACAGGTGTCTTGGAGCCACCAGAAATCTGTAGCTGGCATCTGAAGTGAGGCAGTCTTGTGAGATTGAGCCCTTAACTTTTGGTGAAGTTAGTGAAGTTAGTCTTCACTAACTCTGGGTAGTGTCAGAATTAACTTGATTTTAGGACACCCAGTTCATGTCAAAGAATTGGTGTGAGAACACACAAAGAAAATCAGGAAGAATCCCAATTTATCTTGAGTATCTAGAGAGAAGTTTTCCTGATATATCATGATCAATAAAAAAATTAAACATCATAACACTAGGAATCATGGATTTTATGAGACAGCTGCACATAGCAGGAAGTGTAATGAATGTAGCCTTTAATAACTACATAACCTTGGAAAAATCACTTGACTTTGAGGATTCCCACTTTCCACATCTTTAAAAATAAGGATAATGACGCCTACCTGTAATGATTAATTTTATGTGTCAACTTGGCTGCACCACAGTGCCAGATATTTGGTCAAACATTATTCTGGATGTTTCTCTGAGGATGTTTTTGGATGAGATTTACGTTTAAATTGGTGGTCTTTGAGTAAAGTAGATTGCCTTCCATAATGTTGGTGGGCCTCCTCCAATCAGTAGAACAAAAACACTGACCTACCCTGAGCAAGAAGAAATTCTGCCAGCAGACCACCTTTGGACTTCAACTACAGCATTGGTCGGCCACCTTGGTCTCCAGCCTGCTGGCGCACACAGTAGATTTTGGACTTGCAAGCCTCCACAATCATGTGAGTCAATCCGCTAAAATAAATCTCTATCTTTATCTCTATCTCTACTTCTATGTCTATGTCTATCTTTATCTACCTATCTGCACACACACACACACACACACACACGCACACACACACACACAATATCCTGTTGATTCAGTTTCTCTGGAGAACCATGACTAATACATTATGTCACCTGGTTGTTGTGAAAATTAAATGAGATAATGTATTTGAAACCCCTTTGTAAATTTTAAGGCATTATGAAACATGGAGATGGGTAAGTCTGCCTAATGCATGTAATGTGTACGTACTAAACTTTGTTAAGGCATTGTAGACATATAAATTAATGTTTACAAATGTGGTCTCAGGTCAATATTATAGAAAAAAGGATTTGAAATATCACACAAGAAGCTGCAAGACAGCAACAAGTAAGGCGAGGACCCTAGCGGCTGTAGGCTCTAGACTAGTATAGCATCTGTTGCCGAAGAGCATAAACTCCACGTGGACAGGAAACCACAACTTAATTGGCTGAGTTCAACTTACATACCCAGCATCTGGCACAGTGCTTTGCAGTCATCGTCCACATAACTGCTGAAGAATAAGTGTCTTTTATCTATGTGATCACCCAAAAAGTTCATTTTTGTGAGTGACTGGGTAGAAAGAGTTAAATACCTCAGAGTTAACATAAAGCACTTTAGCATATAGCATGGAGGGTCAGAAAGTACGCATGTGTTGAATCTGGTCATTCCCTCAGAAGAGTCAAATGTCAATTAATCATGGTCTGTATGCTAGAAACTTAGTCTGGCTGGGGGTAGGCCAAAGCCACAAACTCAGAATGCCTTGGTGAATAAATCCACAGCTAGATCTCATTCTCTGAAACTAATGGCTTTGCTTCCCTGGACCTTTGCTGAACTTCGCATAATAACAAGGTGCAAATATAGCTTAGAAGAAAACTCAGGGCCACTGCGCTGAATGAATACTTTTACACCCCAGGACAGTAACTGGAATGCTATTTAGCAGCATAGCAAACACTGCCCAGTGTTATTTGTCAACCGAGATCTCCAGAGGACACTGCTTGTAGCAATCTGGATTGCACTAGCGTGCTTCGCAACTTTATGGATTGTGGTTTATGTGGGAAGATATTTTGAGACTGGGCTGTGGAAGAATATGGTTGCTTTCAAAACATTCTAGGCAAAAGCTTCAGCCTGAGAAGGGAGACCAGACTTCTAGTCTTGTTGGTATTTTGGGAAGTATGTCATCATAATGATATTTCCAGGCTGCTCTGGATATGGCCAGTAAGAAAGAGAACATTAAGACAGTCTGCCTTAAATTAAAACAACAATGGGATACTATTTTTCCATTTATAAAATTGGGAAAGAACTTTTAAACTAATATGCAATAATCCTGGGAATATACCCTACACTGCTCATTGGAATGGCATGTGGCAAGAAAAAAATCTTAAAAACATGCATATCATTTGACCCCACAATTCTACCTCTAAAAATGTATCCCAAGCAATTAATCTTATCTTTGCAATGATTTATCTATTAGCTTATGTTAAACACACTATTATTTAGTAACAGTAAAAAAATTAGAAATAAATGAAATGTCTTACAATAGGGAATTGTCTAAAGGAATTTTGCTACATCCATATACAGGAATAGCGTAGAACTATTAAAAATAAGTTGCAGAAGAATATATAATGACATGGAAATTTGTTCATAATCTATTATTAAGTTAAAAAGCAGTTTAAAAAATACTGTATACAAAATAAGTCTATTTTGTTAAAAATCAATCAAAAGAATAATCTGGACGTGTGCATAGGAGAAAAGGCTAGTAGACATTAATTGTCAACAGCAACTCTGTTTGGGTGGTAGGCTTACGGTGATTTTTACCATCTCCTTTATGCCCCCCCCCCACCAAATTTTCTATAATAAATATTACATCAGCAATTGGGGGGGAGGAAGCTTTAAATATTTCAAATAAAATGAGCAGCAAACAAAAAATCTATGGTGAATTATGATTGTCCACAAAGAGAGGAGCAAGAACATTTCACAGTGCTATGATCAAACCCTGACACATTCCAGGACTTTACGTTCTAAGGCAGTTAGTTCAAAATAATTTATATGAGCCCTGGTGGTACAGAATGGTCTTAAAAATTTATGCTGTTTTCACTTAATACGAAGTATTTTCTACCCATGCTATGCTAAGCCTTGAACAGCATGGAGTCACTTTGCATAGCTCCAGGAACTGATACAGAGAGATGGCCTGACACATTCACACGAATGTTAGCACATAGATGCCACCTTGCAAATGGAAGATTTCAGGCCATGCGCCAACACTCACCATGCCACTGAAATCTAAAACTGTGTCTATAGAAAAATAAATAAAGAGCTTGTAGCCGACATTCATACATGTACAGATCCATCACAGGTTATTAGGAGAAATTAGAAATGTCTGGGGTAAATCCTTGGCCTCTGGGGGGTGGTGATGTCATCTGTGACAGCCTTTTCTACAAGCGTCCTTTGCTGTCCCTGACAGAATGGATTGGCAGGATCATCTTGTCTATTCATGTCAACCATCTGCCACTAATTGATGCAGCTGGCTGAGTTGTGGATTTGAAATTTAAAAAAGACTGATGGTGAAAATGGCTGCAAGGTGGATAGTTTAGTCTGCATGAGTGCCCATCATGTGAAATGTGACACTTTTCCCTGTCTGTTCCAGCTTTTTCTGGACCATAAAAGGGAAAGAGCCAACGACATATTTATTTTGCTTACAAATGAATGAGCCAGCAATCCAGACAAAATTAGGCTTAAACTTTAAGTCCAAAAGTGAACCATTAGCGATAGGACAGGGGAGACAGTGCCAGACTAACTTAAAGCTACTCTCAGCAAATCCCCCCTGGAGCTGATTCAGCCTTGCTGGATGGGTGTTTTGAGTTACACAAAATCTAGCATACTCTAGAAAAATGAGAGCATCTAGAAGTTTAAGCACATAAGTTTCAGAATGACAACTCCAAGAAATATGCATTCTTCATAGTCTTTCATAATCCTTTAGAAACCAATAGTGAATCCAGGTTAACCCACCCTAAGCATCACTATCATGTCTATTCTCAGAGTTTAAAAATGAAAGATTGCAAAGCATGTCACAGCCAGACTTCCCCAGCCCACCACTCTTCTGGGAAAACAAATTGACAGGAAGTCACAGAATACACGACCCATTAGCCTGACTGACTCACCTTGCTGTGGCTGGTCCTCCAGAAGCTTCAGTTTATAGGTGTGCAGGCTGTTGAACAGGTGGCTGCTGGCTTTTCTTTGTATGGTAGACATGGTACTGGCAATATGACTGTGGCTCCAGTATCACTAGGGCATTTCCTTCCCTTTGCCGGTCACCTAAAATGGTCTTCACAAGACACCCAGAACCACAGATGTACATGCAGACCCTGTCCTTGCTTGTAAAATATGTACTTCTCTAAGAAACGTCTGAGTGTTTCCCAGTCATGATTCTTGACATAAATATTTACCAATATAACTTCCCCTACATATAAAGATGCCAATTCATTTGAATAAAAACACAACTTAATTCTTCTTTCATTTCAAAGCACACTGAAACTTTTCTCTTCTGGTGTAAAATCCTACCACGTAGCTCTTTCTAACAGTTTGCCGTTTTGGCAGTTTTTGACTCCTTCTGCTCACATGAATCTAATGCCCCAATTATTTAGAGAAGACTGCTAGAGTAATACACACACAGAAACGTGCTGCTGAGTTAAATCAAGTGATTTCTAAGTCTGGTCTGTTACCCTCCGTGACAGCTGAAAGTGAACAGTTCTTAAGGGAGGCAGGAAGGAGGAGGAGCCAAGTGGACTAGCTCGTTAGCATAAAGAGGCAGGCCAGAAATGGCATTGGAGTTGCTTTGAATAAAAGTGACCAAAGCAGAGATTCTAAAAAGATGCCCTGACATTACAGTAATTGCATATCTGACTTCTGCTACTTTGTTTGTAATTAAAACAAAAGCTCAAAGCAGAGGTTATACCCTGTGGATAATCATTTGTACTTGCAAAATCTAAAGGTTGTAAGTGGAACTGGTAATGAGCTCATGGAAATGTACTGCTGGAACTTTCAATTTCTGTAAACACCTCTGAGTCTTCAGGAGGGAGCACTTACAGAGCAGCCTGCCTGCCAAGGCAACTATTTGGTGTTCTGGAAGAAAAATAAACAAGCAAAACACTTTCTTTCCAGAGATCTATCTCTGTTTCTCCTTAGATTCTCTGTTGCTAACTCTAGAGCACAAGATAAAACTAATGCCAGCGTTTTCTTGTGCTGAAATAGCACATTTCATTGAAATATTGGACATAGTTCATATTTTATTGAAATACTCATTGAAATAATAGCATATTTTATTATTGTTTAAAAACAAACCAGAAACACCCTTCACTTCACTTGGGAGCCTGCTCCATCTGAAGTCATGATGAGTGCTGCAAGAGCCTGCCCTTCAAGATTCACAGCTCTTTGTAGATTCAGAAAGGTGATAGGCAAAGACGAAGAAGAAAGACAGAGCTGTTCAGCCTCAAAATCTGGATCCTGCAGCTTCCTGGGCGTGTTTGAAAATTGGTGCTAAACTCAACACGCTAGCCAGATCTGAGTGGGCATCCTCATTTTAGTTTGGGGCAATTAACAATTCTCCAAGCATATTCTGAGCTATGGAAACTCTAATGAAATGAGTGATTGCTCTTTTATAATTCCTCTGAGTTATTAAAGTGCCTTTATTATTTTAATAGTCTATCTATTGCAGATTTAGGTCCTTCACAGTGTAACAGGTTATGGAAGTGTTTAGCTGCTTGGAAAGAGATTCCTGTTATTAGAGAAACATAGTTTCTGCTTTAAATGGCTGGTATTTATCTCCTGCTTCATAATAGTCATGGTGGAAGGCTGAGGCATTTTCCAGAATGACATAAAGCTATCAACATTCTGTCAAGTTGTGGACCTCACTAATAAGCACATTATTACATCAGGAGATCAAATAACCTGCAAAACTGTAAGCAAGACCCTGAGAGAAATGGATTGTCTAAAAAATGTTTTATAGTGAGAAATTTAAAAAACTATATGAATAAGCAGAGAGAATAGCATAATACGCCCTATGCACCCTTCACTTGGATTCAATCCTTATCAACCCATGGACTAACTTGTTTTAAGTCTGTGTTTCATCACAGTCACTTTCCCCTCTCACTCCACCGCTGGATCCTAAATATCACTGACTTCATAAATATTTCAATATGTTTTTCTAAAATGCAAGGACTTTGAAAAATAGAACCATAATAAAATTGTCACCCTTTTGATGATTAAACATGATTCCTTAATGTAATTAAATATCCAGGTGGTTTTCTTATTTTCCTGATATCTCATAAGTTTTATTTTTTTTATTTTTTTTATTTTTTTATTTTTTTTTTAAAGATTTTATTTTTTCCTTTTTCTCCCCAAAGCCCCCCCGGTACATAGTTGTATATTCTTCGTTGTGGGTCCTTCTAGTTGTGGTATGTGGGACGCCGCCTCAGCGTGGTTTGATGAGCAGTGCCATGTCCGCGCCCAGGATTCGAACCAACGAAACACTGGGCCGCCTGCAGCGGAGCGCGCGAACTTAACCACTCGGCCACGGGGCCAGCCCCCGTGATATCTCATAAGTTTTTTTTAAATTTTTATATTTTATTCAAATTGGGACCCAAAGGCCCACACATTGTATTTGGCTCATATAGCTCTTAAGTCTTTTTCATTCTCTAGGTTCCTCTCTGAGAGAAAATGTTCCTTGGGGGTTAATATCTACATTTACCCTAATTTGTGTCTGATTTTTCAAGGAAGCCCCCTGGATGCCCTCATTTTTCTTACCCATGCATGGGTATAAAGCTTGGAAAAAGGAGAGGAAAAAGAATGGTCATCTGACTGTAGATGCTAAAATGGCCAGCTTTCTGGGACCAAGTGCTCCCATTGGTGTACTGTATAATCTTAAACCAGGTACTTAGCATCTCTGCGTTCGTGTCTTCATTTGTCAAATAAAACAAATATCTGGTAAGCAATGCGAGAAATTATTTGACACTCATTCTGTGATTATCAAGACCTGGGGAAGGATGGAACATCCTGCTTTGTCCTTGGCTAGAGGCTGAGAAGAAAGAAACAGATTTAAAATGAAAAACCTGAGTAGGATTTGGGAATGTATTTGAAAATCTACTTCCTTAATTCTCAAACCTGTAAGAATACTGTAATTACCTGGGGAATGTCACAAAGATAGACATTTCTGAGCCCCAACTGTGGAGTCTGAGGTCTGGAGTGGGGTCTGAAATATGTATATGTATTTTTTCTTTTTTTAATTTAACTGTTTTCCCCCAGTTTTATTGATATAGAATTGACACATGACATTGTGTAAGTTTAAGGTATACAGCGTGCTGATTCGATACATTTATATACTGCAAGATGATTACCACCCTAGCACTAGTTACCACCTCCATCCCATCACATAATTGCTCCTTCTTTTTGGTGGTGAGAACGATTACGATCTACTCTCTTAGCAACATTCAAGTATGTGATACAGTGTTATTAGCTATAATCACCATCTTGTACATTAGATCCCCAAACTTGTTAATCTTATAACTGGAAGATGGTATTCTTTGACCAATAATTCTCCATTTCCCCCATCCCACAGTTCCTGGTAACCACCACTCTACTCTCTCTCTGAGTTTGACTTTTTTAGATGGAATCTATATATTTTTAAAGTCCTCTTGGTAAAATAGACAAGCATAACCTGCTTAAACAGATCTAATTTACTCCACTATTTTGTTCATTATATCTTTCCTGAGGGCTGATGAACCCAAACAAGCACTCCCTAAACAGTAGTTTCCAGTGCCACAATGTAAGCAGATAGGGACGACACCAGAGAAGGTTGGCTGCCTGGTTCCTCTATGTCCCACAGTTGTGCATCGTTGAATCAGCCCTGGGCAGTGGCCCTGTGAGTGATGACTTGAGTCAAGGGGACTCCTGGGCTCTTAACTGCATGTTGAGTTACACTTCTGCTCTGGGAGGAGTCTCTGTTTTGGATCACCAGTTTCCACTGGAAATAAGTCAGTGTAGCTGAAAGCAGTATGTTACAGGAGTACATAAAATAACATCAGACGTATCAGCCACAGTAAGTACCAGCTGTAGTAAGCCATAGCTCTGACTTTTCAGAAACAACACCAAGATACTAGTTCACGATGGGGTACTGTACTCTGCTTTTTGCTTGTAAATAAAAGCAATAGGTCAGAATGCAGAAGGGGAAATCTGGTTGGGTCAAGAAATAGGTGAATAATATTTGGTATTTTTACTTGCAATTTGATTAAAAATGAATTAGAATCCTATGAACGTCAACCTTCTTCCCTTATCAACTCTCTGTGATGCCAAAAAGATGCCATTGGTTTTCTTGGTCTAGATTTTTCCTTCTCTCCCATATTCTCTTTGCTTAATCTGTGTCTTTGTATTCCCAAAGGAGTAGAGTGGAATGGCATGCCACAGAGAAACAATCAATTTTATCAACTGGTGCTTTCGGGGTGGATACTGGAAAAGTTGATGTTTTATGATTAGAATTCATAGCTCAGAAAACATAGTGCTTGGTTGAATAATATAAATGGTACTAAGTTTATAGGGGAGTTTTCATTTGAACCATGCTTAAAAAGCAGGAACAAACGCATTGTACATTAGTTCAAAACTGAGTTATTTGTTTAATTAATAACCTGCCTTGTTTCAAAAGTATTTATGACCTCTAGTCTACCAGTATCTCTACTCTTCGAGGGTCTTCAGACTGCTTTGAATGACAAGTATTCTATAAATAAAAAGCAGTAGTATTACATTTATCATTCTCATGCTCAAAGAATAGGATAAAAGGCCCTCAACTGAATGCAAACATGAAAGCTATGGGGCCTGAGCCTCACTGTGGTCCCTAAAGCACTGCAGGAGTGATTAAATGATCATTGTAGTTCAAGGCTGATGAACTAGAGCTAAGACTTCAGTTTAGAATTTCTGTTGATTTTAAATAACAGATACGCTGCTCCTTTATGTCAGCCACTGGTAGATTTTTTTCTAAATGACTCTTCCTTCCACCAACGACATTGTGGATGAGAGTGTTGAGTTTCAGGATCTCACAATGGCTTATGTAACGTGTATATCATAAAGCATCATCCAGGTTCACGGCTGTTCAGGGTTGTGTTACTCTAAGCTATTGTATGTTTTCAGTTCAAAGAGTTTCCCAGGTAGCACAGTTGGCTGGATTCCCATAATTGCTATTTATAAAAACATCGGAGATGAAAATGGTTGTATTACAGATTGTTTTGCTTGAATACTTGCGCCTGCCCATGGATACAGGAGGCTACACTGGCATAGCACCAAATTGCTTACTTATGAAAAGTGCTCACTATTCTGAAATTGCTACCGTTGATCTTTAACCCATTGACACCAACATTTGGGTCTTGATTATCAGAAATATTGACTCATTTCATAAACATTGCCTTGGCCGTTCAAACCAATTTTGGCCCTTTCACAGATGAACCTCAGGTTTGTTTAGCCCCAGGGCTCCCTCTGGAGGTCAGCAAAGTGCAAGTTCAGCCTTGGCCTCAACACAAGATAAACTTGTGTCTTTTCATGCAGAGCCCACAAGAATGGGGTCTTGTATTTGTGAGTTTAGAAGATAATTATCTGTATCTGAGATTGTAGGAAAGTTACCTGCGTGTTCTCCTATGGTGAAATTTAATCACTGCTGTGTGCTGGTATTTAATCTCCGTAGCTTTACGTTTTTCTATCTTAATTGAAGCCTTTTAGCCAAAGTAAATACAAGACAAAATAAAACCAAAGGTCGGAAAAATGCTGAGTTTTATTTTGTTTGTTTGTTTTAAGTGGCAAGGAAACTCAGAATAAGGTGGTTCTGGTTCCACTATGTCCACCATCTGGGTAGGATCAAATGATCCTACAGAGTCTGAATTCCAACTAAAAGTGTTTGAAGTACACAGGCTTTGGGGTCAATGGGTTCGCCTCAGAACCGAACTCTTTGAAGGTAGACCCTCATTAACTGGGCTCATTTCCAAAATAAAGCAAATTAACTTGCACCAGATCAAACTTTTATTACTTGAATTACTTTTATTACAGGAATAAGATAATAACCAAACTGTGTCCTTCCTTCCCTCCCTCTCAATCTCCCTCATACCTTCCTTCCCTCATTAGTTGGTTTGTTGGTTCCTTTCTTCCTTCTTTCCGTCTTTTTCTCTCTCCGTTTCTTCTTTCATTCATTTTCTTTAATGTTAATTAGGTGGAGTATAGTATAATTTTGATATATTAAAAATGAAATTATTCTATATCTGAATTTACTTCAAAATAATTTGGATGAGGAAGATATGGGGTTTTAGGTGAAGTAAGATTTACCATAAATTGGTAATTATTAAACCTGAATGATAAGTACTTGGGACTTATTATACTTTCGTGTGTACTTTTATATATTTTTTGAAATTTCTATGATAAAAAGTTTTAAAATAATTACTTTTAAGGAGTTTGATTGAAAGCCTATAAGGAATAGGCAATGTGCTAGATTTATTAGAATGTGGAGAGAAACTCTTCAAATTTCTTTTCTTACTTAACTTTTTACTCCATATCGTCTACAGTATATACAGGGGCTGGCCCCATGGTGTAGCAGTTAAGTTCAGCATGCTATGCTTCAGCAGCCTGCATTCACAGGTTAGGATGCCAGGCACGGACCTATACTACTTGTCAGCCATGCTGTGACAGTAACCCACATACAAAATAGAGGAAGATTGGCCACAGATGTTAGCTTAGGGGGTAATCTTCAGGGGGAAAAACAAGATATATATATATATATATATATATATACACACATACACAAAGATATATATAAACAAAGACAGGAAATGTTAACATTCCTAATGAAATTGTGGGGCAGTATATGAACACAATTTATAAACAAACAAAGCAACCCCACTCGAGTACATTCTCAAACATCTGCTGTTGGCAGGGGGTCATGATCATCAAGTTCAGAGACCTCCATGGCAGAGGAAGAAGGCTGGGCTTTACATAAGATAACAGAATTATTTCTAAAGGAACCAAGCAGTCATTTTACTCATTACTTATCAACTGTACAGATTTTCCCTCCTAAACCATTTTCCTAATTTTGTTTTTTTGGTTACTTTTATTTCTAGAAATACAATTAGGTTGTATCTTAGTTTGGGTGGCTATAACAAAGCACCATAGACCGATGACTTATAAACAACAGAAATTTATTTCTCACAGCTCTGTAGTCTGGAAGTCTGAGATGAAAATTTCAGCACTGTCAGGTTCTGATGAGGGTCTTCTTCTTGGTTGTAGGCTGCTGACTTCTCACTGTGTCCTCACACAGCAACAAACGGGGGAGAGAGCTCTCTAGGGTCCCTTTTATAAGAGCAGTAATTCCATTCATGATTCTGTCCTCGTGACCTAATCACCTCCCAAAGGCCCCATCTCCTAACATCATCACATTGGGGGGTTAGGATTTCAACATATGAATTGGGTGGGAGAGGACACCTTCTTTCAGTCCATAACAGGTTTCATTTTCAAGGATGGAGGAGAGTTTTTAATCCAGATTCAGCTCCTCAGTGGGATGTTGAAGGAAAAATATCTATGATCTCTTTGTGTTCCCACATATATAACTTCAGATGCCTTCCCACAAGATTCAATAAATATCAACTAACTTCTTATTGTAGAACTATAACCACTTTTTTGCTTATCACCCACAGATCTATGAGTGCATACACACACACACACACACGCCTTATCTCCATGGCGTTTGCAACTGGCATGTGAGGATCAGGTGTTGTAGCTCAGATATTGATCTTCATTTTCAGTTAACAACAGCACCTAATGAGCTGCAGATGGGAAATTCAAGAACAGTGTTTGGGGTCCCTGAACAGTTGCATCAGTACTAGGACCATTGAAGCCACTCTCTCATTGCTCAATGAGGACCCAGAGTGACTGGGCCTGAGGAAGATGGAAGAGTCAGAAGTTAGTATCCGGCTCATTGTCTCAGGGATTCAGTGGGATAACCATATGAGAGTGGTAGAGGGTGAAGCAAGAAAGAATCAGCCTTCCACTTCTGATCCTTTAAATTGTTTCTCAGTTAGTGGGAGCCTAAAGCTTTCCCAGGAACTCTGAAACCTAGATTTACATGTTACTGGCACAATTTGATAAAGCTACTGGTATGTTTTTCTGCTCCTTTTTTTGTGTCAGCTACATCAGCCAACATATACTTCTTCACTGTCAGCTCTTCAAAGTAAAGCTGAATAGACAGTCAATTGTAAACAGAAACTTGAAGAAGACAATGGAGAAAAGATGTTTTTATGTTACGTGTAGGGAAGGTTAATCAAAATAACAGGCTCAGCACACACAACAAAATCCATTCAAATGATATTAAAAGTTATACAAAGAGATAAATAGAAAATATAATGTACATTGGAAAGTTATCTTTATGTATCTGCCACCATTGGACAAGAAATTATGACGACTTACAAGAAGATAAAAAGAGATGGAAACTGAATAATAAAAATGGAATAAATCATAGTAAGAGAAGAAGTTTGGAGTCAATAAATATGGGTAACATGAGCAATCATCACATGTTAATGAAGAAACAGCATATGGAACAGCAGTGTTTATCCACAGGATAAATCCTGACAATTATCCTTTAAGAATGTGAGTTATCTTCAGCAACACAGTAATAGTAGGGAGCCTTAACACCCCACTTATGTCAATGGGTAGAGCATCCAGACAGAAAGTCAATAAGGAAATAGTGGAAATAAATGAAAAAGCAGACCCGTGGACTTAATAGATATATATAGAACACTCTATCCAAAAACAGCAGAATACATATTCTTCTCAAGTACACATGGAGCATTCTCAAAGGTAGACTATACACTGGGAAACAAGGCAAGTCTCAAAGCATTTAAGATGATTGAAATCACATCAAGTATCTTTTCTGAGCATAATGCTATGCAACTGGAAATCAACTATAAGAAAAAAGCTGGGAAAGTGACAAATATGTGGAGACTAAACAACACACTACTGACCAACAAATGGATCATTGAAGAGATTAAAGGAGAAATAAAAAAATACCTGGAGACAAATAAAAATGAAAATACGCCATATGAACTCATATGGGATGCAGTAAAAGTGATCCTAAGAGGGAAATTCATTACAATACTAGCCTGCCTTAACAAACAAGAAAAATCTCAAATAAGTAATCTTAAACTACACCTAACAGAACTAGAAAAAGAAGAAAAAACAAAGCCCAAAGTCAGCAAAAGGAGGGAAGTGATAAAAGTTAGAGCAGAAATAAATGAAGTTGAAACAAAAAAACAGTAGAAAGGATCAATGAAAGTAAGACCTGGTTCTTTGAGAAGATAAACAAAATTGACAAACCTATAGCCAGACTCACTAAGAAAAAAGAAAGAAGTCTCAAATAAATAAAATTAGAAATGAAAGAGGAGAAATTACAATGGATACCACAGAAATGCAAAGGATTATAAGAGAATACTATAAAAATCTACATGCCAACAAATTGGGCAGTCTAGACGAAATGGATAAATTATTAGACTCATACAACCTCCCAAAACTGAATCAAGAAGAAATAAAGAATCTGAATAGACAAATCACAAGTAAAGAGATTGAAAAAGTAATGTAAAAACTCCCAAAAAACAAAAGTCCAGGACCAGATGGCTTCTCTGGAGAATTCTACCAAACATTCAAAGAATATTTAATACCTATCCTTCTCAAACTATTCCAAAAAATTGAAGAATGTCCTAAAACATTCTATGAGGCCAACATCATGCTGATTCCAAAGCCAGACAAGGACAACACAAAGAAGGAAAATTATAGGCTGATATTGCTGATGAACATACATGCAAAAATCCTCAACAAAATATTGGCAAACCAAATACTGTAATACATCAAAAGGATCATACACCACGATCAAGTGGGATTTATGTTATGTCAGGGATGCAAGGATGGTTCAACATCCACAAATCAATCAATGTGATACACCACATTAACAAAATGAGGAATAAAAATTACATGATTATCTCAATAGATGCAAGGAAAGCATTTGACAAGATCCAACATCCATTTATGATAAAAACTCTGAATACAATGGCTATAGAAGGAAAGTACCTCAACACAATAAAGGCCATATATGGCAAACCCACAGCCAACATCATAGTCAATGGAGAAAAACTGAAAGCAATCCCTCTGAGAAGAGAAACAAGACAAGGGTGCCCGCTCTCGCTATTCTTATTCAACATAGTACTGGAGATTTTGGCCAGAGAAATTAGACAAGTAAAATATATCCAAATTGTCCAGAAAGAAGTGAAACTCTCGCTGTTTGCAGATGATGTGATTTTATATGTAGAAAACTCTAAAGAATCCATTGGAAAACTATTAGAAATAATCAACAACTACAGCAAAGTTTCCAGGTACAAAATCAGCTTACAAAAGTCAGTTGCATTTCTATATTCTAATAATAAACTAACAGAAAGAGAATTCAAGAATATGATCTCATTCACAATCACAACAAAAAGAATAAAATATCTAGGAAAAAATTTAGCCAGGGAGGTGAAAGACCTATACAATGAAAACTATAAGACATTAATGAAAGAAATCAGTGATGACATAAAGAAATGGAAAGATATTCCACGCACATGTATTGGAAGAATGAACATAGTTAAAATGTCCATACTACCTACAGCAATCTATAGATTCAATGCAATCCCAATCAGAATCCCAAAGACATGCTTCATGGAAATAGAAAAAAGAATCTTAAAATTCATATGAGGCAACAAAAGATCCCAAATATCTAAAGCAATCTGAGAAAAAAGAGCAAAGTTGGAGGCATCACAATCCCTGACTTCAAAATACACTACAAAGCTATAGTAATCAAAGCAGCATGAGACTAGTACAAAAACTGAGACACAGATCAATGGAACAGAATTGAAAGTCCAGAAATAAAACGACACGTCTACAGACCGCTAATTTCAACAAAAGAGCTAAGAACATATAATGGAGAAAGCAAAGTCTCCTTAACAAATGTTGTTGGGAAAACTGGACAGCCGCATGCAAAAGATTGAAAGTAGACCATTATCTTTCACCATATTCAAAATTAACTCAAAGTGGACGAAAGACTCGAAGGTAAGGTGTGAAACTGTAAAACTCTTACAAGAAAATACGGACAGTACATTCTTTGACCTCGGTCTTAGAAGGATATTTTCTAACACCATGTCTACTCAGACAAGGGAAACAAAAGGAAAAATAAACAAATGAGACTTCATCAGACTAAAAAGATTCTTCAAGGCAAAGGAAATCAGGAACAAAATGAAAAGGTAACTCACCAACTGGGAGAAAATATTTGCAAATCATATATCTGACAAGGGCTTAATCTCCAAAATATACAAAGAACTCATACAACTCAACAACAACAACAAAAACAACCTGATCAAAAAATGGGCAGAGGATGTGAACAGACATTTTTCCAAAGAAGATATACAGATGGCCAACAGACACATGAAAAGATGCTCAACATCACTAATGATCAGAGAAATGTAAATCAAAACTGCAATGAGATATCACCTTACACTGGTCAGAATGGCTATAATTACCAAGACAAAAACAACAAATGTTGGAGAGGGTGTGGAAAAAAGGAACCCTCATACACTGCTGATGGGAATGCAAACTGGTGCAGCCACTGTGGAAAACAGTATGAAGATTTCCCAAAAAAGTTAAAAATAGAAATGCCATACTGCCTAGCTGTCTCACTACTGGGAATTTATCCTAAGAACTTGAAGTCAACAATTCAAAGAGACTCATCTACCCCTATGCTCATGGCAGCATTATTCACAATAGGCAAGTTGTGGAAGCAACCCAAGTGCCCATCAACTGAAGAATGAATAAAGAAGATATAGTATATATGTATACAATGGAATACTACTCAACCATAAAAAGACAAAATTGTCCCATTTGCAACAATGTGGATGGACTTTGAGGGTATTATGTTAAGCGAAGTAAGCCAGACAAAGAAAGACAAGCACCATATGAATTCACTCATATGCAGAAGATAAACGAATACATGGATAAAAATAACAGATTAGTGGTTACCAGAGGGGAAGGGGGTTGGGGGTGGGCATAAGGGGTAGAGGGACACATATATATGGTGACTGACAAATAATAACATACAACTGAAATTTCACAATGTTATCAACTATTATGACCTCAACAAAATAAAAAAATACATAAAAAAGAATGTGAGTTATCTACCTGGAAAAGGCTTTTACACAAGGACCAGAAAGAGAAATAGAGTTGGAAGTGCCCTAGGACCCTTCCCCTCCCACCTCCCCAATGGGAAGCCATGTGGAGAAAGACTGGACAGGATAGTAGATCTGCTCAGGAAAGAATAGTGCTAAAGCCTTCCACAGGCAAAGTCAAGTCCTGCTTCGTGGTCATTGGAGGATGTCTTTAGGCTGCCTGTCTACTCTACATCCGCAAACCCCAAAGTGAAGTCTGTCAACACAACCAGTGCACTTACACAAAGCATGAAGTCAACCCTCAGGAGAAGCCTGCTGGGGAAAAAGACACACAGAGCTGCAGAGGAAAATCACACTAACTTCCTATTGGCTTAAATTTTTACTCATAAATATGAATGGTCAATGGGAGATCATTGCATATTTGAGGAAACCAATAGAAGAAAGGAAAAGGACCAGGATGAGCAAACAGAACAGATGACCCTCGAGAAAACCAAAATAATGCAGGAAACCAGAGAGAACTTTTAAAAAAACGACAGTTTTAGTCAATGTCCTCAGAGACAGAAAGGATATTGCATCTATAACACAAGAACAGGTTGCCATGAAAAACTGAGCTACCAGGACACTAAAAAAGTCTTGGAAGTTCAAAATATGATTGCTAAAATTTAAAAAAAATCATTAAAAAACTGCACTGAATAATGAACATGATTAAAGATAGAACTAGTTATATCAAAGGTAAAATCAAGGAAATTTCAAGAATACAAAGCAAAAAGGCAGACAAAAGTGTGTGAACAGAGCCAGCCCTGGTGGCCTGGTAGTTAAGTTCAGCACACTCAGCTTCGATGGCCTGGGTTTAGTTCCAGGGCGCAGACCTATACTACTCGTCTGTCAGTGGCCATGCTGTGGTGGCGGCTCACATACAAAAAGAGGAAGTTTGGCAGTGGATGTTAGCTCAGGGCAAATCTTCCTCAGGGGAAAAAAAAGGTGTGAACAAGTGGAAACTTAAAAGTTCTGTCTAGGAGGTCCATCTACTCCTCCACTTACTAGCTGTGTCCTTGGGCAGGTTGCATAATACTAATATCCAGCCTTAAGTGTGTGTTTACTGTTAGCCAGTATTGTTCTAAATCCTTACACATATTAACTCATCTAATCCACTCAGCAGTCCTCTGTCTGTAGGATATCTTTCCATCTGTCATGATCTACTACATTCTAGATTTGTGGAGATGGATTCTCTGTAGTACTTTCATCTGATAAATGGGTCTCTTTATAAAATACCAAATAAGTGACACAGAGAGTCCACAACCTACTTTTCATCTCACCTTTCAAATATTGGCCAGAGATCCTTTCTCTGCCTCCCTGCAAATATTGCTGTGTCTGCAGTGGAGGGAAAACATGAGGCATGAACATAGAAGCATCCAGTTACGAGCCAAGAAGTGTCAGAGACTAGCAGCAATGCCAAAGGGCAGTGGTAATGCATTGACATCTGGTTTTGGCCTAAATAGAGTTTGAAATGACTTGAATTAACAGTCAACCTTTTTTTTTTTTTTAAACAAAGCCTGTAGATGTTATTAAAAATTCTAGGGGCCAGCCCAGTGGTGTAGTGGTTGAGTTCACGTGCTCCACTTCATCAGCCCGGGGTTCACAGGTTTGGATCCTGGGTGCAGACCTACACACTCATCAAGCCACTCTGTGTGGCATCCACATACGAAACAGAGGAAGATTGGCACAGATGTTAGCTCAGGACTAATCTTCCTCACCAAAAAAAAAATTCTAATTTTCAGCTTCTCGTGACAAGATTCGAAGATTTGGCCCCCCTTCAAAAAAGGCAACAAGTCTGCTAGTTAGAATAGGCTGTTGTAATAAATAGACTCCAAAAGACAGTGCCTCAAAGAAGACAGAAATTTCTTGCTTCCTCGCATAATAGTCCAGAGATGAGCAAGTGGCCCAGACTGGGTACGTGGCTCTATCTGAGGTCATCCAGGAACTCTGGTGACTTCTACTTTGTTGTTCCAAAAGAAACATTTTTGTTTACCATTTTTGATTTAAAAAAAAAATGACTACCTTCACCAGAAAACAAATTCTTTGCATTCTGCAGGCATTCGGATATTGAATGAAATAGGGTGAATTGAAATCTCCTGTATCTTGCAGATGATGAATAAAAATTTAAAAGCACTAATATTCATAAAGCACTATTTTGAAGATTATAGATAAAGATATGGTAAAGCAAAACAAAGACTAATAAGAAGTTCTCTGCAAAGCATGCTATGTGACCTATGAGAATGTATATGGTACTAAAGAAGAGAGAAAATATGCAAGTCTCCTTCTTCATGGCTACATAGATTCCTCATTTGTACTAACCGCAAATGTCAATCAGACATACCCTTCATATTCTTATTCACTCTGTATCAGACATTGTGGAGTGCCATTTCCTCCTTCCTCGTTGCTGACAGAACTCTGATCTTGTGCAGCCATGTCCTTCAGGGTATGTGGGCTTTATCCCCATCATCAGGGGTTTATCTAACTCATCATGAAGACCCCATTCTCCTTGCACTAAATATTTGTGAGAAAATAAAGGCTCTGCGACACAGCCTTGCCCTAATTCATGTGATGTCAAGTGGCTTTTACAATAAACAGAATGGTTCTGATAAAATTAACCATTTAGTATCATAATTTCTAGGAGAGAAGTCGTTCCATCAGCAGGCACTGGCTTGCCGCCATCCCTGCAGCTGCCTTACCTTTCACTGTAACAGTGCTAAGAGCAGCAGGATACTTGTCCTTGGAAACAGCTCACACTTTGCCAATATCAATACCATACTTGTTTGGCTCTGACCTTCCCACATCTCCATTCCTCTTCTTAATATTGCATATAGTAGTCACCAGTATAGGAATCTGTAGCCAGCAAAGATGCCCCTGGGCTTTTCATTCTCTGTGCACCCTTCCATTTTTCAACACTTAGACCAAGCATCCCTTGTGTAGAAGATTCCCCAGCCCCACCTTCTTCAAGACAGAATTAATCACACCGTCTTCTGGGCTGGAACTAAATTTTGAATGTATTTCTACTATTGCACATATCATATTTTCTGATCCTTATCTGTACACGTATGTTTCTTCCCACTAAGATATGAGTACACTTGGTCTGTATGGTGCTTTCAACTAGAAATAAAGGGAAGAATGGGAAGCAGACAATAAGAAAGAAAGAAAAGAAGAAGGGAGGGAAGGAAGGAGGAAGGAAAGAGAGAAAAATGTCATGATTTCCTTCTTTTTTCTCAATGAGACCATAATGAAATAACCAACTTATGGTTTATTTAGATGCTAGAAGAATGTTCCACAAATTGGGAAAGTGTCTGCTCCATCCATGGTTAAGAAATGGAAAGAAACTGCAACCAAAGTTTTTTGAAAAATTGTTTGGGAAAGGTAGATTAGATGACCTTAAATAAATGGTTGACATCTGGAATAAACATAAAGAATAAAGTGTTACTGACCTAAGAGGCAAATTTTAATATCATTTAAATGAGATCAACTTCACTGAATTGGAAGAGCTGTGAAATAAGGCAGGCCTGCTGGAATCTCGGCTTCACCACTTGCTAGCTGTATGACCTTGAACAACTTACCATCTTCCAGCTTCTGTTTCTGCACCACACAAAATGAGTCCAATAATACCTATTCTATGAGATTAGTATGTAGTCTACATTGGATGAGATGAATGTACCTGGTCCAATGCTGGGCACAAGCCACTTAGATGTTTAGATGTTAGCTTCTTTTCATGTATAGAAAGTGCTGCCTTAGAATACACATATACATATATTCCTTCTCACTAATATATATATGCTTATACTTGCTGTGTATGTATACTTTGTGTACATCATATATACATGTATATACACACTTCTGTATATATACTTAGGTATACAAGTATACATATACTTACAACAAACATATACACATTTTATATTTTTGTATATGCACACATAGTGAGTTGGAGAGGACTCATGATGGAAGTGGGAATACTGGACCAGGATAAGAGGAATTGGATTGGGTATTGAGTAGGAAACAAGTAGTCAAGGATGCTGTGCCAGCTCAGACATTCTGATTTATACGCTATTGTGGTTTGTTTAGAATGAGGCAACTCTCCAGAGAGCGAACAGTCCTAGGCAAATTGGTAATGTCAAGTTCCTGATCCACTTAATTTGGGGCCTGTGAATTGCAGGGGCCTCCACAAGAGGGCAAGAAGAATCTCTGAGGACAGGGACCATGTCTAATTCAACTGTGGGTCCCAAGTGAGGAGCTCAGAGACTGGCACACCGTAGGTGGCAATGAGTTTCATTGGAAGAATGAATTCATGAAATCATACTCAAGGTCCTTTCTGAGCCAAACTGCTGAAATTTACATCAACAGCAGAGCCCAGAACTCCTTCCAGAATTTTTCTTTGGTGACATCTTTTTAAAAGCTACATAATATCTAGTAGGAAAGAAATAGGGCTTCATCCTTCCTTGACTTTTCTCACGTTCCCATTTTCTCGCAGTGCAAGGAAATTTTTTCAGATCTGTGGCTGAGAAACAGCCAGTGTTTCAGCTGTGGGAATTTTCCAGTTTCATGAGAGAGCTTCATTAGAAACCATCTCCACTCTCGCCCTCCAAAAAGAAAGAAGGAAAAAAAAGAAAGACGAGACTGTTAGAAATGATGGTGACTCCAAAAAACAGATATTTTTGCTTCCTCTTTTCCTGACTCTATTTTATGGGTTATTAACTGCATGTTTAAAATTATGTCGTTTTTAAGATTCATAAAGTTCTAAATAAAATACTGTTTACAACTGCATGAAGCACAAAAGATGTTAACTAAATACCATGGAAAGATGGAGATGCCACCCACTCTGAACTCAAGAGGAGAACCCCATTGGGAGCCGACTAACACAAGTTAGTTAGTCAGCATTTGGCAGCCCCAATAAATTACAAACACAGCAGGTACCAAGTGGAATTTTCTGCAATACATTTCAGAGAGGCAGCCATGCTTGGTATAAGAAATAACATTTTTATTTAAGGGAATTAGAATTATGAGATAGAGTTAAGTATGTGGGAACTGTCTAAAAACGATTAAGTAAAAATGTATGGTTTTCCCCCTTTGAAGCTCATTTGAAACAGACTTTATAAACATGATTTTGAGTTTAGAAGTAGGCAAGAGTTTGGTGGTTTAAAGAGACTTATTCACTTAAATTCCAAAACACTGACAGAAAATTAAGATACATGAATTGTCTAGCAGGACACGGCCAAGATTTGGTTTCGTAATTGCTTCAGGCGAGGTATTTCATTCTGAAAAAGTCTTTGTGTAGTTGGGGCGTTGACTCAAAGGCTTTGGAGTCAACCTGGTGTTATGCCCTAGGCCAAAAAAGAAGTCAGGAAAGTCGTGAAAGAGGTAGTGTCCCCGAATCCCCAGTGTGATATAAAGCTTGGTCCACCACAGCCAGCTGGTGAACAGTCCTTGGACGGTTTCATAATGGCATATGAGAGGCCTTGTACACCTCCAGTGGCAGAAAGAGCTCACCAAGCAAACAGTGCTGTGACAGAGCCTGTCCAAATTCTCAAAGGGATTCACGATTTGCTGAGTTAGATCACAGGCCACAGAGAAAAGCAGCAGGAGACATTCATTCATTCAGCATCATGTCTCACTTACTAGGTCAGAATTCCCAACCCTGGCTGCACATTAGAATTGCTTGGGGGAATTTTAAGGCATCCTGATGCTGGGCCCCACCTCCATAAATTTGAATATGCTGATTTGGGGTGGAGCTTGGGAACAAGAATTTTTAAAATGGTCCCCAAGATGCTTCTAATTAATAGCTAGGATTGAAAAACATTGCTCTAGACTGTAAACTCCTTGAGGGCATGCTTACTCACCACCACTCATTTCAGCATCTACTGTAATGCCTGGTCCAAGGCACTTGATAAATATTGCTGGGGTGAATGAGGTATAATGAAAACAAAGGATTATAATCTAAACCAGTATCGGCAATGTTGCTCCAGTCCTCCTTTGTGTTTATCTACCCACCTTGATGCACAACAAGGGGCACTTATTTAACTACATCCATGGTCCATGGCAATTAGCATAGTACCTCACTTAGACCAGGCCAGGTGGGGACCACTCTCTGGAGTGCCTTCCTTGAAGTTTTCTAAGTCTTTTCCAGTGCCTGTGATTGACTGGGGATGGCAATGCCCTCTGGGTGTGGCATCCTGTGCCCAGGGCAGAACCTCAGTTTCTGCTCTCTCTACTTTGCATGTGGGCTCAGTCAGACACTGCCAGGAGCCTCTAGTCTCAGGAGAGAAGGATTTGACACACAGCAACTCCTACAACCCTGATGTCCCCCCAGATATTGCGCAGATGTTGAGTTTGAAAAGTACAATTTCCCAACCTAGTGTTTCAAGAGCAGACATTAACTTCATGTCACAGGGATAAAAATTATATTCAGTTATTTTTGTCTTCACTCCTGCCAAATAGATGCTTGGGAAGAGAGAAGATTCTCAACTTTTGGCTTTCCTGAACAGAATTTGTATTTAAACGATGAATATTTAATATTAGGGCTTCTCTTCCAGTCCTGTTAGTTTCTAGATGTCTTCATTCATGGTAAATCCGGGCAAGATTCCTGTTAGTGGCAAGATTGCGAAATAGAGAATAGATTTTCCCAGGGTGTTTAAGGGACACTTTCACCTAAGCAAAGAGGGATGAAGAAGAATCATGTTTAAAAGCATCCTTCCAGGGATTTTGTGGAAGGGTGGCATTTTATTTGCTAATGTTAGAGGTATTCCTGATTGATTCAGACAGTTATCCAGCCAGTTGTAGTTCCCAAAGCTATTTTAGGAAGCTATTCATTTTCACTTCCCCTGATCTTCCCACCAAAGAGAGGTACTGGAGAAGTTGATAAGCTGTTTATCAAGTCTTACTTTCTTCCCCTTGCTACAAAGCCCTTCCTGGGTCAGAGAACAGACATAAATACAGAAATGCAAGCTTGATGAGGGCCAGCTGGGTGTGAGACAAAAACACTGGAGTGAATCAGATGCCTCACTCCACCCACTAGAGAATTGTCCATAAGGCAATTTGAGAGAAAGACTGGGGGGACTTCATAAAGAGATCTTGGAGTGTTAGAGTCGGAAACCTCATTCTTTTCACACCCTCAATCTCTTAAGGAAGGGGAGCACTTGCCATGGTTCCCTATAAAGAGGATACCCAGAGAATATCCTGTGACCTTCAGGGGTACATCTGAGCACAGGGACTGGCATCACCTTCTCTTTTGGAATGTGCTGACTGGCAGAACCCATTGGAACTTCTGGGGCTGCCAGGGCGCAAAGAAGAAGACATCAGAGGGCTTTAGACACAGGCAAAGGGCATCAGAAAGGGGGAAGAACAAGTCAGGAGAGGCTACAAATCACCTCCCAGTTTTCCTCAGAGCCGAGGTGGTTGTAATAGGGAGTCTAGTCTTCCCGGGGCCCCAGAGGTCCCATAAGATGGCTGGGAGCACAAGACAGCTTGCTAAGCAAACCCCCATTTCCCAGACACACAAGAAGCAAAGGGACCAGCCCTAGTCCCAGACAAGAGGGGCTCCTGTCCTGGACCCCATGTTTTAGAGGGCTCTGCGTATTGCCAACTAATGCATTTGCTAAAGGACACCAGTGCTGCTGCCACTCAGGATCTGAGGTCAGAGTTGACACAGACCAACCTACAACCCTGAACGTTTGCTCTCGGACTGATGCTTCAGGCCACGGGAGAGGTTTCTCTGCTCCCTTAGATCCTCTAAACAAAACGCCATTGTGTCCAAAGCCCTAAAGGTTTGTGGGCTGTGCTTCTGCAGGGGCTGCTTGCGAGTCGGGGGAGGATCTTAGCCCCGCATTCAAGGGGAACACTCTGGGGAGAAAAAAGACTAATGAACTTGTAAATCCTTCCTCTCAAATGGTGTGAATGCAGAAGATTCTTTTATAATGAAACCTCGGTTCCCTCATGGTGCCCACTGTCCATTTTCTTCTTTCTCATCATGATTTAGTTTGTCCTTCCAGAGGTGCTCATGAATTTGCCCACTATCTTCAACAGTCAACCTGACAACCGAGAAATAATTGTAGTGTTGTTCATATTACCCTTAAATGTGTACATACAAAGGTCTAGTTGTGACATGCGTGAAGCATGATTCCTTTCTTTTATACTGGCAATTTCATGGACATTAAATTCTAGAATTACGAATAATTTTATTTTTATAAAAATGTTTAATAAGATTTAATTAAAATTTTGAAAAATTGAATTTTCAGTTTTAATGAAATCATTTTGATTTAAAATTTGGTGAAAGAATGAATTGATAGTCATTATCATTTGTAGTTTGCTTTTTAATTTTAATAAATAATTTAAAATATTTTAGAAGAAGTCTTAAAAATGTAGGAAAAACAATTTTGTTTACATTTGCTTTAATTTAAATTTTCTTCAAAATTCATCCAAATTTTATACAGTTTGAATATAACTACATTTCAGGTTTTTTCTTCTTCTTTTTTTCCCCCCTATGGTATAAGTATTGATTCTTTCTTTTTCTTTTGAGGAAGATTAGCCCTGAGCTAACATCTGTGCCCTTCTTCTTCTGTTTTTTATATGTGGGACACATGCCACAAAATGGCTTGATAAGCGCTGCATAGGTCTGTGCCTCAGATCCGAACCCACGAACCCTGGGCCACCAAAGTGGAGTGTCCAAACTTAGCCACTATGCCACTGGGCTGACCTTGAATATAATTGCATTTTATTTTTTAATCCATTTGATTATTACTGACACAAGAATACAAGTTACATGTGAAAATTTTGATTATAGCAACATAATTAGTGACTTTACTTGAAATGACGGTCAAAAAATTTAGATTCTGATAAACAAATACATAATAATTTTTGATTATTACTCATCCAAACATTGCTAGCCCATCAAGAGAATGCCCAGGCATGTGGCATACAAATTAAATTCAATTGATATTTTGCTAACTCTCCGTTTTATATATATTTTTATAATTTGTCCTTATAAAGTATATTTTTCAAGTTCAGAGGATAGAACATATTTCTTTTAGCAATTTGTTAATTAATTTATAACTGTTAAATATATAGACTTAAGGTATGTGGACCTCCATTTGCTTCAGGTAAGTAAAGGTTGGGCGTGCATGAAGGAACACCACAAGCAGAGACTCAGGGTAACCACTGCTCTGGGGAGGAAGCAGAAGTGAATTTCAGGATGTCAGGAACACACAATGATTACTAAGTTAGCAGGAAGATGCTCACAACCAGATTGGGTGATGCCACTGGCAGCTAGAATCAGCAGAGAAGTGACTAACCAGCTATTCAGTTTCCTGCCCCACTGGCCTGTACCAGTCAGCTCACTCCCTGATCTTCCCATCTTCCTGCTGCCTTCAGGAAAGTCAGGCATGAGATTCCTTCCCTGGAAATTCGGTGAGAGTTGGGAGTGAAAGCAGTTTGGAGAAAGAATTTTGAACTGAATAGTGATTGAAATCATAACATCTGAACATGACTAGCGACGTACTAAATTAGATCCTTACTTGAATAAGCTAAATTTTATTTTCCTGCTGTAGAACAGAAATGGGGGCTTGTAAGAGGAAAATGGGCACTGTACCAAAATAAAGTGAGTTTCATATTTGTCAACATTTGATTTGCTTTTTCCAGTGCGTACCTCCTACTGGTAGCATACCTTCCTAGAGAATAGGACACCTTTTGAATGAAAGAGATCAGCAAAGGTGGAAGGATGGGGATTATTAATTTCTTGGCTTGACACAGTAATTTGTAACCCTATCTGTACAATAGAATTAATTACCTAAGAGTTTTAAAAATATTTCAATTTCCTTGCTCCACCTCAGACTAACTTAATCTGAATCTCTGGGTATCTATATGTTATAAAAGCAACTCAAGAGATTCTAATGAGCAGCCAGGATTGTAACCAACAGGGCAGGCATCTGCCCGATCAATTCTTTGCCAGTTTTGTGTCTGTGTTCCCAAATCTTGGCAGATTCACCAGATGATGCACCTTTCTTCTCCCTGTCTGTGTTATCGTGGTCCAAGGTCCTGCCAAGTGCTTAGGTCCTTTGCCTCAGGTCCTTTGCACAACAGCTTGTTTCCTGAGGGTGTATGACAGCCACATCAGTGACCTGGGGAAATTAGCCTGTGTCAAAGCTGATTAGTCTCACTGTTTCCACTTTAATGAAGCAGATCAATTAAGAAGAGGGCTGCACTGGAAAATTCCTGGGCCTCCCAGACCAGCAGTCCTCGATATTACATGGATGGGTACCAAATTCATTCATTCAACAAGGATGTACTGAGCACCAACTATGTACCGGACACTGGAGATAAAATGATTAATAAAGATGCTATCCCAATCTTCAAAGAGCTCGCAGTTTTTTATTTGTTACCTCAGAAATCAATTCTTTCACAGCCACCTGGATTTTGCCTGTTGTTAGCCCCCAAATTTTAACCACTCTTTTCCAGACTTTGGAAACCGATAGGCTTGTATTTTTTTTTTTTTCAGTTGGAAGAGTTACCAACCTTTAATTTTGCAAGGTGAAAAACAAAATCAAATGAAAGTCTTTTTAACACACAAAAAGTAGCAAGTATATCATCTCAGCATAAGGAACTTCCAGTTAAACGAAATGAAATTCAGCTTCATGAAAAACTCCACACTAGTTTTTTTTCTCACTTTGCTGCCTCCCATCAACCTCCTTCCACAACGTTTGTTGAAACCAAATGACTATCTTCTTTCTTTCTTTCTTTTCTTTCTGATATTGAATAGTATTCATTATCCTTCCCCAAATAAATATGTTAGGAACTGAGTCATACTTCCAGCCAAGATGGGGTAACAGGACCAGATTTACTCTCCCACCTTAATCAATACGTAAAGAAAAGAAACAAAACAATGGTTTTCAAGACACTGGATATCAGGCAATGAAGAGTAGTGACTTCTGAAGGAAAGGAGACAAATGAGGTGAGCCCTATGATTACCCCAGCTTGCTGTCTTAAGAGATTCCAGTCTGTAGTACGGAGAGGGGGAACCCAGGTGGAGCTTGGAAGATTCCCGAACTCGACATGGAGCTGAAAGTCTGGGATGAGCAAGATGGCTAGAGCTCACAGGAAAGAGTACTCGGCAAGAGAGAGCTGTACAGACTGAGAAACCTGAAGAGCTGCAGAGTTTCCTTTGAGTTTCAGCTGAGTGCTGAGTAGCACGTGAATGTGAGGAAACCGCCTGAGGCCAGGGACAGAATCGCCTGGAAGGGGTAGAGAGAGAGTGCTTGGCTCACACAGGGTCAGAATAGTGCTTATACCCAGAAATCACTCTGGAAAACCTCATGATTCACAGGACATTGGATTGAGTACTTAGAAGGGTGTTGTCCTGGCAGCGGGGAATAATTAGTCCAACACCAAGGACTCTTATGATCCCACCTAATAAACCATAAAAGCAAGACCTAAAAGGATCAGCCTATTTCCATATAACATAATTGTGTTCCAGGACAAAGTACAAGAATATTTATAGAAATATAAAACGCATAGCAAGGTAAAATTCACAGCGACTGGGATCCAATAATAAATTACCAGACATGCAAATTATTACTAGGGATAAGGAAAAATACAACCCATAATAAGGGAAATAATCAATCAAAATAAACTCAGAACTAAATAGATGTTGGAGTTAGCAGACAAGAATAGTAAACTAGTGATTATAACTGTATTCCATATGTTCAAAAAGTTAAATAGTGGGGCTGGCCCTGTGGCCTAGTGGTTAAGTTCTGTTCATTCTGCTTCAGCAGCCTGGGTTTGGTTCCTGAGCATGGACCTACACTACTCATTGGCAGCCATGCTGTGGCAGTGACCCACATACTAAATAGAGGAAGACTGGCACAGATGTTAGCTCAGGGGAAATCCTCCTCCAGCAAAAAGAGGAAGATTGGCAGCAGACGTTAGCCCAAGGTGAATCTTCCTCAGCAAAAAAAAAAAGAAAGAATAGAGACATGAAAGACATAAAAACTCAACCCAAATAGAACTTCAAGAGATCATAAATAAAATGCCTCAGATGAAAAATACACTGGATGGGATTAGCAGCAGGTTGAATACTGGAGACAGAAAAATTAGTGAACTTTCAGACAGAACGATAGACACTACCTAAAAGGTAATATAGAGAGAAAAGAGATTTCATAAAATGAACAGAGCATCAGTGAGCTGTTGGACAAATGAACTAATATACATGTAATTTGAGTCACCAGAAAAGATGAGAGAGTCAGGGGAAATCTAAAAAAATAATAGCCAACATTTTCCAAGTTTGATGAAAATTATAAATGCAAAAATCCAAGCGCAAGAAAGATAAACACCAAGGCACATCGTAGGCAAAATTGTTCAAACCGGTGACCATGGTCTTTGGGTTATAGATAGATAGAATTCTATTCCAAGCAAAAATATTTTTAAAACATAAAAGTAAAATAACTACTTCCACCTGAAGATATTATTTTTAAAAAAGAGAAAATGAAACCCTAAGTAAATAGAACAAAAGAATTATAAATCAATAAAAATGGAAAGCAAAACAAAAGAGAAAAATCAATGAAACCAAAAGCTGCTTGTTTGAGAAGATTAATAATATTTATAAACCTTCACAGACTGATCAGGAAAAAAGGAGAGAAAACACAAATTACCAATATCAGTAATGAGAGAACTGACATTACTCAGATTAAATAGATATTAAAAGGATAATAAGGAAATATGAACTTTATGTCAAAAAATTTGACAACTTATATGTAACTGACAAATTCCTTGAAAGACACAAACCGCCTAAGCCCACTTGGAAGAAATAGATGACTTGATTGGCCACAAAGAAAAATCTTAGATGGTTTCGCTGGTAAATTCTACCAAACATTCAAAGAAGAAATAATACCAATTCAACACAAACTCTTCCAGAAAATTGAATAGAAAGGCCTACTTCCCAACTCATCCAATGAAGCCAGCATTAACTTGATTTCAAAACCAGACAAAGGCATCATAAGAATAGAAAATGACCAATATTTCTCATGAAAATAGATGCAAAATTCTAAACCAAAAATTGCAAATCCAATCCAAAAAAAATGTAAAATCATGACCTCGTTGGATTTATCCCAGGGAAACAAGGATGGTTTATCACTTGAAAATCAATCAATATAATTCACCATATTAACCAAGTAATGAAGAAAAATCGTATGATCATCTCAATAGACCTATCAAAAGCATTTGATAAAATCCAAATTTCATTTAAATTGATTAAAAACTCTTAGTAAATTAGAAATAGAAGGAAATTCCTCAATCCTACAAAAGATTGAAAAGATAGAAGTAAACTATTTTTTTCTCAGAAGACATGATCTTCTATGTGGCAAATATGATGGAATCCACAAAATAAACTACTTGAATGAATAAATGAGTTTAACAAGGTGCCAGAATATAAGATTGATAAACAAATTAAATTGTATTCCTATATGTGTAGTAGCCAAAAACAATTAGAAATTGAAATAAGACAACAATACTATTATAATAGCATCAAGAAATATGAAATACTCAGGGATAAATCTGACAAAATGTGTGAAAGATACATTGAAAACTGGAAAACATTGCTTAGAAAAATTGAAGAGCTAAATTAATGGAGATGTATACTGTTTTCATGGGTCAGAAGACTCATTATTCTTAAGATCTCAGTTCTATCCAAACTGATTTATAAGTTCAACACAATCCAAATAAAAATTTCAATAGGCTTTTTAACGGAAATTGAAAAACTGATTCTAAAATTCATATGGAAATGCATAGGACCTAGACTAGTCAGAAGAATTTTGTTAAAGAAGAACAAAATTAGAGGACTAACACTACTTGGTATCAAGACTTATTATAAAGTTACAGTAATCAAGACAGTGAACTATTGGCATCAAGATAGATGAACAGATCAATGGAAAAGAATAAAGAGCTCAAAAATAGATGAACACATGTATACACAACTGGTTTTTGACAAAGGTGCAAAGGCAATTCAATGAGGGAAAGAATAACGTTTTCAACAAATGGTGCTGGGACATTTGGGTATATCTTAGATCTACACCTCCCATCATATACAAAAATTAACTCAAAATGGATTACAGACCTACATATAAAGCCCAAAACTGTAAAACTCCTAGAGGACAATATAGGAAAAAATGTTTGTGACCTTGGATTAGGGAAAGATTTCATAGGGTATGAGCAGCTCATAGACGTGAGCTAAAATAAACTACATGATATCACTCTAGCCATGAGTTATAAAAGAAAAATTTGATTTCTTGAACTCTATCAAAATTAAAAACTTCTGCTCCTCAAAAGACACTGTTAAGGGGCAGCCCTGTGGCCAAGTGGTTAAGTTCCCATGCTCTGCTGCGGTGGCCCAGGGCTTGGCCGGACATGGCACTGCTCATCAGGCCATGCTGAGGCGGCGTCCCACACAGCACAACTAGAGGCACTCAAAACTATGATATACAACTATGTACTCGGGGGCTTTGGGGAGAAGAAGAAGAAAAAAAAAGATTGGCAACAGATGTTAGCTCAGGTGCCAAGCTTAAAAAAAAAAAAAAAACAAACACTGTTAAGAAAATAAAAAGACGGACTACAGACTGGAAGAAAATGTTTATGAACAACATATTTGATAAAGGACTTGTATCCAGAATATAATAAGGAACTGTCAAAATTTAGTAACAAGAAAACAATTCAATTTTTATTGTCTTAGGATTACTTTCAATTTTGCAAAACAAGTCTTTTTTAAAAGTACGTCATTAGGGAAAGATATAATTTAGAACCAGAATTCTTGTCAAATAAATGCTACCTCAATTTTCAAACCACTGGGGCTCCAAGAGATAACTAGAATTGGGATTAAAACTAAATAAACAAATATACAATTAATAAACCAAGAAATACTGTAAGACAGAGCATGAATTTTACACAGCTTAAAATAGCCATTACCCTCTGCTTGGGATGGGACCACACCTGTTTCTCCATCTTTCTCTGGCTGTTAACCAGAACCAAGAAATACAGAGAAGCATCAAAAATTTATTTTTAATTAATGATTTTTTAGTGCTGAAGAAAGAGTGCTATACAAATGGTATCTTCAGGTCTTAAAAATATGTTTGGCCAAATAAATTGTCATTTCATTTGAAAAGTTTTCCCACATACCTTCTCAAAAAAGTCATAAAAACCCATTCTAGGAGAGGTAATGTCAACATACTCAATTATAAATAATCTCTGAAGATGAATTATTTGGATGAATTATCGCTTTCTGTCTTTTGTTTCATGAAGTTCACTTTTCAAATATTATTATTTTGATGTTTGCCTTGTCCGAATTCAAAGACATGAAGACATTCTAATGAACTATTTGCTGTTTGCCTTTGCCTTTAACAAGTGTCACAACTTTTGTCCCTTTAAACTTGCACATGCATTCTTATAATTTACCTATAGTTTGCAGAATTCCATTTTTATTAGATCAAGTACATTTATACCATAAATAAGAAAAATAAAGTTTCTCAGAAGAGCATGATCTTTTTACTATTTTTCCAGCTGTCCCTCTTAGAACTTACTGCCTGTTGCTTGGAACAACATTTTCCTTCCTGCCTGTGAGATCCCAAGATGCTGGATTTGATGTTTGTTTATATACGCTTTTATCCAAAACATCAAGAAATACATCTTTGGGCAATTTGAAAAATTGAGGAGACAGCAGTGAGCAGAACAAAGTCCCTGTTCTTGGACACTTATGCTAAATAAGGAGTGTGAAGTGAAAATATAAATAATGAACCATAGATTAGGAAGGGGTCCTTGTGCACATGTTTATCTTGGGGAGCCTTGAAAAGTAGAAGGATCCAGATCTCGTAGGAGTCTGGCAGATAAACTCTTGGCCAGTTGGACTTGGGCTGGTGTCTCACCTTCCTCAGTGTTTTCATCTTACGGGGTAGAGGGCACAACACAGATAGTCTGGGCCCTGGCTGTCACACTCAAGGCGGACTCTCCTTAATCATGTCTCATCGTCCTTTCTTTCTACCAGCCTTTGCCTAGTCCCTGGAGGAAAACTTCTCTCTTTTTTATTCTTCACTCCCTTCTTCATCTCACTTCATTAAACCTGTGGATGATTTCTGAACATAAGAGTGACATGAATAAAACATTTTATTAAGCCCAAGTAAAACCCTGTGTTTTGAAAATAAAATGAGCTAAAATTAATAAACAGTGACAGTAACCTCTCTACAAAGCCCTTACAGGCACTTAGAATTCTTTTAAGAAGCCTCCATCTGCCTTCTCATCCTATTTTAATCTACTCTGCTTCTCTGTAGGCCCCAGTTTCCCTAAGCTGGGCCACTTAAACTAAACTGTGGATGGAGTTATCTGCTCTCCAGTCCAGAACGTGGCCAAGTGAGACCGTAAGTGAACAGGATTTAAGGAATTTCAGCCAGACTTTCTCCTAAAAGTCATGTTTTACTGATGAATGAGAATAAATATCTAGGCTGAAGTCAGGGAATGTGCATTATTATCATTGTTGTTGTGACTTTTAGAAAACTCTCCCAATAGCTCCAAGGCATACCTTAGTTTATGAGCTATTGTAATGAAGAATGTTTCTCAAAATGAGACTCCAAATGAACTGCCTCAGAATCACACCACGTGTTTCTTTAAAAATGCCACTTTTCTGGGCCTCACATCATAGTATTCCAAATCTCTGGGGTTGAGGCCTGGAGCTCTGCATTTTAATGGCTCATCATACATTTCTGATACATACTGAAGTCTGAGATCTTTATGGGCCCCAAATACAGTTAAAATACATTTGTATGTATATACATTTTTTAGAATTACTGTTTTGTTTCTCTGAGTAAATGGGACCAGAAGAACTAATGAAAAGGAAATTCCTTTTAAAAATTATCTCTAAAGGAATTAGTATCGTGAAATTTCAAGTTCATGTGACTGGAATTTTAATGATGTGTCTCGTCCATACTTGCATAATTAATGCAAGTCCCTCTTTATACCTCAACCTCAACTTGGATTATGTTATTTTATTTCTACCTGATTCTACTGAGCAATTATTCATGTATTTATTCAACAAACAAGTATTGAGGGTCCTATATGAGCCAGGCACTGTACTGGGATTAAAGATGCCTTTAAGGACCTTACAACTTAAGAAAGATGTGATGGAGGGAGTGTTGGAGTCATATAAGTAACCAGGAAATTACAGTAGAATAAGGCAAGCATCGTGGTGAGATGCGTACAGTACCCAAGCAAAATAAACTACAAAAATAAGCCATCTTCTAACCACAGAACTGATCTCTTGACTTCTGCAGCTGCAGAGTCACCCAGCCACGGGCATAGTCTGTGGTTTTCTGCCAACGGCAGAGTGCTCAACTCAGGTTCTCTATCAGTAAGGCTTCAGAAAAAGGAATGTTTACACTTACACAGAAGAAAAGCAGTTGAGACATAATTGTAACTGGAGCAAAATATCCCCAACCTTAAAGGACTTCTTCTAACAGAGGAAGCAGAAATATTTTACTGCTCCTCTTACTTTTAAAAAATTGGATCCACAGTAATTCTGCTCAAAAATCAAATAAGGATATGCTAAAAAAAAAATTGTAACTTTAAAATGTCTGCTGATTCTTTATATGGCTAAAAGTGGAGTCTTGGAGTGAATGGCCATGGTTTAACAGAGCATCTTAATCAGTATCTGCATTTGCAGACTTATGCCCTGATCCTGGTTTGGTTGGGGTGGATTGGAGTTAATCAGGGTTTCTTCATGTCCACACTACTGACGTTTTAGGCTGGATAATTCTGTCATGGGAGGCTAATACTGTACCTTGTAGGATGTTTAGCAGCATCACTGGGCTCCACCCACTAGTTGCCAGTAGAACCTTCCTGCTCAGTCACGACAATCAAAAATGTCTCTAGACCTCGACAAGTGTCTCCTGGGGGAGGAGAGACAAAATTGTCCCCAGTTGAGAACCACTGAATTAGATGGATGAACTGCTCTGCACTAGAAAGTAACAGCAATTTGCGGGTGTTAACCTGGCTTCTAAGGAGAGTGCAAAAGGAGAGGCAGCTCTCAGCAACATAGTAGCAGGTCTGGCTTGAGAAGCTCCCAGTGATAGGGATGTCATCGGATTCATTAGAAGAGTAATGTCTAATAAAATTGTCAGTTTCAAATAGTTTCCTGTTTTGTACTGAACTGAAATTGCTCTTCTCCTTTTTTAAAAAAATGTATAAACATTCAGTAAAATTCTATTGCATAACTATAAGGGAATTGGGGCTTCCTCCACCTGACCGCCCCAGTGAAGTCAGTTGGCACTGCACCCCAGAATTCTAGGCAGTAACCAAGAGTGAAATGAACAGAGGCCCAAGGTGACCCTAGGAGCTGTGGGTAGGAGCCAGAGAACAGCGGAGCAGCTGCACTGACTGAGTTAGATGCAGACTGGAAACATACCCTCCTTTCCCCAAATCCTGGAGGAAGGAAGTAACCGCCGTAGGGAGGAGATAGGCAGACACAAGAAAGAATAACTGATGGCAGCAAATTGTGTCCTTCTCCTCGGAAATGTCTCTGAATATAGTAGCAGGGGATCATATTTCAGATGGATTAGGCACCATACGTTCTGTATGTATGGGAAAGGATTACACAACCTCTTGGAAGCCATTTCTGAATTGATGATTTTAAAGCAAGGCATGAATGTCAAAACAATGAAAACTAAGTACTTTTAATTTTAATTATTTTTTTAAGTGAATGATTGAGGTAAGATGTTTTAAAAAAAATTTCTTTATTGAGGATAAACTCTAACAGCATGCAAAATAAGTCCTTAGATTTTTCGCACATGGTTGAGTAAAGTTGGGGGCATATGTGTAATCCTTTCTTTAGCCAATTCATTTGTCAAATGTGATTATTACCTTTTTAGTGATATATACATATATATGTGTATATATTTAATATCTCGCTGGTATATGGATTGTTAATTAGATGACCCCATTATAATTAAGAAATTTAAGCAAATGGATTCAGTATAAACCAGATAAGATTATCTTCCTGCAGAAGTCACTCTAACAAGGTGAGATTTCTTTAGGCTGAATGTAGGAACAGGACCCATAATGTTATCAAGACGAACAAATGTGAAGGCAAGAGAACCAGAGCCCAGCATTTTCCACTTCTATTAGTCCTGAGAGATGCTCTGAGAGACAAAAAGTGCTCAAATAAGTTTGAGACATGCCACGCAGTAGATTCCCCTCTTCAAGGTTCATGGCTCATATCAATACATAAAGACTCTGAGAAGTCCTGCAGGAAGAAACAGTTTAACTTCACCTAACCCCAAATTTTTCAAGCTTACTCGTCATTCTACAGGATACACTTTGAAAAAGGCTAATCAATTGTTTTAACATCTGAAGAAAGAATGAATAAACGGAAGTGCATATGGAAGGAAGAGGGAGGTTGGCATGGAATTAAGAAAAAGGAAAAACCCCAGGATTAAGAATGTGTCAGCTGCCTTTAGCACTGGTATAGGAGACTCTGACTGATGAGCATGAGTATTTTGGTTTGATTGGTAGACACGCACCCGGATGGAGATGGAGAAGCCAAGCCTTCCTGGTTTGGTGTAATAGCCCTTGAGATCATTCAGATATTCCTCTTATTCCACGATCAGCAAGCAGCCTTCTGGCTATGATTTGGCCTTTCATATAAATTTATCTGTAGGGGAAAAAGGCAATGGTACTGTTCCAGTGGGCTTGATAAATTCTCTTCGCAAATTATTAAATTAGCCTCTGGCGTGAGTCTCTTGTGAGCTTCATCAGCTGAGTAAATCTAGTTAATCCTAACCACTTCAGGGAACTCTGGAAAAAAATCAGCTTTGCAGCTACAAGCTCAGGACTGATCTCAGGTTTTAATGTTTCTTCCTAGGTACTCACCCCTTCTATTCTGAGGCCCAATCCGAATGTCCCCCTTTAAAAACACTTCTCTTCACTCTTGTTTAACTACAACCAAATGACAAAGGTGAGTTTTGGAAAAGAAAGATCTTAAAGCAATGACAACAACAACAACAAATCTCATTGCATAAACTTGTGCTTCTCAAACTGAGAAATGTACACGTATGGCAGTGAGCCAAGAGGTTTGCAAAGCCCTAAGACAAACACAGTAAATCTTCCAGGAGTATCCATTTTGCTCAATCCAAAACTTATGAATTTTTTTGCAGGGAAAGATTCGCCCTGAGCTAATATCTATTGTCAATTTTCCTCTTTTCCTTTTTTTCCTCCCCAAAGCCCCAGTGCATGGTTTTATATCCTAGCTGTAAGTCGATCTAGTTCTTCTACCTGAGCCACTGCCACAGCATGGCAACTGATAGATGGCTGGCGTGGTTCCACAACCAGGCTGCCGAAGCATTGAACGCCAAACTTTAACCGCTAGGCTATCATGGCTGGCTCTAAAAATTACTTTGATATTGAAACAAACCTGGATATACTTTGAATAGAACAAAAAATCCCCTTGAATTTTTAGGATAAAATGTGAAACATCAAAAATTTCACACTTGTGGAAGGCCACTTTGGGTTTTGCCTTTAAGACTGTCATAGGAAGGGGGTGGTGCCATGGTAGTAATCATCAGTGACCTTAACAGAGAAGAATGGGGGTCATGGCTTAAGCAAAACTTAAAAGGAAAGGGGGAAAAAAACTGCTAACATTTGTCAAGCACCTACCATAGGCCAAGCATTTTAGATAAATGATCACACAAAATTCACAGAAGCACCATCAGGTGGGCACTGTACCCATTTTATAAATGCAAAGGTAGTAGCAATGATGGATCCAGAATTTGGATCTCAATCTTCCATCTCTGTGTTCCTGCCATGACATCAGAAGTGTTTTAAACAGTGCATGCCATCCCTCAATGTGAGGTCTGCAAATTGCTTTTGTAAAGGGCCACATGGTAAATATTTCAGGCTTTGTGGCCATATGGTCTCTGTTACAACTATTCAAATCTGCCCTTGCAGTGTAAAAGTAGTCATAGACAATATACAAATAAATGGGTGGCTGGGTTCCAAGAAAAACTTATGACACTGAAATTTGAATTTGTTTTAGTTGTTGCATGTCATGAAATTTTCTCATTTTTCTACTTTCTAAGTATTCAAAAATGTAAAAGCCATTCTTAGCTCATGAGTCATACGAAAATATGGTCATAGTTTGCCAATTTCTGCATTAGTGAGTTGTAAAATTCAATTTAGTTAGTTGTTTCCAACATTAAAAAAATAAAAAAGATACAAAATAGAATAGAACAAAAAAGAAAACGTCACAATACATCACATATGGTAACTGTGTCATGAAATTTTTGTTTGTTATCATATGTTATCAAATCTGAAACCATTGCTTGTGAGATGCACCATTAATTTGTGTACATCTAAAACAGAAAAAAAAAATGCTGGCGATTTTAAGTGCAAGATTCCAACAAATGTAACATACACATCAATTTGCAGATGTTAAAATGTGACAAATTATGTATCTTCTAATGATAATATAATGAAATACAGCTGTGTGTATATGTGTGTGCACGTGTGGCCACACACAGTAGTTAGTGATATATAATGTGTGTTTCACTCTAAGTCACATCAAAAGGTTAAAAACCACTGCTTATGCCATGATGCCTTTTGGAACAAATGAAGAAATAAAAATAAAATTTTTTAAAAGATTTAGATTCTACCATCTTAAAATAAATGAGTTTTCCATTTCTTTGCAGTTCTTGGCAAAATATACACCTAATTTTAACTTTGTTGTAATCGTAGAAGAAACACAATTTATATTCTGCTTTTTTTCTGTATGTTTCCAGGTGGCTACATAATTTTTGTAATTATCACTTTTAATGGTTGCATCACATCTAAAGAAATTGATAATTTCTTAAGCACAATTTACTAAGCCATTCTATTCTTTAACTGTCAGGTTTCTTTCTGTTTGTCCATAGATCTGTAATGAATACTTTTGGGTTCTAGCCTTTTCATTTCTTAGAATTTTGATTATTATGTCAGATGGTACAAAGGCCTTCATGACTCTTTAGATGTGGTGCCAAATAGTTTCTTAAATGGAGAGTAATAATTTACATGTCTAATACCTCTCAGAATTGTTTTAAATTTTGAAAATAAATGCTTAAAAGAATAAAAATCGATGCTCTCCTCATTACAAAATAATGGATTTTACATCTGGAGCTTTAAAAATAATGATTCTCTTCAAAGAAGTAAATCTCAGGAACTAAGCTTTAGCCTAGCTGAGAAAAAGGTGGGATGGTTGCTCCATGCCCTCCCAGTTGATTTCATTCTGTCAGTGGGCAGAACAAGTCGCAGGTGGGAGCTACTCCACGCCCCATGGCGGGGGGCTGTTCTTGTAGGAGGATGTGAGGGATAAAGAGGGCAAAGAAGCAAAGATGGCTTCCATAATACCTGCCTGGTTCACTGGAAGAGTGGACTATTTACAGAGATAGAGAAATTGGGAGGCAAAGCCAATTTTGAGTGGGGAAGTGATTCATCTGGCTTCAGACATGATGAGTTCAAGACTTCCAAGAGTGGCGTACGGGACAGGAGTGAGAGAACAGAGCTGGAAATACTGTAGTAGAATCATCAGCATAAGGGTGATAATAATTGTATCTATGAGAGAGACTTACACTCTCAGAGAAGGAGAAAGAGGGAGAGAAGAAGACAGAGACGGAGGAAGACGAAGAGTAATAGGCAGGGAGCGAAAGAGAGACAAAGAGACAGAGACAGCAAGAGAAGAGAGCAAAGGGCAGAAGGCTGGGATCTGTGGATATTTGTCCAGTTTCAAGAGACGGAAGGAAGCAGAGTCGATGAAGGAGAGTGAGAAAGACAGTCAGGAGAGAATATCAGAAAGCAAGGAGGAAAGGGTTTTAAGGAGAGCATGGCCAATGAAAACACACACTTCTACAAGGGGGTGAAGAATTTTGGCTGGCCAGCAGGAAAGGCTGACTTTGGCATTAAGGCTCTCTTTTAAGAGTGCATATTGGGAGCGTGAGGGGTGCGAAATAGAAGCCATTTCTTAGGAGGAATAGAAGAGAAGAAAAGGATGTTGTGAATGTCGGCTACTCCGTTCTACAAGGTTGACAGCTCAGAGAAAGAGAAGTGGAGAGGGACCAGCAGGATCAAGTAGAATGTATTAAGCAGAAGATACATACTTGAAGGCTGGGAGGAAGGGGTAGGGAAGACACAAAGAATAAAGATGCTAAATGAGTGTGGGAGCAAGTTCTCTGTGCACAAGCTTGCTACTGTCAGAGCTGTACAAAGCCATGCATGCAAAGTCTCTTAAAACACATGTTAATTGCATACTCTATAAGTAGCTTTTAAACTTTTTTGACTGCAACCCAGAGTAAGAAAAACATATCTAACTGAAAGAAAAGTTTTACCCTGATATTTTCTATTTTACTATTTTTGTTTTTCCTCCTCCTGCGTCTCCTTTCCCCCTCCTTTTCTCTTCCTTCTTCTCCTCCTCCTCCTAGTTGAGTCTCACTAAATAAATTTCATAACCCACAATTTGGAAAACCTCGATCTACAGGGTGGCCCTAAAGCAGCATCTATTTCGGGAGAGAGTTGCAGCACATCAAAAATTTCTCACAATATGCAAAAATATTTTATCACACTACTTTAAAAATGTATAATTCAGATTCATATCAAACACAGCTATGCTATAAAGTTCTTCTTCCTTCTGCTACAGAGACTGGAGAGCTAAATATTTTCCCAGCCTCGCTTGCAGCTCTGCAGCTAGAGGTGGTCAGGCATCCAAGCTCTGGCTGATGAGACATAAGCAACTGTCTGCTGGGCATATTGGAAAACATTTGTTTTCCTGCTGTGGTGGCTCTGTGCCTCTTTTTCCTGCCTTGAATGTGAAAATCATGCCTGGAATGGAAGCAGTCACATTGTGACCATGGATAAACGATCAAAAGAATCAGAGAGACACTCGTTCTGACATTGCTGAACCTCTGAAACTATGCCAACCCCTGTTCTATGGCACATTCTGTATCACTAACGCTCAGAACAAAATGATCTTCGTATCCAGAGCCCAAGAACTCCATGCCTATCCCTTCAGTACTCCCATTCATCTTCTTTTCACGAGACCTGGAGCTCCTCGCCAGGTACAGACCAGCCTCATGTGAAACAGAGAGGACCAGGGCTTAAACATTGCCCCTCAAAAACCAGAGAAAGCAAACGGATGGAACACAAAAAAGTTCTTGTTGTCAAAAGGTCTCCAGTGACTGTTAAACTCACATTTGTTTCTATAAGAGTTGGGGGTTCAGCTGCAGTGTGCCGATTTGTTTCTAGTCTTGCAAGGATAGATTGACCCTGAACAGAGAAGACTCTAATCCCGGGCTTGTCGTTATTGCTCTCCTGGCTTTCCCCTCTTAGAGTAAACGGCTTGGCAGGAAAACCTCTGTCACCCTGAAGGTTCCATTGGCGTGAAGTGAGGCAGTTAAGACACACTGTTCCGGTTCCCAGGGCATCCTGCACCACCCCGGGTACCCTGACCAGGTAGTAAGTCTCAGCCTTGGTCCTTTGCATCTCCAGTTTCAGCCTTGGGGAGAAGGTCAGAATCTCTCCCAGTGTAGACAGTGGTCAGGGCTGAACCATTCTTTGGGCCACAGTCAGGCTCAGTGTGAGTCACTGCAAATTGGTCAAGCTGCTGCAACACCCTCTGTATTAGTCAGGGTTCTCCAGAGAAACAATGCCCATAGGATGTTTGCGTGTGTCTGTGTATCTATATACCTTCTATATACATAGAGAGAGCGAGAGATTGGTTTTAAGGAATTGACTGATGCAATTGCGGAGGCTGGCAAGTCTGAGTTCTGCAGAGCCAGCTGGCAGGGTGGAGACCTAGGGGAGAAGTGATGTTGCAGCTCAAGTCCGAAGGCAGTCTGGGGGCAGAATTCCTTATTCCTAGAGAGACTTCAGTCTTTTTTCCAAGACCTTCAACTGTTTGGATGAAGTTCACTCACACTATGGAGAATAATTTGCTTTATTCAAAGTCTACTGATGCAAATGTTAATCAACATCTAAAAAATACCTTCAGAGCAACATCTAGACTGGTGTTTAACCAAATATCTGGGTACCATAGCCCAGCCAAGTTGACAATGAAGTTAACCATCACATCCTTTACTAATAAACTGCATCCCTCTTTTTCTAGGCGTCCCCAGATAGGAGGACGGAGGTGTCCCTAAGAGGTTGACTGGCTTTCCAAGTACTTTTTCCTACTTCTATCAGCCAAATTAAGATTTTCCTCAAAAGGAAATATAGCAGCTGGAAAATTTCTTTGAATTTAAGGTTGTGGTTTTTTTTTTTTCAGAAACTTGGAAATAACCAGTTTAAAAGAACAGCTTAGAACATGTCAGACTGTAATTCTAATCATCTTTGTTTGGAGGTTGTACTGAAGTAGCTGGCACCTATTTTCTTCTACTTAAAATGCCGCAGAATTTCTGGCACAAAGGAACAAACTGTGTGGGAAAATAAAATTTTGTATTTGCTTGTACATAGATTTCTGTTTCCTTGTCTGCAAATTAATGGAATTGGACTCAATTATCTCTAAAATCTTTTTAAAAATCCAGTCCCTAACCGTGATGAGTCTACAACCATGGAGAGTCTCAGAGCATCTGTCCTGCGGAAAAGGAGAGCACAGGCGCGTGAAATGGAGGGGGATACTAGGCGTTTACATATGGCAGGGACTCAAGACACCAAAGGATGGGTTCTGCTCTTTTGCCTTTGTTATCATCACTCCCCTGCCCCGCCCATCATTCCATCATGACTGCTAACAATAAAGAAACTAGATTATCCATAGCCATGCTCAGTGGAGACCTTGCCAGGTGTTGGACAAAATTGATTTGAGCAAACCAGAAGATCTGACTTATGACCTTTGTCACCAGGATATATTAAAAGGGTCTAGGAGAAGTGAGATTAGCTCTTTTTGGAGATGTGAGCATCTGTGGAAACTTCCAGTGTTATGCAAGAAGGTAGGCACTAGACCTGCCCAAGCTCAAGTGAGAGACACCAAGAGAATCTGCCTAGTGAGTTTTGAAGGAATCATTTTGAAAGATAGGGCTGGTGTGTGTTTCTCATCTGGAGCCCTCTGGGGGGCTGGTAATGCACAGAGATGCTCCATGTCAGTCAGTGCAGGTGAAAGACAGGGAGTGTCTAGGGACAGCCCAAGTCCCCACTGTGTGGTACAGCAAAGGTTTATGAGCTTTCTGTGGGCTCAGCATGGGTTCCAGAAATTGGTGGGCATAGAAGCTGCTTCGTTACCCAGATCTATATAGCCTGACGAAGGATCAGTGTCATGGGAGACCAGACATGGCTTCCGGGAATGCAGGTGATGGGAAGAAAGTGCATTCCTGTGGGGGATGTCCACTCCTAAAGCTGTGCTGAGGGTCACATCGAGTGAGCGCAACTTAGAGCTCACAATAGATGAGGACACAAGCAGTTGGAGCCAGGTAAGAAGTGACTGCAAACCAGATGCAGAACCTTCCATAACCAACATTCAGCCAGATGCCATGAGGCCTCTCCCTTCCCTCTCTGAGGCCAAGGCTGCCAGGAATGGTCAGACAGGAGGAAGGGGTGAGCAGAAGCTTGGAGAGAGTATTGAACTAGATGAAAACTGATAATGCTAATGGTAATAATAAAAATCCTTGAATTTGACTGAATACCTTTTGGGGACAGATCATGTTTCAGTTAAAAGTGGCTAAAAAACTTAAAGCATTGGTGTGAGTTTTCTAAATTGTCTTGAATTTAGTTTTCCTGTTGCCAGGAAGATATGGGTGCTAATCAAAGGAATATAACCAGGTAGAAAAATAGAGTGAGATTCATATTTGCATATCACTGCTTTGTGACTTTCCAATTCATACATGTGCATGGAAAGTTCCAGAATGAATATTCTTTTAAATCCAGCATTATCTTTCAAAGGTGATATTTAAGCATGGCAAGTGTTTGCCACGTCTGTTTATGCCATGTGGTTTTATATGAGTTGATTGAATCCTGGCTGAATTCAGCCTTGCTCTACTGATTTTGATAACCTTCTCAAAGGAGAGAAGAGCTGAGAGGACTGGAGGGGGTTTAGGGACAAGAGAAGAAGATGATGGAGTGGTCATTAGTAATTTCATCTTAACGCTACTGGCTCCTGCTTCTTAGAGAAACAAGTTGACCAAGGCTGTATTGGGCATGCCATTTTTTTCAAGAGAGACAATATTTATATGTATAGTGCCCAGTGTACACGTGACACCAAGAAATAGTAATTACCTCTGTTCTTTGCAGATGCATAATCTGTCATTGCAGTGTCACTGCTAAGAGACTGTCTCTTAAAGCAGATCAGTAGACTTCATACATGAGATTTTGGAGGAAGTTGGACAGCAGAGGTGGCAGAGAGACCTTCCAGTGTGCAGACCATTGCTCTGGGCATCTGGGTAGATGCTTCATGCTTCTGACTCATTGTCTTTGTTTGAGGGTGTCCAATTGTGCTGCCTGCCTTTTTTTCCCTAGGAAATTCCTAGTATATGCTATAACAGGGCAGTTTATTTTCCAGCATTTTCAATCCATGAGGCTTTTTTCTTCTTCATTGGTTTCTAGCTTCTTATTTCAGAATCCCTGCACCACGTAACCAGTAACCCTGGCTAGTTACTTGCTGGTTTTATGTGCTTCTCATCACAGATAATCTGCTTTGGGCAGGTCACTTGACTTTCCTTTCCTTAAGATCAGCCAGAGCATCAAGAGCCCAGGTGGAAAGAGGTCAGGGGCTTTTTCAACGTAAGTTAGCTTTGCTCCTAGGGCCATATACTCTGAGCCTTTTTGGCAGTGAAGACAGAGTATAAAAGAAAGATAAATAACCTTGCAGGTAAAAAATATACCCACAGCTACCATTTATTGAACACATATGTGTAGTTTCCAATGCCCTCAACAGTCCCCCCAGATGAGGTCATTTTCCTCATTTTACCCTAAAGCTCAAGGGGATAAAATAACTTGCTCGAGGCCACACTGCTGGTAAGTGGGTTTGAACCCAGTCCCATCTGTCTGCCGAGCCCACCTTCTTGCCTCTGTGCCAAACTGCCTTCAAGATGTCATTGGCCAAAGGAACAACACACATTGGTTGAAAGGAGGATTTCTGTTAACTCAAGCAGTCTACCTTCTGTTATCCAAAAAACCAAGAGGATGTTGACTTACTTGGAGAACAGAGAAGAGGACTTACTTGGAGAACAGAGAAGAGGTCCTTGAGAGGAATAGGAGTTAACTAGGTAAAGAATGGCTCAGAACAACACCAAGGCAGAAGAAATTGCATGTGCAAAGGCCCTGGGGTGGGGTAAAGACAAACAGTATGCAAAGGACTGAGAAAAGGCTCCTATGATTGGGGTGAAAGGGCAAAGAAGAGCATCTGGAGAGCACCGCTAGCTTGTGACATGCAGGACTTTCAAGTTACTACTAAGGGAAGAATTCAGTAATTTGGATTGTTGTAGGTGAATACCTGACTGAATGAGTGACTTGTATGACTTAGAGGTTATTTCTGAAGAGTGTTGCCTGAAAACCACACAATAATAACTAGCTAACAGTTATTAAATGTTTACTTTATACTAGATACTGTATTAAGCATTTTCTGTTGATTATCCCATTTGATCCTCACAACATTGCAAGGTATTGCCAGCCCCTAATTAACAACAATGTTCACTGCATTTTAAGACATGAGGGAACTGAGGCATAGGTAGGTTAAATAACTTGCATCAAATCAGGCAACTGACAACAGTAGAGCCAGGATGGGAATCAGGTTTTCTTTGTTCCTCAGCCTGAGTTGTTATACCTATGTTATATGTAAATGTTCTCCCATCATGGCTATGGTTTTTCATTCACAATATAGGGGCAACACAAACTAAAATTTGCTTAGAGTAGGAGACATCCAAAGTAAGCAAGGTAACCCATGAGGTTTGGGGAGAAAAGATTTGAAATTCTACTTTTTAGCTCATCACTTTCTTTAGTTTCTTTTTGTCTTTTATAATGTATATAATGTATTGGTATGGTAGTACATATACATGATCTATAAAGAAGTTAATAGACATATACGTGGTATAAATACTCATCTTTTTGGTTTTTTTTTTTTTTTTACTGTTAAGGATAACTAATGAAAATGTTTAGAAAGCAGTGGTCTAGAGAAGAACATCAAAGCTGGCCAGGAACAGAAGACAGTTGAAGGAAAGAAGACAAAAGAGGGACACGTCATGGAAGAGAGATGGGAAAGGGGTTTTGTGTTGCTTCAAAGGGTAGAGGTGGAATCACAGAGTGAAGCCAAAAGGAGGCAGATTTCAGCTCAACATAAGACAAGACATTCTAATTATTGGAGATGGCCAAAAAATGGCATGAGATGCTCTGCGACCCAGTGAGCACTTGGGCTGGAAAGATTCCCTTGGGGCCTGGACAGCTGTGGATCAAGGCCACTGTCCTGAACATTTTTGCTTCGGCTGCAAGGTTGGACGGCACAGTTTTTCAGGCTGTCCAAACTCTAAATGTCTATATTTCCATGACTTTTAAAGGACTCATTGCAGATGGTGAAATAGATGACTTCAATTCCTCAAACATGGCAGGCACATCTCGGAAACTGTGCTGGATTACTCTTGCCTTAAGTCTCTTGCACCAGATCTACCCTCTGCTGAAACGCTTTCTCCCACACTATTATCCCCATGGCTAACTTCTTCGCCTTCTTCAAGTCTTTTCAACAAGGCCTGCCTTGACCACATTATTTAGAATTGCACCTTGTTGTCACCCCTGCCAGCACTCCCAATTCCTCTTCTTTTGCTCTACTTTCTTTTCTTTATTTCTTTATTGCACTTATCACCGCATAACATACTATGTAATTTACTTTGTTAATTTATTAATTGTTCATTCTCTCTCTCCCTTTGCCAGCTCTATGGGGTCAAGGATTTTTGCCTCTTTTGCATCCAAGCACCTGGAACAGTTCTTGACATATTGTGGGCAGTCAATAAATGTTTGTTGACTAAATGGTGGAACAGGGTTGGACAGTCTGAGCTCAGGCTCTGCTGGGACCTGGGTGAGTGACTTTGTGCAAATTACTTAATCACTCTGGGTTCCAGTTTCCTCTTGAGGTCTGTACATTTCTGAGAGTAATTGTTTGATTTTAAAATTCAGTTGGATGGTTTGTTGTTTGCTTCTTAAGATATACCAAATAATTTCAAATGAACACCAATACAAATATAAGAAAATATGCCAATCATCCCTTCTGAACCACACTTCATTCTTTATTTAGCTTGGCTGCTAATCTGAGCTTTTTCACACTCAGAGTCTTTGTTGTTCCGAGAGCCATCTATTATTGGAAACACACCATGAAAGATAAATCTAGTGACCAGCACATGTTTACCACACTTCCTCTATGAACCGTCATGCTGGGGATTTTCCACTGCTTAGGTCACTGCTTAGAGGAAAATTTTAGAGCAGCAGGAAAAAACATTGATGGTCTGCTCCTATTACTGGTATAATTCGTCTTGATTGGCCTCTCTGAGCACACTGCGCATGTATCAGCTGTACTGATTGTTCAATGGCTTTTTTTAAAAACCACATGTATTTTGTGAGTTTTGCTGTTCTCAGATGTACTTTGATGGCTTCACATGAAGATGGAGGAAGAATGTTAAATGAGCTATATGAAAGTACATAGCTATTAGATAATCATATCTAATATATATACTTGTTTAGTGAAACACAAACATGTATGATAAACTGAGGTAATATTTTCCTATAGAATAAAAAGCCTCATGAAACTAGACAAATAAGGGCAAAATAATTCTAAAATAAGTGGAAGGGAGGAAATAGTAAAGTTAAGAGCAGAAATCAATAAAATTGAAAGCAGAAAAACAGTAGAGAAAATCAATGGATCAAAAATTTGGTGCTTTGAAAAGATCAATAAAGTTGACAAACTCTAGCAAGACTGACAAAGAAAAAGAGAAGACAAATTACTGATATAAAAAATGAAGTAAGGGATGTCACTACAGACCCTGCAGCCATCAAACGGATAATAAGGGAGTACAACAAACAACTCTACACACAAATGTGACAGTTTAGATAAAATGCACCAATTCCTTGAAAAGCACAAATTACCACTAGTCACCCAACATGAAAGATATAATTTGAATAATCCTATAACTATTAAGGAAATTGAATTCATAATTTCACGACTCCAACAAAAAAAAATCTCCAGATCCAGATGGTTTCACTGGAGAATTCTACCAAATGTTTAACAAAGAATTAACATCAATCCTACCTATCTCTTTCAGAAAATAGAAGAGAAGGGAACACCTCTCTAATGTTCAGAGCTAGGTAAGCTCTGAAATTGGCTAATATTTGGATTATTTATGTGTTCAAATCCCATCTTTCCTTAGAAACTGGAGATGTTTTTTTCTCTTTAGGTTATCCTGACACTCTTGGTAGGTACTTGATCTACTAAATATCTATTGAGTGAATTTCCCCAGCATGTTTTCTATCTAGATATAATTACAGAAAAAGCAGAATCAAGGTCTTCTCTCTAGGCTGCATTACTCTCTACTTTTACTTATTCTCAAGCATCCTGGGATTGTTTTTGTTGATATCATCCTGAGATGCAATTAAAAAAAAAAAAAGCTGCTAACACAAAATAGCTAGTTTAATCAATCTTCCAGCTAAGACTCTATTTGAAGATTATTCTGCATATCTAGAATGCTCCAACTGAAGCTCACAATGGTGCTGGTTATCTATTTCTGTAAAAAAATCTCCTCAAAACTTGATGGTTTAAAGCGACAATGATTTACTATTTCTTATGATTTTGTGAGCTGAATGAACACTTCTCCTTCTAGTCTTGTCTTGGGTCAGTCCTGTAACTTCATTCACTTGGCAGCCAGGCTCAGGCTATGAGTTGTGATGTCTTAATTCTCCTCCATGTGGCCCCTCCATACAGTAACTTGGGCTTCCTCACAACATGGGCGTCCTAAGGCAGCATTTCAAGATGGCTTCATCATATGTCTGGCACTTTGGCTGAGATGGCTGGACTAGCTGTGGGCTGGCCATGTAGTCTCTCCAGCGAGAAGCTTAATTTCTTCACATGGTGACTCAAGACTCTAATAAAGCAAAGGCTGCCAATTCTTAAAATCTAGCCTAGACTAGCCCAGACTAGCATCACTTCTGCCACATTATGTAGAACAAAGCAAGTCACAATGCCAGCCCAGATTCAAGGGGAGAGAAAATAAACTCTATCTCTGGATGAAAGAAAAGCATAGAATTTGTGGCCATCTGTAATAATTTATGGCTCTAAATTACTTATATTCCTCCCACATGCAAAATACACTCATCTCTTCCCAAGATCTGCAAAAGCCTCATTCGATTATGATACCAGGCTCAGGCTTGAGATCCGGGATTTTGTCATCCAAATCAGGTCCAGATATGAATGAGGCTCCTAAGGCAGTTCCCTGGGTATATGCAATCAGTGTGGCTCCTCTCTACTCAAAGATCTATGCATTAAAAAGATAAGTTATCTGCCTTTTGAAATATCTAACATACAAAGGTGAGACAGGAAAAGGATAACAGTAATGAGCTTTCCCATTCAAAAATGGAGGAAAGTGAAAAAGAAAAAAAAAAGGAGGAAAGGGAAGTACATAGTAGTCCTTGATCCTTAGTAATTTTGAAATCCACAGGTTCTCGGGATCTCCTACTACAGCGCAGGGAGTGTTCCTTGATTAGGGTCCAGTTCTGCTCTCTCAGAGTCTTTTCCCAACCCACTGTCATTGGTAGCTCTTGGTTCTCCCGTCTAGATCTTGGCTCTATCCACTGAGAACTCCATTCATTTCTATAAGACAAGGCCCAATTTTACAGCTGAGTTTCTTTCTTTGTCTGGTTTTCACCTATTTAAATTTTGGAGTCCAGAGCCTCATTTTATTTTGTACTGCCTCTGTCCCTTTTTGTCCAAACTGGTGATACTTTTGCCAATATAATTCTCTTCAAAATGTTGTATGTTTTCTATGTATCAGATTACAAATTCACTTCATCAAATAAAAGTCACACCCATAAACTTCTTCAAGACAGGCATCTCTTTTCTTTAGACTATAAGGCAGAGTGCTGTGGAGCAAGGCTCTTGAGATTCTTATCTTTCAGAGGTCTTGACAAAGGGTTGTTCAATCACAAATCAAGGTCATGAAACCTTGATTTGATCTTCACTCAGGTCCCTGTTTTGCTGTCAGCATCCTGGATTTGGTCTTTATCCTGAGACCATTTGTTACTTTGAGAGTCTTTTGATACATGGAGAGCTTGGAAATTTTCCAACCTAGCAAGTCCAGGGTTGGAAACATTTCCTCTAAATTCTGTTTTAAAAGGAATAGTTTCTTCTTTGGCTCATTTCTGTCTTTGCATACTTTATCATAGTTGGCTAAAAGAAGCCAACTTTCACTTTCAGCATTTTTCCTGGAAATCTCCTTAGCCAGATCCATAAATTCATTGATGTATTCTCTGTTTTCCAGATTACCACAAGCAAGAGTGTTGCCAAACAATTCTGCACTAAATGATAGGAGTGTTGCTTTCTCCAGCTTCCAATAAGAAGTGCTTCACTGCTGTTCCAACCTCCACTACTAATCTCCTGGCAACCCTTCCTGCTTCTACCTACTACCTGGTCCAAAATCAATGCCACATGATTTAGGTTTCTTTATGGCCACATCCAACTTCTAGTTATCAGTTTCTATATTAGTTTTACTTCTGTGTAACAAACAACCCCGAATGTTAGTAACTTAAAAACTTTAGGAGGGGGTTGGCCCCACGGCGTAGTGGTTAAGTTCCACACACTCTGCTTCAGCATCCTGGGTTTGTGGGTTTGGATCCTGGGTGCAGACCTGTATCATTCGTCATGCCATGCTGTGACGGTGACCCAAATACAAACTAGAGGAAAGACTGGCATGCGTGTTAGCTCAGGGTGATTCTTCCTCAGAAAAAACTTAAAACTTTAGGAGATTTCTTGGAAGATGGTGGCATAGGGGGGACTCTGAACTCACCTCCTCCCATGGACACAACAAATTTACAACTACTCTTGAACACATACCCCTGAGAGAGAACCGGAAACAGGATAAGAAGAAACCCCACAACAAGGGACAGTGCTGACTGGGGTGAAAGATGCAGAAATACCTTTCTGGAGAGGAAAAAGCCACATTCTAGCCACAGCGCTTCATGGCTGGGGCAATCTTAATGTATGAAGCTTTTCCTGGAGGAGAGGGAGATCTGAGTGGGAGAGCTTTGCCACAATGAGCAGCTTTTGAACTCAGCACAACAAAGGCAAACCTCACAATATCTGGCTTTGCTAGCTGTTAGTAACAACAGGGAATACTCCCGGAAAAGCTATTGAGCATAAGAGAAAGAAAAGCCTGCTCTTTAAGGGCCCATGCACAAATCCACTGGTTTCAAAAGCAGCATAAAATCACCAGAAAGGAAAGTGCACAGTCCTTTGGTGAAAAGGGACTCAATTGATAGGCTCTGAGTGCATCTCAGGGAGGCAAGAGGTGGCTGGGACCACCTCCCCAGGGACTGAGACATTGGTGGCAGCAATTATTGTGACTTAGTACAGTCATGCTGATACAGACACTGGCAGACACCATTGGAGTTCTTCCCCTGGCCTGTTAGCACAGGGCTTTGCCCCACCCACTAGGGCACCAACTTAATCTAGCTCAGCCATGGCAGTCAGCTGGCACTACCCATAAGCAAGCCATTGGGCAGCTTGTGGGCCCACATAGGCAGGGTTCATGGGACCTCTGCAGTGGGGTGAGTGGGTCTGCTGCAGCAGGACAGGGCATGTGCAAGGGGCAGTGTGTGTGCAAGGTGTGTATATTCATAATGCTAAAAGGAAAAAACCTACAGCCAAGAATACTCTACCCAGCAAGGTTATCATTCAGAATGTAAGGAGAGATAATGAGTTTTCCAGACAAGCAAAAACTAAAGGAGTTTATCACCAATAAACCAGACTTACAAGAAACGCTAAAAAGACTTATTTAAGTGGAAAAGAAAGACCATAAATAGGAATAAGAAAATGATTTTAAAAATAAAATCATTGGTAGGGGCAAACATACAGTAAAGGTAGCAGCTCAACACCTATGAAGCTAACATGAAGGACAAAAGACAAAAGTACTAAAATTATCTATTTCCATGATAAGAGGTTAATGGATACACACACACACAAAAGAGATTAAATATGATATCAGAAACATAAATGTGGGAGAAGGGGAGTAAAAGAGTAGAGCTTTTATCAAGAGGTCAAACTTAAGAGACTATAAACTTCATATAGACTGTTATATACATAGGTTATTACATATGAACCTCAAGGAAATCACAAACCAGAAACCTATAATAAATAAACAAAAAATTAAGAGGAAGGAACTCAAACTTAATACTAAAGAAAGCCATCAAACCACAGGAAAAGAGAGCAAGAGAAGAAGAAAGCAACAGAGAAGAACTACTAAAACACCCAGAAAAAAAGGAACAAGATGGCAATAAGTATATACTTATCAATAGCCACTTTAAATGTCAATGGGCTAAATGCTTCAATCAAAAGACATAGGGTGGGGCCAGCCCCGAGGGCCTAGTGGTTAATTTTGGCACACTCTGCTTCAGCAAACCAGGTTTGGTTCCCAGGTACAGATCTACACTGCTGGTTGGTGGCCCACACACAAAATAGAAGAAGATTTGCAACAAATGTTAGCTCAGGGCAAATCTTCTCCAAGCAAAAAGAGGAGGATTGGTGACCGATGTTAGCTGAGGGCAAATCTTACTCAGCAAAAAAGGGAAAGAAATAGGGTGGCTGACTGGATAAAAGGCAAGACCCGTATGTATGCTGCATACAAGAGAGACACTTCAGACCTAAAGACACTCACAAACTGAAAGTGAAAGGATGGCAAAAGATACTGCATGTAAATGGTAATGAAAAGAAAGTTGGTAGCCATACTTATATTAGACAAAATAGACTTTAATACAAAAACTGTAACAAGACACAAAGAAGGGTACTACATAATGATAAAGGGAACAATCCAACAAGAGGATATAACACTTGTAAATATCTATGTACCCAACATAGGAGCACCTAAATATATAAAGCAACAATTAACAGACATAAAAGAAGAAATAGACAGTAACCTAATAATAGTAGGGGACTTTAGCACCCCACTGACCAATGGATAGACCATCCAAACAGAACATCAATAAGGAAATATTGGCCTTAAATGATACATTAGACCAGATGGGCTTAGTAGATATATATGGAACAACCCATCCAAAAATTGCAGAATACACATTCTTTTTGAATGCACATAGAACATTCTCCAGGATAGATCACATATTAGGCCACAAAACAAATCTCAATAAATTTAAGAAGGTTGAAATAATACCAAGCATCTTTCTGACCATAATGATATAAAACCAGAAATCAACTACAGGAAGAAAATCAGAAAAGCCACAAATATGTGGAGATTAAAAAAATGCTACTGAACAACTATTAGATCAATAAAGAAATCAAAGGACAGGTCAAAAAATACCTCAAGACAAGTGAAAACGAAAATACAAAATGCTAAAATTTATGGGATACATAAAAAGCCATTCTAAGAAGGAAATTTATAGTAATAGAGGCCTACCTCAACAAAGAAGAAAAATCCCAAATAAACAATCTAATAGCGCACCTAAAGGAACTAGAAAAAGAACAAACAAAGCCCAAAATCAGTAGAAGGAAGAAAATAACAAAAGTCAAAGCAGAAATAAATGAAATAGAGACTAAAAAAGCAATAGAAAAAAATTAATGAAACTAAGAGCTTGTTCTTTGAAAATATAAACAAAACTGACAGACCTTTAGGTAGACTCACCAAGAAAAAAAGAGAAGGCTCAAATAAATAAAATCAGAAATGAAAGAGGAGAAATTACAATGGACACCTCAGAAATACAAAAGATTATAAAAAAATACTATGAAAAGCCATACACCAACAAATTGGATGATCTAGAAGAAATGAATAAATTCTTAGAATCATACAACCTTCCAAAACTAAATCAAGAAGAAATAGAGAATTTGAGTAGACCAATCACCAGTAAGGAGATCAAAAATTTCCCAAAAAATAAAAGTCCAGGACCAGATGGCTCCCCCAGTGAATTCTACCAAACATTCAAAGAAGACTTAATACCTATCCTTCTCAAACTATTCCAAAAATTGAAGAGGAGGGAAGACTTCCTAACTCATTCTGCAAGCCAACATTATCCTGATACAAAACCAGACAAGGACAACACAAAGAAAGAAAATTACGGACCGATATCACTGATGAACATTGATGTAAAAATCCTCAATAAAATACTAGCAAATCAAACACAAAAATACATTAAAAAAATCATACACCATGATCAAGTGAGACTCATTCCAGGGATGCAGGGATGGTTCAACATCTGCAAATCAATCTACATGATACAACACATTAACAAAATGAAGAATAAAAATCACATGATCATCTCAATAGATGCAGAAAAAGCATTTGACAAGATGCAGAATCCATTTATGATTAAAAACTCTGAATAAAATTGGTGTAGAAGGAAAGTACCTCAACATAATAAACACCATATATGACAAACCCACAGCTAGTATCATACTCAACAGAGAAAAACTGAAAGCTATCCCTCTAAGGAGCCAGACAGGCATGCCTACTTTCACCACTCTTATTTAACATAGTATTGGAAGTCCTAGCCAGAGTGATCAGGCAAGAAAAAGAAATAAAAGGGATCCAAATTGAAAAGGAAGAAATGAAGCTGTCACTATTTTCAGACAACATGATTTGATATATACAAAAACCTTAAAGAATTCACAAAAAAATTCCAGAATTAATAAATGAATATGGTAAAGTTGCAGGATACAAAGTCAACATACAAAAATCAGTTGTGCTTCTGTACACTAACAATGATGTAGCAGAAAGAGAAAATAAGAATACAATCCCATTTACAATTGCAACAAAAAGGATAAAATGCCTAGGAATAAATTTAACCAAAGAGACAAACTACTTGTACACTGAAAACTATAAAACGTTGTTGAAAGAAATTGAAGAAGACACAAAGAAATGGAAAGATATTCCATGCTCTTAAGTTGTAAGAATCAACATAGTTAAAATGTCCATGCATCCTAAAGCAATCTAGAGATTCAGTGAAATCCCTATCAACGTTCAAACAATATTTTTTCACAGAAATAGGACAAAGAACCCTAAAATTTATATGGAAAAACAAAAGATCCTGAATAGCCAAAGGAATCCTCAGAAAAAAGAACAAAGCTGGAGGTATCACACTCCCTGATTTCAAAATATACTACAAAACTATAGTAACCAAAACAGCATGGTACTGGCACAAAGACAGACACACAGATCAATGGAACAGAATTGAGAGCCCAGAAATAAACCCACATATCTACAGACAGCTAATTTTCCACAAGGGAGCCAAGAACATACGATGGAGAAAGGAAAGTCTCTTCAACAAATGGTGTTGGGAAAACTGGACAGCCACATTGCAAAAGAATGAAAGTAGACCATTATCTTGTACCATGTACAAAAACCAACTGAAAATGGATTAAAGACTTGAATGTAAGACCTGAAACCATGAAACTTCTAGAAGAAAACAAAGGCAGTATACTCTTCAATATCGGTCTTAGCAAGATCTTTTCAAATACCATATCTGACCAGGAAAGGGAAACAAACATAAAAAAAACAAATGGGACTACATCAAACTAAAAAGTTCCTGCGTGGCAAAGGAAACCATCAACAAAATGAAAAGACAACTCTAACAATTGGGAGTAGATATTTGTATACGATATATCTGATAAGGGGTTAATATCCAAAATATATAAAGAACTCATACATCTCAACAACAAAGAAACAAACAGCCCATTTAAAAAATGGGCAAAAGATCTGCACAGACATTTTCCCAAACAAGATGTACAGATGGCCAACAGGCACACAGTAGACGTTCAACATCACTAACTATTAGGGAAACGCAAATCAAAACTACTATAAGATATTACTTCACACCTGTCAGAATGGCTATAATTAACAAGACAAGAAATAATAAGTGTTGGAGAGAATGTGGAGAAAAGGGAACTCATACACTGCTGGTGGGAATGCAAACTGGTGCAGCCGCTATGGAAAACAGTATGGAGATTCCTCAAAAAATTAAGACTAGAACTACCATATGATCCTGCTATTCCACTGCTGGGTATTTATCCAAAGAATGTGAAAACATAAATGCATAAAGATACATGTAACCCTATATTCATTGCAGCATTACTCACAATAGCCAAAACTTGGAAGCAAACTAGGTGCCCATCAACAGACGAATGGATAAAGAAGATGTGGTATATATACACAATGGAATACTACTCAGCTACAAAAAAAGATGAAACCTTGCCATTTGCGACAACATGGATCTCCCTTGAGGGTATTATGCCAAGTGAAATAAGTCAGAGGGAGAAAGTCAAATACTGTTATGATCTCTCTCATAAATAGAAGATAAAAACAACAACAATGACAACAAACAATATAGATAGATAACACATAGATAACATAGATAACACATAGATAACAGAGATTAGATTGGTTGTTACTGGTGGGAATGGAGGAGGGTGAAATGGGTGCCTGGGTACGTGTGTGGTGATGGATGGTAATTAGTCTTTGGGTGGTGAACATGATGTAGTCTACCCAAAAATCGAAATATAATGATTTGCACCCAAAATTTATATAATATTATAAACCAATGCTATCTCAATAAAAATAAAATGGAATAGATACTTGAAAAAATAAAAAACTAAAAATAAAAAAAAATAATGAAATCAAACACACCCAAATCTCTTTCCAGATTCACTGTATCTTTTCTGCAATGAATAAATATGGCAGGAATTGGAGGGGGAGAACCCTTTATATTGTTTCTCATGATTCTGTGGGCTAACTGAATGATTCTTCCACTGATCTCACTTGGTCAGTCATGAGAGTGTATTTACCTGGCAATGAGCTGGGGCTATGGCCCAGGATGCCTTAGTTCTCCATGTGGCTTCTCCACATGGCTAAATTGGGCTTCCTGACATGATATGTTCTCAAGGCTACATGTCAAAATGCTTTGTTCACATATATAGCACTCTGTTCAAATGGTTGAACAGCCAGGCATCTCTCTCTCCATGTGTTCTCTCCAGCAAGGCAGCTGGACCACTTTACATGGTGGCTGAAGGCTGCAAGAGAACAAAGGCAGATCCTGCCAAGCTTCTTAAAGTCTAGGCTTATAACTAGCACAATATCACTTCTGCTGCACTCACTAGTCAAAGAAGTCTACGAGGCCAGCCCAGAAGTAAAGGGAGAGGAAAATAGGCACCACTTTTTGATGGGAGGAGTGGCTAGAATCTGTGGTCAGCTTTGATCCACCAAAATGACAATGACCTCAAGACAGTAAGATCCTTCAATGTTTTTGATTCTTAGATTTTGCTTTATATCATATATTCTGCCTTCCACAGAAGACTTACTGTTCTTTGAGAGCAAAGACTGGAGGAGAATAATTAATGTAGCCCTCTCGGCCCTTTACATAGTCTGCCATAATAGCCACTCAAGAAATGATCTCTGAATGAATGTTGGTTGAATGAGATATTCAGTCTGACTTTTCTAACGTATGTATTATTGTATTCTAATTCCCTGTAGAATGGATTTTCATGCATGGTAAACTTGCCAACTCTCATTAACTGAGATATTTGATTACCAACAGCAGAGTATCTTCTAACTGTTGATTTGACAGCAGTTTTATTATAAATAGGATCTTCTTTAGTAAAATGGAGTTTCTCATAGTCTTCTTCTAGGGCAACAGTTCTTAATGCTCACTGTATAATAGAATCATCTGGGGTGCTTTTAAAAAAACACCATGCCAGAGGTCTTCTCCCTAGCCTAGTTAAATCACGATCCCTAAATATATTGGGATTTCTATGTAGGTGATTCTAATACACAGCCAATGTCGTGAGCATCTTTCCTAGAGCTAAGACTTTTAAACTGTGTCTTGCATTCCAAGGAGGTAACTTTGGTTCTGTCTACTCAGTTTCAACCATAGTAGTCTAGTTTTTTAATCCGAGATATATATTGTCAACAATTTAGTTCATGAAAAGGATTTGATACTAAGATAAAGTTTGAAAACACTAAGATGTTGTGATAGCCTAGGACTCTCGGTTTTGTGAAATAGAACAAATAATCATTAAAATATTTTTCTTGGCGTTTTTATAGCTGGTCTACATGAACAACTCTGAGGTTGTGATTGTTTAATAAGAGGCAGGATCTGCCTTCCAACACCTCCAGGGTGTTTCTCTGTTTGTGCAGAGCTTTCTGACCACATTGCAGATCTTAAGCTCATTGATCATCCCCTCTATTTACCCAAAGGTTACATAAGACCTATTGAATAGCAGATCAAGAGATTCTTTTCTTGCTTTCATGGTGGACACTTTGCAGGGCTCAATGCCTGACTAGCCCCTAAAGCTTGCTTTTCAAAGGAAGAGACGCCAACTCATTTTTCTTGAACTCTGCAGATCTAATTCTTGTGGGGAAATTTTACACTACAGAGAAGGGCAAGAATTGCTATGGAGAAAGTTTTCAAAAGCATTATTTCTCTGAGGGCTAAACATTGTTTTTAATAGTCAAAGAATAATCCAGTTTAGAATGCTCTGTTATTTGGATACTTCATCAGATCAAAGAGTCAAATGTAATTATTTCCCATCCTTGTAGCCCAGGCAGGTCAGTTCTGAAGATAAACCTCTATATTTTAGCAAGCTAGGTTCTTCAGGAATAAAAGCTTATTAATAATGTCCACATGGGTCTTGATTTTAGGGATCCTATAAAGCAATTGCTTGTCCCACTTACATTTCCTCTCCTCCCTGTCACGTCTCAATCCCTTGCAATCTGGGATTATGTTATGTTCACTGGGATTATTATGTTCACACCATTCCACTTGTTAGAAGGGCTGTTATCAAAAAGACAAGCGATTCCAAGCGTTGGTGAGGATATGAAGAAAAGGGAACCGTTGTGCACTGTTGGTGGGAAGTAAATTGGTACAGCCACTACGGAAAAAAGTATGGAGGTTCCTCAAAAAGTTGAAAATAGAACTATCATATGATCCAGCAGTTCCACTTCTAGGTATTTATCCAAAGGAAACGAAAACACTATCTTGAAAAGATATATGCACTCCCAAGTTCATTGCAGCATTATTTACAATAGCCAAGACATGGAAGCAACCTCAGTGTCCAGCAGAGGATGAATAGATAAAGTATGGTTTACATATATACAATGGAATATTATTCAGCCATAAAAAGAAGGAATAATGTCATTTGCAACAACATGGATGGACCTTGAGGGCATTATGTTAAGTGAAATAAGTCAAATAGAGAAAGACAAACGCTGTCTGATCTCATTTACATGTTAAATCTACAAAAAAAAACCCTCCAAACTCATAGATGCAGAGAACAGATTGGTGGCTGCCAAAGGCAGGAGTTAGCAGTGGGCAAAATGGGTGAAGGGGAGTCAAAGAGTACAATTTCCAGTTATAAACTAAATATAACCAACTTCCAGTTGTAAAATATATAAGTCCTGGGGATGCAATGTACAGCATGGTGACTATATAGTTAATAACACCATATTGTATATTTCAAAGTTCGTAAAAGAGTAGATCTTAAAAGTTCCCATCACAAGAAAATAAAATTTGTAACTATATGTGGTAATGGATGTTACTTATTGTGGTCATCATTTCACAATATATGCAAATATAGAATCATTATATGGTACACCTGAAACTAATATAATGTTATATGTTAATTATGTCTCCATAAAAAATCTGAATGCTAAATCCACAAGTCCTAAGGGTCTAATTATTAGAATATTGTCCTATTAAATATTCTTGGCTATTTTTATGTTATACTGGGAAAATAATATTCAAAATTAAATTTGACTTCAGTAATCTATAACATATATTAAAATATAATTTAACTTTAAAATGGTTTTACAAATAGACAATATTTAAATGCTTTAAGTAAAATATAAATTGAAACTAACATTATAGTATATATATTGTTCAGCTGCATGTAGAAGAGAAAAAAAAACAGATTTGATAGATAGATAATCAGTAGACTATATTTTGCAAGAATTTCTTGTAGGATAAATCTTGGCCATAGTGTTCTAATTGGGGCTTTTGACTTTGTATTATTTAATGTTACATTGAATGCCGGATTAGCATTTAAAAATATTTATATATCAAATAAGTAGTTGGTCTCTACAGCCTTAGGCCATGCCTATTGGAAAGGACTCATCACCAAGTATTGAATGTTCAAAGTCTCATAATTTTTTGCATGTTTGCCATAGTTTGGGAAATTGAAAGACAGAAAATTCTGAAGATGGAAGACTAAGCATTTACCTTTTCTCCCTCCTGAGAAAAACAAAAACAAAAACTTCTCTGGCAAATGTTGCCAAATCAATGGAAGGTTTATGGTTCTTAATTGGCAACGTTTCTCAGCTGTGTTTAACCAGGCGTCTCTTCTCTAAATTCTTCACTTCTTTGACTTCTCCGAGAACATACTCTGCTGGTTCTCTTGGACCATTCATTTTCTCTCCCTTTAATGGGTTCCTTATCTTCTGTCCTGACCTTAGACATTGGGGATTCTTAAGTGTTCATGCTTGGCCCCCGCTCTCCTCAGTTACATTTTTCAGTGGTTTCATTCATGCTCTTCTTTTGACTATCAACAACAACTGATGATTCCTAAATCTCTTTTGGCTCAAATACTCTTGCATTCAACAAATATTTTCCAAAACACAGCCCCCGTGCCAGTGTGGATTTGTCTGGAGAGGCTGCCAGCACAATCCACGTGTTGTGCTGTAACCCTCCACCACGATGCCTTCTGTTGATTCCTGACCATCACTTTATATACTTCCTTTCCTCAAATAATTTTATTTCAGGAGCACTGAGGCCTTTACATACCCTTCCCTCCTTTCCGTGCCTGTGAACTTCAATCAGATATCATTACAACCTCTCAGTGTGAGATCTAGAAGCTTGCACCATGAAAGAAAGATTTACAATGAGATTTACTAGTCTACCCTCTCTGGCTGAGTAGACATGCTCTGCAGTGTATTATCATTTGAATGTCTCTTTCTTAGAATTAACATCCAAATTTTGATTTCCTATTTTTTTTACATGCCAAAAGATACTTCAAGAAGATATCTTTTCCTTTTGCTCTATCCTTCTGTTTTCATACTGTCACTCATTCTCCATGTCGTTTCCAGCAACTATAATCTTACTTATTTAAGGAAATGTGACCTTTCATCATGGACTTTAATTAACATTTTGGTAGGTCTTCCCTGTTCCATGTTATCCTATGGTGCTTGGAGAAAAGGCAGTGAAATACGTTACAGGTCTTGGCAGTTTACCACATAGCACTGTTTCATCTGGTGATTAATGTCCCCTACAGGACCCCATTACAGGAACATTTTGTCTCTTTCCTCCTGCACAGACCTAAACGACATTTAAGGACTCTCTTGAGAAGCTCAAATTGATATAAAACACACTCATATGTTCCGTATCTTTCCTGCTTTAGACACCTACGCAGAGTTTTATCTTTACTGCACATTGGAAACACTCCTGACTCTTCCTATAAAAGACCCTTGGGTGTCAGCTTATTTCTGGTTATTTAACATTAGCCTTGGGCCTGCCCCATGGCCAAGTGGTTAAGTTTGCACGTTCTGCTTCAGTGGCCCAGGGTTTTGCCAGTTTGGATCCTGGGTGCGGACATGGCACTGCTCACCAGCCCATGCTGAGGCAGCATCCCACATAGCAGATCAAGAAGGACCTACAACTGGAATATACAAGTATGTACTGGGGGACTTTGGGGAGAAGAATGAAAAAAAAAAGAAGATTGGCAACAGTTGTTAGCTCAGGTGCCAATCTTTAAAAAAAAAAAAAAGATTAACCTTGACCTTGATAATGTTGCTGTTATAACAATTTGAGGTGGTACTCTGTGGTGTTCACTAAAGATTTGTTGAAAAAAATCTACGAATAATGATATCCTTATACCTCTCAGCTAGTAACCTAGATCCCTCTTGCTCATGAGGGCTGAGGCAGATGTGGCCCATTCCTTAGCCCACCAGAAGTATGGGTTTGCAAATTATCTTGACATGAGACAATTTTGATAATTACAGAACAAGTTGAGTTGCTCACATTTTGCACTATTGTGTCAAAGGTCACTTAGTCCCTGAGTCTTTCAAGGAAGAGCTAGTGTAGTTGCTGAGCACAACCTCCTGGGCTGGTTGTATAATAACTGTACTTTATCATTAGGTTATCCCACAGTTCATCAAATGCAAATAGTTCAAGAACAGATCCTAAAGGGCTTCTAACAGGAGCAGGAATTAGAGAAATAAGGAAGCTGATTTCAAGTAAGCCTATGGAAATTTCCCATAGGAAGGTGGGTTCCAGGAGTGGCCCCAGAGAATGACACATCATGGCGGGCATCTTGTCCAGTCTTTTCAGATTGTTTTGTAAAAGTTCTCAGATGTCTAAACTCCTTGATCAGCTTCTACAACTATGAAATTTCGACATATTTTACCCATCAGCCTCCCTCTCAGGGATGCTGGTGAGCAAACCAAGGTGTTTTCTCAGAGAGGAATCAATACCACTGCATTTGAATCACAAGGAACCCAAACAGTTGCTCTTTTCAAACTTCTGTTTGTATTAAAATTACTCTTCAACACCTGTAAGTCTCTGTCTTTTTGTTCAAAGGCTTAAAACTACCCACTCTGCCCAGCATTTTCCCATGGAAATTTCTGCAGTAACAGAAATGTTCTATATATGGGCTGTCTAAAATGGTAACCACTAGCTATATGTGACTACATAGCACTTGAAATATGGCTAGTATGACTGAGGAACTGAGTTTTTAAATGAATTCAATTTGGTTAATTTAAATTTGAATATTCACACGACATTAGTGGCTACCATATTAGACAGCAGAGCTGAATACAATTGAAATATATACAAATACAAAGAAGAGCATATGAAATAATCTTTTAAATATCCTAAAATTATAAAAGTAACATATTATCAATAAAGAAAACTTTGAAATAGACAAATATGGGGGATAACACTAAAAACATTCATATCTCAACACCTAAATGTAAATTTTGTTAACCATATTCCTTCTATTGCTTCTCTTGAGTTTTATGTAAAAAGGGAAAATAGTGCAAGCTACCCAATATATAGTTATAAAGGCCAAGAGAATAGCATGAAAATCCCAGATGAACCTGATTTTAACTGATTATAATAGCTGTGCCAGGATCTGTCTCCTGCATAGACAACAGGCCAAGTGGCTGCCTCTGTGGGGTGAATGGCCATTCCTGTCCTCACATAAATCTCTTCCCCATAAGCTGTCTGTAATGCCCTAAATTCCCACCGTATTTAGGATGAAGCATTTTTGTTAAAAGCTAAATATTACGCGCCGTACCTCATGACATTTCAGCCTTTAACATCTTACAGGGGCATTGTCTAGACTGTCAGATCTGAGGCTGGGGCTTTTAAGGAGGCCTGGGCAGTTACTGGGCAGTGTTTAGGCCCTGGGGCAAGTGAGGAGAACACCTAGAGAGAAGAGGATGGACAAAAGAGAGATGGAGAATGCCATCTTCATATTTTAGTCCAGGAGAGGGTCATATATACTAAAGTTGTTCACTCATTCATTCATTCATGAAGTAACTTTTAAGTACCTACTTTATGTCAGGTCTTTCAGAGGAGTATGGATATCTCGGGACAAACAGAGTCATATTCACTCCCTCATGGATTTTGGAATCTAACATAGAAACAGACAATAAGCAGAGGAGTATATTTTTTAAAATATTCGTTTACAAGTTGAGAAAAGTGCTACGAAGGAAACGTGACATAGAAACGAGAGTAAAGGAGAAGAGGATCTCCATGGACAAGAATAGTCAGAGAAGCCTTCTTTGAAGAAAGGACCTTCATATTGAGATATAGAGGTTGAGAAGGAGCTGGTCCTGTCAAGAGTGTGTGTGTGTGTGTGTGTGTGTGTGTTCAAAGCACCAGAGAAAACATGTGCAACGGCCTAATAGGGCACAGCGTGGAGTACACTGAATGAAGAAAAGGTGGTTTGCCCTGAGGTTGGAGAGGTAGGTGGGGGCTGATGGTGGAGGCCTGTAGGCCACATAAGGGCTTTAGCGTTTATTCAAAAGGAAACAGAAAGATATTAAATATCTGTAGTCAGGAGGGTGACCAGATTGTTAGTGCTTATTTTAGGTGAAGAATCATTCTAATTGCTGAGGATATAGGACGGAACAAAACAAGCAAGAATCCTTGTCCTTAGGGAGCTTGTGTTCTAGTGGGAATTGAAGGAATAGTAAAGTTGAGTTCAGAGAATTTGTTGACAATTCAGCGATGTCCTTTGAGATGACTGGAGACACTCTGAGGCAGATGAAGTCAGACAGCTGTCACTGTGCCTGCAAGTACCTGTATGTGTCTACCATCTCTGGAAGAGGCTTTCCACATAGATCTCCGGCTCCAGCTTGTCTGAATGCTTCCTTTGCAAACCATTCGTTTCCTGACCTGATAAACATGGCACCCTTCCCAAGCAAATCAACTATCTTTTGGTCTAACAAAGTCTGAAGGCATGGTTCTGGTATAGTCACTCATTTATTTCCTAATTCAGATTAGTATGGGCTGAAAATGTCAAGCTAGCCAAAGTCAAAAGTTTAACCGTAAGCTAATGGCAGGTTAAATAATGAGTACTCCTTCCAGAGTGAATTTCATCTGTTGCTTAAGCTGAAAAAGAGACACAGCCAAAATCTAACCAGTCTTAAATTTACTTTTAACTGATTTCTTGTAGAGAAGCCTCAGAAATTCACTGGGCCTACGTCCAGCTCTGCCACAGACCAGCAACTCATCCTCATCCTTGTGACTGGTCATCACTGCTCCTAGAAACACCACAAAACCATAGTCAGGCTTCACATGACCTTCCCAGAAAAAGGGCAGGATGTCTAGTTCATTTCCCTTTCTAGATGCAATTTCTAGACAGGTGAAATGAGATGAGGTTTTCTCTTAAGCTCTCCCCACCATTTGGCTATGACCTCAGGTGCAAAACTTAAGGGAGTGCCAAAGAAACTCAGTGATCAAGAGAAATAATATTTTAATGCAATATTTGAAAACTCAAAATTAATGCAAAAAATCCATGATGGATAAAATATCATAATTTAAATAGACAGTATCCCTTGGGATGAAAGGCCTCGGCTGGGCTTTGGTGGACCTGGGCGCCCTTCAGCTGTGCAACACTTCAGCTATGCTCCACCTTTCTGCTCTCAATTTACAGAGGAACAAACTGAAACCCAGAGATGTGCTCATTCTTTCAAGGAGCTATTACTTAAATCCGATTCTCTTGGGACAGGGAGTATATGATAGACATTGGTAGTCTTTTAAATCCTGCCTGGGAGTTCTAATGGGCACTAGGGTTGAGAAGAACTGGGCTAGGAAATGACCTGGTTAGCCTGACAAAGTAGTTGCTACTATAGTGTAGCTGCCAGGAGTGGATTCTTATATTCCCCCTACTACATGTTGTCAGAACTTTGACAGTAATACTCTTTTGGTTTAGGGCAGCAGGACACCAGAGCAGGGTCATGGGGAAGGATGGAACAATATTTATTGAGCTATTTCCTCCCAAGCATCATGCTAAGTGCTTGTCATTTGGTTTAATTCCCCTTACCATCAGATGAAGACAGGACAGTCACCTCCATTGAAGAGATGAGGAAATCAATGTCTTTATTTTTTTTATTTTTATTTATTTATTTATTTTCGGATGTACATCATAATTCTGTGTAGATTACATCATGTTCACCACCCAAAAACTAATTATAATCCATGCCCTCACATGTGAGCCTAATCATGCCTTTTGCCCTCCCCCTCCCCCCTTCCTCTATAGTAGCCACCAATCCAATCTCCCTTGCTATGTATTTGTTCATCATTGTTTTTATCTTCTACTTATGAGTGAGATCATATGGTATTTGACTTTCTCCCTCTGACTTATTTCGCTCAGCATAATACCCTCAAAGTCCACCAATGTTGTTACAAATGGCCGGATTTCATCATTTCTTATGGCTGAGTAGCAGTCCATCGTGTATAAACACCACATCTTCTTTATCCATTCGTCCATTGATGGGCACCTAGGTTGGTTCCAAGTCTTGGCTATTGTGTATAATGCTGCAATGAACATAGGGGTGCAAGTATCTTTATGCCTTTGTGTTTTCAAGTTCTTTGGATAAATACCCAGCAGTGGGATAGCTGGATCATATGGTAGATCTATTCTTAATTTTCTGAGGATACTCCATACTGCTTTCTATAGTGTTTGCACAAGTTTGCACTCCTGCCAGCAGTGAACAAGGGTTCCCTTCTCTCCACATCCTCTCCAACATTTGTTGTTTCCTGTCTTGTTAATTATAGCCATTCTGACTGGAGTGAGGTGATACCTCATTGTAGTTTTGATTTGCATTTCCCTGATAGCTAATGATGTTGAGCATCTTTTCATATGCCTGTTGGCCATCCGTATATCTTCTTTGGAGAGATCCCTGTTCAGATCTTTTGCCCATTTTCTAATTGGATTGTTGGTTTTTTGTTGTTGAGCTGTATGAGTTCTTTGTATATTTTGGATATTAACCCCTTATCTGATATATGGTTTGCAAATATCTTCTCCCAATTGTTAGGTTGTCTTTTCGTTTTGTTGATGGTTTCCTTTTCTGTGCAGCAGCTTTTTAGTTTGATGTAGTCCCATTTGTTCATTTTTTCTTTTGTTTCCCTTGCCCTGTCAGACATGGGACTTAAAATATGCTGCTCAGATCGATGTCAAAGAGCGTACTGCCTATGTTTTCTTCTAAAAGTTTCATGGTTTCCGGTCTTACATTCAAGTCTTTAATCCATTTTGAGTTGATTTTTGTGCATGGTGTAAGGGAATGATTTACTTTCATTCTTTGCATGTGGCTGTCCAGTTTTCCCAACACCATTTATTGAAGAGACTCTCCTTTCTCCATCATATGCTCTTGGCTCCCTTGTTGAATATTAGCCATCCATAGATGTGTGGGTTTACTTCTGGGCTCTCAATTCTCTTCCATTGATCAGTGTGTCTGTTTTTGTGCCAGTACCATGCTGTTTTGGTTACTATAGCTTTGTAGTATGATTTGAAATCAGGGAGTGTGATACCTCCAGCTTTGTTCTTTTTCCTCAGGAATCCTTTTGCTATTTCGGGGTCTTTTGTTGTTCCATATAAATTTTAGGATTCCTTGTTCTATTTCTGTGAAAAATGTTGTTGGAACTTTGATAAGGATTGTGTTGAATCTATGCATTGCTTTAGGAAGTATGGACATTTTAACAATGTTAATTCTTCCAATCCAAGAGCACAGAATATCTTCCCATTTCTTTGTGTCTTCTTTGATTTCTTTCAACAATGTTTTATAGTTTTCGGTGTACAGATCTTTCACTTCTTTGGTTAAGTTTATTCCTAGATATTTTATTATTTTTGTTGCAATTGTAAATGGGATTGTATTCTTAATTTCTCTTTCTGCTGCTTCATTGTTAGTGTATAGAAACCCAACTGATTTCTGTACATTGATTTTATATCCTGAAACTCGACTGTATTCCTTTATTGTTTCTATAAGTTTTTTAGTGGAATCTTTAGGGTTTTCTAGATATAAAATCATGTCATCTGCAAAGAGTGACAGTTTCATTTCTTCTTTTCCAATGTGGATCCCTTTTATTTCTTTTTATTGCCTGATGGCTTTGGCTAGGACTTCCAATACTATGTTAAATAAGAGTGGTGACAATGGGCATCCTTGTCTGGTTCCTGTTCTTAGAGGGATAGCTTTCAGTTTTACTCCATTGAGAGTGATATTTGCTGTGGGTTTGTTGTATATGGCCTTTTTATGTTGAGGTATTTTCCTTCTATATCCATTTTATTTAGAGTTTTTATCATAAATGCATGCTGTATCTTGTCAAATGCTTTCTCTTCATCTATTGAGATGATTATGTGATTTTTATTCTTCATTTTGTTAATGTGGTGTATCACCTTGATAGATTTGGGGATGTTGAACCATCCCTGCATCCTTGGAATGAAACCCACTTGATCATGATGTATGATCTTTTTAATGTATTGTTGTATTCGATTTGCTAGTATTGTTGAGGATTTTTGCATCCATGTTCATCAGTGGTATTGGCCTGTAATTTTCTTTTTTTGTGTTGTCCTTGTCTGGTTTTGGTATCAGGATAATGTTGGCTTCGTAGAATGAGTTAGGAAGCCTCCCCTCCTCTTCAATTTTTTGGAAGAGTTTGAGAAGGATAGGTATTAAGTCTTCTTTGACTGTTTGGTAGAATTCACCAGGGAAGCCATCTGGTCCGGGACTTTTATTTTTTGGGGAGGTTTTTGGTTGCTATTTTGATCTCCTTACTGGTGATCGGTCTATTCAAATTTTCTGCTTCCTCTTGGTCCAGTTTTGGAAGGTTGTATGTTTCTAAGAATTTGCCCATTTCTCCTAGATTATCCAATTTGTTAGCATATAGCCTTTCATAGTATTCTCTTATTATCTTTTGTATTTCTGAGGTGTCCGTTGTAATCTCTCCTCTTTTGTTTCTGATTTTATTTATTTGAGCCTTCTCTCTTTTTTTCTTTGGTGAGTCTAGCTAAGGGTTTGTCCATTTTGTTTATCTTTTCAAAGGACAAGCTCTTGGTTTCATTAACTTTTTCTATTGTTTTTTTAGTCTATATTTCATTTATTTCTGCTCTGATTTTTATTATTTCCTTTCTTCTGCTGATTTTGGGCTTTGTTTGTTGTTCTTTTTCCAATACCTTTAGATGCACTTTCAGATTGTCTATTTGGGATTTTTCTTCTTTGTTGAGGTAGGCCTGAATTGCTATAAACTTCCCTCTTAAAACTGCTTTTGCTGTATCCCACAGATTTTGGCATGTTGTGTTTTTGTTTTCATTTGTCTCCAGGAATTTTTTTATTTCTTCTTTGATTTGTTCATTGACCCAATCATTGTTCAGTAGCATTTGTTTAGTCTCCACATTTTTGTGGCTTTTCTGGTTTTCTTCCTGTAGTTGATTTCTAGTTTCATACCTTTGTGGTCAGAAAAGATGCATGGTATTATTTCAGTCTCCTTAAATTTATTGAAACTTGTTTTGTGGCCTAATATGTGATCAATCCTGGAGAATGCTCCATGGGCATTTGAAAAGAATGTATATTCTGTGGTTTTTGGATGGAATGTTCTGTGTATACCTACTAAGTCCATCTGGTCTAATGTGTCCTTTAAGGCCAGTGTTCCATTATTGAGCTTTTGTTTGGATGGTCTATCCATTGGTGTAAGTAGAGTGTGAAGTCCCCTACTGTTATTGTGTTACTGTCTATTTCTCCTTTTAAGTCTGTTAATAATTACTTTATATATTTAGGTGCTCCTATGTTGGGTGCGTATATATTTACAAGTGTTATATTTTCTGTTGGATTGTTCCCTTTATCATTATGTAGTGCCTGTCTTTGTCTCTTGTTACAGTTTTTGTATTAAAGTCTATTTTGTCTGATATAAGCATTGCTACCCCCGCTTTCTTTTCTTTGCCATTTGCATGGGATATCTTTTTCCATCCTTTCACTTTCAGTTTGTGAGTGTCTTTAGGTCTGAAGTGTGTCTCTTGTATGCAGCATACACATGGGTCTTCTTTTTTTATCCAATTGGCCACTCTATGACATTTGATTGGAGGATTTAGTCCACTGACATTTAAAATAGCTATTGATAAATATGTATTTATTGCCATTTTGTCACTTTTTTTTCTGGGTGTTTTACTAGTTCTTCTCTGTTCCTTTCTTTTGCTCTTGCTCTCTTCCCTTGTGGTTTGATGGCTATCTTTAGTGATATATTTGATTTCTTTTGTCTTAATTTTTTTTCTTCCTTGTTATAGATTTCTGATTTGTGATTACCATGAGGATTCTATCTAATATACTATGCATATAACAATCTATATTGAGTTGATAGACTCTTTAGCTTGACCTCTTTCTAAAAGCTCTACTTCTTCATTCTCCTCCTCCCACATTATATGTTTTTCAAATCATATATAGGCTCTTGTTTAGTGTGTGTCTCTCCATTACCCTCTTATCATTGAAATAGGTGATTTTAGTACATTTGTCTTTTAATCTTCATATTATCTTCACAGGTAGTTAATCTGCTGCCTTTACTATATTTTTACCTTACAAGTGATTTTATTGCCTGGTTTTTTGTTGTTGTTGTTGTTTTGCTGCTTTGATAATTTTTTTTTATCTCTATTTGTGGTCATTGCTTTCCCACTTCAATAAGTCCCTTCAGCATTTCTTGCAGAACTGGTTTCTTGGTGCTAAACTCCTTTAATTTTTGCTTGTCTGGGAAGCCTTTCTCTCTCCTTCCATTCTGAATGACAACCTTGATGGATAGAGTATTCTTGGCTGTAGGTTTTTTCCTTTTAACACTTTAAATATGTCATGCCATTCTCTTCTCACCTGTAGGGTCTCGGCTGAGAAGTCTGCTGATAGCCTGATGGGCTTCTCTTTATATGTCACTTGTGGCCTTTCTCTTGCTAATTCTCTCTTTATCTTTAATTTTGGACATTTTAATTATAATATGTCTTGGTGTAGGCCTCTTTGGGCTTATCTTGTTTGGAGCTCTCTGTGCTTCCTGAACTTGGATGTCTGTTTCCTTCCTCAGGTGAGGAAAATTTTCATCTATTGTTTCTACAAATAAATTTTCTGCCCCTTTGTCTCTCTCTTCTCCTTCTGGGACACCTATAATCCAAACATTATCATGCTTGATATTGTCCCAGAGTTTCCTTAGACTGTTCTCATTCTGTCTAATTCTTTTTTCTCTTTTCTGTTCTGCTTGGATGATTTCCTCTAGTCTTTCGTCTAGCTCGCTGATCTGTTCTTCTACTTCTTCTACTCTGCTATTGAGTACATCTAGTGAATTTCTCATTTCTGGTGTTGTATTTTTCATTTCTGATTTTTTTTTGGTATCTTCCAGTTCTTTGCTGATGTGCCCACTGTGTTCATCCATTCTTCTCCCCATATCTGTGAGCATCCTCATGATATTTTGTCTGAATTCTTTGTCAAGTAGGTCACTTGTTTCTGTTTCATTTAGTCCTTTTTCTGGGGTTTTGTACTGTCCCCTTGCTTGGAAAGTATTCCTTTGCTTCCTCATTATGCCTCTTTCTCTGTGCTATTTTCTTTGTACTAGGTGAGTCGGCTATGTCTCCTGATCTTGGAGAAGTGGCCTTATGTATGAGATGCCTTATGAGGCCCAGCAGTGTGCTTCCCTCTTGTCACCAGTCCCTAAGAACCAGGAGTGACCCCTTTGTGGGCTACTTGTGTTCTTCTGCTGTGGCAGCGTTGCTCCCACTACAGGTACCCAGGGAGTCTAATCTTTCCTTCCCTGGCCAGCTGTTTGTAAATCCAGTTTGGGGAGCCTCAGCACTGTTGGCTACAAAGCCTATCAGCACACTCCTCTTCAGTTTTCCTCTTAATTGGGTTGGTACCCAGTGTAGCTGGTTGCTAGGCTCAGGGGCGTACAGTTGTGATAGGCCTCCAGCCTACAAGCCTGATGTCAGTTCTCTTAGGAGTGGAGCCAAGTGGGGCTGGCCCTTGGCACAGGGGCACTCAATTGTTTCAGGCTTTGGAAGATGGGGCTAATCCTTTTTATGGCTATTTGTGAAGCACAGGTCTTCTGCAGCTAAGCCTCACCCCCCCACAGGGCCACATACACCATCAACACAGTCCTGGTCCATGCACACTTCTCAACCCCCTGGAGTGTACTCTGACACTGCACTGCAGAGGTCCCCACCTCTCCACCAATGCCCCCCACAGTTCACCTGGTCCTCTCACAGGCAGACACCCTTGCCTGCCTGTAGAGGATCAAGATACCCTGTCAATGCAGGCTGAAATGTAGCCTGAGGGCTTGCTGTTAGGTGGGACTGGTCCCTAGGGTGGGTTGCCTGCCCTGGATGAACTGGATTAAATCTGTGCTCTAGTGGGCATGGCAGACCCCTGGGCTAACAGGCCAAGGGAATAACCTCAATGGCACCCACCGGGGTCCGTGTCAGCACGCCTGGACCAGCTCGGAACAATGGCCCCCACCAATGTCTCAGTCTCCAGAAAGATCCCTCCTCTCACCAAGATGCCCCCAGAGCCTACCAGGTGAGTCTCGTATCACCAAAGGACTGTCAGCCTTCTCTCCGGTGATTTTAGGTTACTGCAATGAGTGAGTTCATGCGTGGGCCCTTTAAAACCCAGGTCTTTTCGGCTTTCGCCAATAGCTTTTCTTGGGGTATCCTTGCTGCAGTCAATAGCCAGCAAAGCCAGACAGTAAGACTCCCGTCTCAGTTGGGCTGAGTCTGAAGGATGCTTATATCAGTATAAGCCCTGCTCTGGACCTTGATCCTCCAGGGAGGGCTGCATACCTTAGGGTGGCTCCTGCCTGGCCAGCTGAGAAGCTCCGCTGCTCCCAAAGGTACCTTTTTTCCTCTCTAGCAGGAATTACTGCCTCTTCTGCCTTCTTCAGGACTGTCCTTGTTGTGGGGGTTCTTTTTATCCAGTTTTCAGTTTTCGATCTGGGGTAGTTTTTCCAAAAATTGTTGCAACCTGGTTGTGTTCATGGGAGGAGACAAATTCAATGTCTACTCACATGGCCATCTTGACGAAAGTAACTAATGTCTTTAGATAGTGAGTCCTTTTATGAAAACCCTCAAGTAGACTCACAAAGCATTCATCCAATGGGGCACTGAACCTGTTCGTTTCACAGACCCTCCAGAACTGTCCACATGTCAACCCTCAGCAATGAACAATTCAGCACCACTGAAAGGCAGCTCTCTGTTAAATAATTGAAGAGCCTCCACATTCTCCAGCAGCTTGAAGGTGATTGGGGCAGCACTGGAGAACAGAAGTTGAACGGGCTCTGGGGTCTGCTGAGGATGGGCCATGTCTGGTTAGACACGGCACAAGGAGGTGTGTTTGGGGGTAAACCGGCTCCAGGCCAGATCATCCCTCTGAGGAAAGATTTCCCATACCCTCTCTTTCCTTCCTCATCTCATTTTCCCCTCAGTTAACATGTTTTGATCTCTAACTCTGTCCCAAGCACTGTCCATCTTTTCTATAATATATTATTTTTAATCTTCATAACAACCCTGTGTGGTAGGAATGATTAACTCAGTGATGTCAAGTAATTACCTGGCTTCTCACAAGCTGGTAAGGAGCAGAGTTAGGATTCAAAGTCAGTGTTCCTACTCCAGAGCCTGCACTCTGAAGCATGGTCTATACTGTGTACCCTAATACCTCTCTAGTAGGGGCAGCTTTTTGAAAAATGGAGACAAAAAGTCAGCCATGGAGAATATGGTGCAGGGGGTATCACTCAAGACCCAACAGCTTCCCATTGGTAAATAACATAAAATTTCCACTATCTGGGTATTTTCCATTTAAGGAGACAGCATATTTTACCTGGGTCAAGTGGCAGTTTACTCACAGCCCAAGGAAATGCTAGAAATTAAGAGCTCTCTATAGTTTGTCTGATCTCGGCCCATAATTGTGTACACTTACTTAGCATACCAGTAACTTTCCACTTCAGCCTGGATTGGAAATATTCCCCACCTCCCAAAACCTAGTGTATGTTATTCTTGCAGCATAATCAGAGGATGCAAAATGATGGCAATTTCAGTATTCAGAGCTTTTTCTTCCCTCATATTTAACCTAAATATGCTTTTCATCTTTTGGCCCCATTACCTAAAAATTTTGAGACCCAGAAAAGATGGTTGAAGCCGAGGACTGTATTTTATCCACCTTATCTCCAGCACCTAATATAGCGCCCAATTCACTGTTGGCACCCAGGAAGTATTTGATTAATGAATAAATAAGGTGTGTACTCTGAATATGAAGAAGATGCTACTGAACCACACTGATAGGACATAAGCAGAGAAATTGTTTCTAGACATGCAGGTGGATTTTCAGTAAGCCAAGACATATGTTATCCTCTGTCTTGCTTCCTCTTGGTTTTTCTAAACTGCTTCCCTGAAGCTAGATTTACTGACACATCCCCACTGTGGTCCCAGGATTACCCTCACCCCACTAAGTCTGGAGTTCATCAAGCTGGGGACAGGAAGTATATCAGTGGCTTCAGTCTTTAAGGTTTAGGGGTTTAGGATTAGGATAAGGTCCTGAAGCAGGTTTCTGGGTGCCCAGCTATGTCTGCAGGGTTCACCTGAACCCTTAGGGTCTCCTAAGGCATCTCACCTAATCCTCACAAAATCCAGTAAGCAGATACATGTGCCTGTTAGGACTGGGTTTGTCTGCATAAAACAGAATGCCAACCACAGTAGATTAAACAAGCAAGAGTTTATTGTTCTCACATGACAAGAAGCCAAAGAACCATTCAGGGCTAGTCCTGCAGCCATCGGTACCATCAGGGTCTTAGGCTTCTTTTAGCTTTCAGCCCCACCAAGTTCAGCTTATGGCTTTGGGTTTCACGCTCACTAGATGGCTGTTTCTCTTTCAGTATCCTGTCTGAGTTTCAGGCAAAAAAAGGAGAAAGGATGAAGGGCAAAAGCATAGGCCAGCTGAATCAAGCCCTTTAACAAGTTTTCCCACAGCCCCTCCCAGGGATTTTTGCTTATATCTTACCAAACACACCTGGGACTCTGGAGATATTAGTGTTTTTTATTGATTACATTGTTTCTGAAACAAAATTTGGGTTCTTTTTATAGGGATAAAGGGAAGACAAGACTGGCACTTAATAATGTCTTGACAGCATGGCAGCATTCCATGCTCCAGGGAAGAGCCCTGGGGGCCCATGGACTTAAGGGTCATGGTGCTTCCTCCCCACCTTTGGATGACCCAGTTCACAAGCACCAGGTTTCCATCTTGCTTCCCCTCACCTCACTCACCCTCCCTCACACCTCAGTCTTCCTCCTGAACTAGAGCTGCCCTGAACCCTAGCCACTCCCCAAAGTTCCTCTCCTGCTTACCCATCAACCCCTCTCACCACTAGCGGGTCCTTCTGTCTATGGACCAGATTTCCAATGCTGATCACTGTGCTGCCTGCCCTCTGACTTTAATCGATGGTGGTACCCTTGCCCACAGTCCCCTAGCTACCAGGCTGAACCTCCCTGAACCTGAGACTGTCCAATTTATCTCTGAACTTGTCCAGGGGATGACCCAGAGCCTGTTCCTATGGTCAGCTTGGTTTCAGTGCCCAGAGAGTTGAGGAAAGAAGATCTAATTTCCCATGGTAACAAAGTTCCAGAATGCCTGACATTTGATTCCTCTTGAGGCTAGATTAGCCATACTTGGAGCTGAAGGTAAGCAGATTTCATTCTCCCTTTCACGTCAGCTGGCCACCACAGGGGCATCAAGCATGTGGTCCCCCAATATGCAAAGATGACAGCTCTAAAGCAGCATCACAGGAGGCGGGATATAAGGGAGCAGGAAGGCATGTAACTATCATCTAGGCTGACCGTTGTACTTTATCCATGAGAAACTGAGGTCCAGAGAGTGGAAGTAAGTTTTCTGAGCGGACAGAGCAGTTGCCACACATACAGGATCCCAGGCACACAGCCCGAGGGAAGTATGTCAGAGTGAGCTAGGAGTCTGAGACCAGCTGGTGGGATAGCTCCTCGACTTCTCTCTCAGCCTCCTTCACCTACAAGCAAACCATCCAACTAATGAGCAAGAAGGCAGGAGGAGGAGAGGGGAGGTGGCTACGCGGAAGATTTCTCTGTTCTAAACCACGAAAGCATTTTAGCAGAGAGCTAGGAAGACAGGCGCTTCAGGGAAGTCAAGTGCTGAGTGGTTGAATGGATAGAATTGTAGACATTAATAGTTCCAGGCATAAATAGGGAAACAGGTCTGGAGCAATGGTGGAAATTGTTCAAGGATGCTTAGAGTTGCAGTAACAGAGGGAATAGTAATGGCAGCTTTGGGCCAGGCACAATGCTTAGAACTTCATCTGAATCAATTTACTGAACCATCACAGGGGCTCTGTGAGTTTGGTACCAAAGGCCCACAGTCCCGTATCCAAATTCCTTGGGGCCAAATGTGTTTCAAGTCATAATTTTTCATGTTTTAGAACAGCAGTACAGTGCATACAGCACATACTATGTAATGATTCTCAAAGGGGTCTGGGGCAGCACCCAGGAAACAAGCACGTCGATATTTCTGCAGCCAGTGGGCTGGACAAAGACCATAAAAACCCTCACATTAATCTTGCCACCAAATAAGGGTGAGTGCCCCACTTATGAAAAAACTTTAGGTGTCTGAGCTTTGGGGATTTCAGAGCTTTCAGATTGCATGGTTATCCTCATTTTCCAGAAGAGAAAACTGGCAGTCTGTCTCCAGAGTCTGTGCTTTTAGCTATTTTGTCCTGCTCCCGGTGATAATGCACATCTAACACACTTTATCCTTCCTACATCACTATAATATATGTAACCTCATCCAGTCCTCCTAGAAATGCTAAGGAAGGAAGAGAAAACTCTGTTGCCTCTCTTTAACAAACGGGGAAACTGAGGCTCAGAAAAGTGAGCTCTTGTTCAAGGGCTCAGAATGGATGGACAGAGTCAGAATCCAAACCAAAAGTGAGGTCTGCTGACTCCAGGCTGTCCTGACTCCCCTCCGGTGCCATTTGGACACATTCCGCAGGAATTATTTGAAGGAAGAATAACATGAAGAGAATGCTAATATTTGTGAGGCTTTGAAGAACAGGTTTAAAGCTGCAGCAGAATCAGTAGAAACATGGAGACCTGTGCTAACTTTTTGAACAAATTGTAGAAGAGGATGTAATAAACTCCTCATTCTCCCCAAATGCCACAACGCAAGATTCTGACCTGTGGAGCAAGGGGACACAACGGGCAGTGCATCTCCAGGGAGCCCACCCCTCCTGCAATAGGAGCGTTTGTTCTCTGAGACTGAGATGATCCCTCCTGATATTAGGGTTATCTGATGTCTCCTGCTTATCTCCAAGGGCAGCAGAGAAAACAAACAAGCAATCAAACGACATCCTGAATACTGGAAGCCTTGGGCAGGAGGTCTCTGCTGTTGTGCCCCAGGGTCCCCAGACCAAATATCAGAAAGACACAGGGCCTGGCCCAGTGGTGTAGTGGTTAAGTTTGCACGCTCTGCTTTGGTGGCCCGGGGTTCACAGTTTCGGATCCTGGGCGCAGACCTACGCACCGCTCATCAAGCCATGCTGTAGTGGCATCCCATATACAAAGTAGAGGAAGATTGACATGGATGTTAGCTCGGGGCCAATGTTTCTCCCGAACACAAAAAAGAAAGCCACAGCCACAGGGAGTTGTGAGAAGGGTGGTATGTGATATTCAGGAAGGCTGCAGAGGAGGAGGCTGTAAAGTTAGCCTTGAGAGCAAATAGATGAGGGACGTAGAGGATGCTGTCTGGCTGTTTGTGCTCAGAATATATGTAGCCCCAGCATGGACAGGAGAACCCACAGGCATGGGGGCAGGGGGAGATGCAGGTGGCCCTGGAGGATCCTGGGAAGGACAGAGAGATGAAGCACATGGGAAGAACCTCAACACTCCTCCACCTTCTAGCATCACCACATCATGGAGTGTTATTTTCAGCAGGAATCTCTGGTGATGTTTCCACTCCTGACTATAGTTATAGTTTTTCTAAGATGCCAAATTGAGAGTTAACTACATGGTTTTACTTTAGGGCACCAAAAAGCCCCCTACCCTGGCCTGCAAATATCTCACTGTTAGAGGAACTCCTTTGTACTGAGGAATTCTCTGGAAGACACCACATGCAATGATTTTGCCAAAGAAGTGCCTGTGCACATGCCATCCATCTGTCTGGAATGTTCTTCCTTGAATTTTCTGTGTTAAATTTCTACTCATCTTTCAAGACGATCCTTGGGCCTGTTCCTCTTTCCTGAATACTTCAATAGATTTTTATATATAGCTCTACCAGAACTATTTTTTTCCTACTAGAACTATTGTCACTCTGTCATATTGTTACATGTTTATAAGTTGGCCTCCCCCACTGGATGGTGAGTATAATAAAAAAATCACAAGGACTAAATGGGGCGGTGTATATGAAGTATTTGGCACAACGTAGACAACAAGCAAATTTAGCATTTCTTCTCCCTTATCTTCTTTCAGTTCTTAATTGAACTATTTCTAGAATTTACTTTTCTCCCCCCTGCTTCTTTACCACCACCATAATCCATTCCTCTATGACTTTAAGAGCTTCCTAACTACCTTCCATGTTTCCAATGTCTTTCTTTTAATATGCCATACTGGCTGCTGACTAATTTCTCTAAGATATTTCTGTCCTTGTGTTCCTCCACTGTTCAAGGACTGCAGTGGTTCCCAGAGATCTGCTGCACCCAAACACCTTGCAATATATCCAGCAGTACCATTTGTTCCTCCCAGGCATAAAACTCATACCAATCCCTTTTAGAAGATCCAATCTTTGTGCACCAAACATGCTGTGCTAACAACTGTTCCAGGGTCTCTGTTCTTACATCTTGTCCTAACCCACGATGTTCTTCTTTCTCTGCATCGCCTTCCAAATCTTCCCTTCCAGGTTTAGCATAAGTTGGATAGCCTCCATAAATCAATTAAACAGTCAATTAATAAATGCGTGTTGAGTCGTGCAGTGAGGAGGAAATATAAAGGAAGATCTCTGAGCTCTCAGGAGCTGCAGTCCACCTGGAGACTTGAGGCTCATTCATATCCAGTATCACTAACTTCTCGGTATAGATGCTAAATGTAACCCACGTTTGGTTGGCTCCCTCCATGACCTGATATTTCAGGACTTCACTTTCCCAGAAAGTTCCTCCTAAACGTTTCTGAAAGTTGGTAAAGGGTGTCTAGTATGTGCTCATGAACAAGTCCTGGCAGCTTCTCTCTCAGTCAGGAATGCATTTGTCTGTAGGCAACAGAATACCTGACAGCGTCTCAAGTAAGAGAAACACTAAATGTCTCATACATGAGAAATCTGGAGGAAGGCAGTCAGATGTGAAGCCTACTGTGAGTTCAGAGAATGACTGATAAATGACACGGTTGACACACTTGGGCTACTGAGTTACAGTTCCGTAAATTCTCCCTGACTACTGAAAGGACACGTTCCAGGGGCTGAGGCGGGGATGTATAAATAGGAGATAGGAGTGACGCTGGTAGGGGATCAAGTGGCCCTGCATGGATGAAGGAAGACTATATGGGCAGGGATCTTATAGGGAATAAGTAAACCATTTAATTTTTTGTAACATGTCTCCTATGCTTGACATTCAACTATACTGGTAGTCTAGTGAAAACAAAAACAAGGAAAGGGGCACGCTAGCACATTTATTGCACTCTACTTTCCTGTCTTCTTTGACTTCTAATTTCTGTATATATATTTAAAAAGTCAATGTTCTGTAGTCAATAATTGAGGCTTTAAAGAAATAATGTCTACAGATGGACTATCTATTTGGTTTCTGGTTACATTGTTAGTAACACTGTTGATGGCCTACCCAGCATCCATTCCCTCCTTCTTCCTGTCTAATAGAACTTGAATGTCATTCAGATTTCGAGCCAGCTCTTTGCAGATGTGTCTCTGGGAGGGTGTACCTCCCTGGATGGAGCTCAACAGTGGCCTAAAAGACTCAGGCTCTTCCTAAACTTTTGCTCCACCATCTTTAGTTTCTTGGATTTTCATCCTCCTGTTTACAACCCATGGCCTCTAGATGGCTGTCATCTCTCCAGGCATCATGACTGATTCAAAGATATGAAACAAGTGGAAGCTCAAAAGGTTTTCTCCTCTCAATGCTTTGCCCTTTTATACTGAAAGGGAAGCCTACCAACTACCTGTCTATCATATCTGAACTCTCTCCTCTAGGCCCTGTGGAATCCCTCTGTACATTTTACCCTCTTTCAGGCATCATTGTCCCTTATGGTAGGGTTGCTACATTTACCAAATAAAAATATACGACACCCAGTTAAAATTGAGTTTTATAAATAATAAATAATTTTTAGTATAAGTATGCCCCAAATGTCACACGACATCTGCCAAAAAGTTATTTGTTGTTTATCGAAAATTTGCATTTCATGGGGCACCCTGTTTTTTATCTAGCAACTCTCCTTTATTGGCACTGGCATAATTTCCACCAGGGACCATAGTCTCCTTAAAGAATTGGTAGGATGGCCTGGAGTCCTCAAAATGCCACAGGATGTTAAATCAGATGTTAAATAAGAAATTGGGATGTTAAATATTAAATGAGAAACTTGGCCCAAATGCCTCTCTTCACCTTTTGTTTTACGCTCTGTTAATGGAATCTCAAAGAAAAGTCACTTGTGCCCCATTGTCTTGTCACATTTTCAACAAAACATCCCTTTACTTACAGCCACTCCTCCCTACAACTCAGTCCTGAGTTCTGGAGTTGGAGCTGGGCCAGAAGACAAATGTGAATGGCAGGCGCTATGATGTACCCGGTATTGCTCCTTCCCTCTGAAGCCAAAGGTTTGGCCAAGCTTATCTGCCTGCCTCGACTCTAACTTGGGCATGACTTTACCAGGAGGCTCCAACTCTGTGGTCTTGGGCAACATCTTTTCAGTTCGTACAAATAGATCTATTCACCTGTCTACAAAGACACGTCAGAATCCCGGAAGGAGACACAGCTTAGTCTCACAAGGGCTGCATAAGTTATGTGCTATTCAGACAAGAGACCAATAAAGGCTTCACTGCCTAAGGCATTCCTCACAGACATCAGGATTTGGCTTGGATCTTGAAGGAAGGAACTGAACAGGTCAGAAAGCAAGAAGAGGGTGTGGTAGGAGACGGGAGAAAGTGTGTTTCTGGGGGACTGCGAGGAGACCAAGGCTAAAGCAGGGGTTGCCTGCTGTGAAGTCGTGGGAAATTATGTTGAATAAATTCAGGGCCGGATTATGGAAGACATCGCAAGCAAGAAAGGGTGGAACACTTGATTTAGTAGGAAATAAAGAACGTTTAGAACTGCCTGAACAGGATAAGTGACCAGGTGAAAGCTGCATTTTCATATTTGCAGCAGACGTACAGAGAGAAATCACAAAACCATGTGTATGCACAAAACTGAAGTCAGAAAGTGTTTTAGAGCTATGAAACTTTGTCGTCTAAAAGAAATATTTCAGATCACTCAAGCCAGGCTTGTTTTTACACTTCCCCTCATCATTCCCTAGTGTGAAATTAAGTCTCTTAAAGAGAAACCCAGCACATTTTGTTGAAGGTTTGCACCCCTCTGCCCATTAAGAAGTCTGAGCCTTTAGAAGAATGCAATGTTTCTAGCTCAGTTCCTGGACTTTAGTTCCTGGACTAAAGAACAAAACCCTCTAGTAGTTGAGAAAAACATATTTTACGTTCTTAGATGTTCAAGTTAATGTCAACTTCATCTCGGGCATAAGGATGTTCCAGGGCAACTTCGATCATTACTAATTCTCTGACAACCACTTCTTTCCTCCTGGGCCAGGGGCTTGTTTATAGCAGGTGTTCCAGGTGTGTGTACATTCCTCTACCCCATTCCCCACCTGTCAATAAATACAGCCCCCGCTTCATCCCCACAATACATACGGGTTTTCCTGCATTATTGCCCAAAGAAGTGGGTGCACCCTGTACTCTAGTTACACTGTTCTCAGAACAGGACGATTGATCTGGCCCAAGACCAATCCCTCCCCTTTTCGTACTTTGTCTTTCTGATGGCTCCTTCCCCACTCAGGGGCCTGGTGGCCTCTATCTTTCCATCCTGCTTTAAATTCTATCCTGAAAATGATCTGATAAACTATCTCACGTACATGCTTGGAGATGTTCATGCGGGTGTAGGGGGAAACCTGGAAAATTGAGATGCAAAAGAATACAACGAAACCCTTTTCTCCGACATTTTCTTTCTTCTCCTTTTAAAAAAACAAAACCTGGGGTATGGGTGGGGAGATTCCTCACTGTTACTTCTGTCTTCCTTGGAATTTTCCCTCTGTGACATTTACATGTTTGCTAGGGTAGAAATGGTCACCAAAGCTTAATATGTGATCCTTCCTAGGGAAACAGGAAGGATATCATTTCCAAAATAAGTGAAGCTCAACTATGGGGATTTGGGTATCAGCCATTCAGAGGAAGTACTATTTCATTAGGCCAAGGGAGGCCTTCCCAATATGAGGAACAGGCTTTGCGAAGGTCCAGGTCGCTCCTTGCTTGGATCCTCTGCTCCAAACCCTTCACTTGAGTCGCTAGAAGGGTCATTCTAGTTTAGGATTGTATATTTTTCCATTTACTTATTCATGAACAGACAATCCACGTACATAGCACAGGATTCAAAGCATTCAACAGGTGGTGGAGTGAGAAGTAAGCCTCCCTCCTTTTGCCACCCCCGGCCACTCTGTCCTCCCTGGAGGTGACCTTCACAATCAGTGTCTTCGATGTCCTCCTTCTAGAGATCATCCGTGCATTTTCAAAAATATAGAGTTATTTGAAGTTCTTTTATTGGTTTCTTTGCTTATTTTTTCAGAGATATCACATTCACATGGGTCAAAAAATAACAAATATAAACAAAAGTAAAATATAATTAGTGAAAAGTCACACACCCAACCTGTTCTCTGCCGTCCTCACGGTTTCCACTCTCTACCCCAACCCTTCCCCACATTCCATCTGGTAACCGCTTTTGTTCTGTTCTTGTGAATTGTTCCAGACTTTTTAAAGGAACATAAAAGCAAACACAATTCCTATTCGTCCCTTCAAGGGATTCCTTAACTTGAGAATCCATAAAGACAACAAAAAGAATATTCAAAAAAGCAAAATATGCATTAATGAAATTAACTATAAGTTTGTGAAGCAGTCAATTTAAGCATAAATATATATATACAACAAACTATAAATAATAAACAAATTTAGCTACATGGGGTTTCCTTGCTTCAGGATATTGTGATCCACCTAAAGGGGCCTCTCTTTTTAAAACTTTTTAAAACTCAGCTGTCTCCTGGTCTGGGCCAATCAGAACAGCTGCCAGCTGTACACCACACCAGGTGTACCTGTATACTGTACAGGTGTGTCCTGTTGACTATCAGCCTGTGTGCTCCAGGTCAGTCTGTGTAGAACTGGGGACCAAGGTGATTTACTACCTAGGTTGGCTCTACAGTTCTGCCTGCTAGACAGCGGTAGTGTTCATAGATCCCTGTGGCTGTGGATGGGAAGAGGGAACAGCTGCACTGAGCCCCACTATTCTGAGGGCACCTTTATTTGAGAGGTTCACAGGTCCCCCCCCAACTCCAGAATTACATTTTCTCTCATGGATGGCCTTTGCCACCCCCCATATAGCTTGTAGGCAATTGCCTCATTCACCTACTCAGGAGGGCGACCTAGAGAAGGACATCCCAGTTGTAGGCACAGGAACTTAGCTGTGTCCCAGCTGCATGTGCTCCTGCTGTTTCTTCTCCTTCAAATACCCTCTCCAGCACCCCTAATATTTAAAGTCTCACCCGTCCTTTAAAATCCAATTCAAGTGTCCCCTGAAAACAACTGGGATCTTCCATTTAAACGTATTTCTTCCTCTCATTAACACCTTGTTGCTGTTTCTATCATACAATGACATTCTGCTTATAGCTGGAATTCCAGCTATAATTATAAATATGTTTTTCCCCACCATAAGAGTATAAATTTTGTGACATTGGTTATTTATCTCTGTAGTCCCCATGGAATAGCTTAGCATGGTACCTAAAAACAGTAGGAGCTCAATAAGTATTTATTAAACAGAATTGAATTGTTTGGTTTAACCCTCACCCTTAGCCCAGTTGGGTATTATAGGGTGTGGTGGGGAGAGGGACAATGCCGAAAAATCTCTTACTTGATAGGTCCAAAAAAGAAGCAGCTCTCCACATGGACAGTGAAGCAGGATGGTTAAGAACTCAGTCTCTGGCCCTAGCATGATCTGAATTCAACCCAGATTCTGCATTTATTAGCTACATGACCTCAGGCAAGCTACTTGACCTCTCTAAACTCATGTTCCCAAATGCAAAGCAAGGATGAGAATAACAGTACCTACCTTATAAAGCATGAGCACAGTGCCTGACAAACAGTAAACATTCAAGCAGTACCATTTTTAATAGTTTTTATTGGGACGACTGTCACTATTATCCATTTCTGATCAGGAAGCTTTGACAATAGCAGCTGAAGTCAGGGGCTTTTTGAACCAAGGCTCAGACCACTTCCACTCCCAAGCCGTGATTTGCTTGAAAGGAGGAAAATTTAAAAGCCATCAGTGAAACTTCATTTCCCACTGGGGAAGCAAGCTGAATAATAATTGCAAATGTTTTGTCCAAGTCTGTCCACTGCTTCAAAAATAAATACTCTCATTTCTAAACTGACACCAGTACTGAGAGCCACAGGGTACATTTTTTTATTTGCTATTTGGTACTCTCCATTAGTGTTCTTAAAATATTTTTTAAAAATCTGTCCAATTATCTCATTATAGTCTCAATAACAAATGGACACTTGAACTTAAATATTAGAAAGTTTTCCAATATGGAGCAAATAGAAAGAGAACTCAACTGACAAAAGAACATGGAAAATTTACAATTTCTAAAGCAAAATTTAAAGGTAGATTGCAAATACCATAAAGCTTTGCAAAGTTCAAGAAGCAGAGAGTTGACAACTGGAAGCTGGTTGTTAGTTGTGCTGGAAATTTCCACTGCTTGTTTTGTTGGCTGTGGAAGGGGTTATATGTGAAGAAGAGCTGTCTGTGTGTGTGTGTGTGTGTGTGTGTGTGTGTGTGTGTTGCCTCTTCATAAAACCTTTGCAATACTATGTCATGTTCTGTTTTCCTTCCAGCTTTCTTTGTCTTCCAGCATTCTCTAGAGTCATCAGAGGGCCCTCTCCTGGTTTGTTTATCATGTAAACAGTGTCTTGCTGTACATGGCCTCACTCCCACTCTCTGACCTATTAATATTCCCATTGAAAAGACATTATTAGTGATACTTGTCAACGAAATAGGTATTTAGAAAAATACAATAAAATATATATTGACCCGTATAAACAAAGGAAATATTAATCCAGGCCCTTTGAGAGTTTATGAAGAATGATAGAAGTTCAATCCTTTAGAGCAGAAAGGGACCTAAAACAGTACTTGAGCCAACCCCTTCTTTTTATTACAGAGAATGAAACTGAGACACAGAGAAAAGAAGCAGTGTTCCCAGAGTCACAAAGCTAATTACAAAGTCTGGCTTTAGGACTAACAATGTATGGTAAACCACATTAAGAACAGAAATAGAGTGGTTGTTCACTATAGTCATGACCTACAAATTAAGAAACGGTGTAATTCCTTAGGGAGTCATGTTTGGGAAATACCAATATGGCACATTTAAATTCTATTTGTGAAGCAGCACCACTAAAACAATCATTGTAGAAGTTAAAAGTCGGTGTGGATGAAAAGAATTAATACGCCTCCCAAAGTGTCCCTCTCTTCTAGGTGCATGCAGATGCAGGGGAAGACGACAGCTAAATCACAGGTGTGTGAATGTGGCCAAGAATGGAGAAAGGACACATCTTGGAATGCAAGGGGCTGATCTATCTAGGGCTAACTCGTAGGCCAATCTGAGGTGGAACTGTGGAGAAATTTGCCTAAAGAGGGAAAGAGTGACAAACGAAGAGACAGGAAAACTCCTGCTCACCCTGCTGGGATTCTTCTTGAAGTGTCTGGAGAGTTTCTGCTTTTCTGTCTGGGCAATTATTGCATGAAGCATCTTCTGGACCTTTCCACTTGGTATTTTTATTTATAACAACTCAAATGGTCATCACGTCAGGCAGTTACTCTGCTTCCCCAGCCTCTGAAAGCATAGTTGCTCTTGTAACATGGCTCTCTGCAGTTGGAGGGGACGCCAGAAGCTTTCCTTGGGGTGGGGGTGGGAGAGACTTCCCAGGTCAATTTTGCAGGGGCACAGCAAGGGGGCCTCTCTGGAAGCACATTCAGGACAGCCCTCCCCTAGGTCAGGGCATGTGGCAGGATGGGGCTGGCTCTACACGAGAATGGCCCTGGGTGAGTTCTTCAGATTCTGTCTGTAACCACCAGCTTTCATGCTTTCTTCACAATAACATCAGACTCATTGGCTGTATGACAGGAAATGCCTGTAGTATGGAATCGTAAGTGGACCTGGATAGTAACCTTTTCAGAACTTTCTCAGACCTCCCCTTACCACCAAAGGAAAAAGTATTCACCCACCACCCAAGTCAGGAACCTGAAATCCCTCCCATCCTAGAGCCATTTCCTGGGGTTAAGTTTATCTCAAATTTCCAGAGGAAAAAACTGAAGCTCAGAGAGGTCAAGTGACTCAGGGAAGGAGCCTGTGCCCAGGGCCTGTGCAGAGATCATTTTACTACCTGGGTGAAGACTCATATCCAAAAGCCCTCACAGTCAGGTGGAAACCCATAGGGCTGGAAGACCCAGCTCTGTCTGAAGACCCAGCTCTGTCACCAACACTCTGCCCACCAGAGCCCACCATGGTCTCTCTCTCCTCTTGATCTCCGCCCACCCATTTCAGGGGCCCCTCTTTGGGTTCCATTGCCTGCTGGACCTCTCTTTTTGCATATGCCTTAAATCCCCAGCTAGATTTAAAACTGGCTTCCAACCTAGGGATTTATACCAAATATTTATACCAAATAGGGATTTATACCAAATAGGTGTTCAATAAAATCTTGGTGATAAAACATTGTTGACTCTAGGTAGAAGAATGGTATGCCTCCTTCCTCAGTCCTTTAAGTCTATGACTCTCTTTTTATCCTCTCATTAAACAAATATAGAATGTAGAGAATAAAATGGATCTGGTTTTGGGAGTGGTGAAATGGTATAGTTAAAAATAAAAATACAGTGACCTGTGCATGAAGAGATCTAGGCCATTGTCCTAACCCAATAATGTGTGTGGCACCAAGGTTTGCCACTCAATCTCTCTGTCTTAGACTCTCTTCACTACTAATTGAAATGTTTTGTGGCTTATCAACCTCAGCACCATGGATATTTTGGGCTGCATAGTTCTTTCTTGGAGGATAGGGCTGTCCCGTGCATTGTAGGGTGTAGGACGTTTAGCAGCATCCCTGGCCTCTACTCACTGGATGCCAGCAGCAACCTCCTCCCCACATGCGACAACCAAAAATGTTTCCAGACATTCCCAAGGGCTCCCTGGGGGAAAAAAATTACATCTCCTCTGTTGAGAACCACAGGGCTAGATGGTCTCTGTACCTGTTGAGGTATAGGCTTGACTTCATGTTCCAGAGCATGAAAAGGACAAGGGCTAATACAAATAGAAATTTATATTAGAAATTTATTTTTCTCTTATATAAAAGTCAGAGCTGATGAGACAGCTCTGTTCTGCCAAGTTATCAAGGACCCAGACCTCCTTTATCTTGTTGTTTTGCCATCCATAAAGTGTTTCTCATGTCTGGTCCAAGTCAGTCTGCCATTACATCCACTTTCCAATCAGTAGGACAGAAAAGGAGGATAGAGGTGAGGAGAGTCGCATTCCTTCAATTCTGTAAGGATATGTCCTGTAAGTTGCATTTCTAACCACTTTCATTCTCTTAGCCAGAATTTAGTCACAAGGCCATACCTAACTGCAAGGGAAACTGGCAAATATAGTTTTTCTTATGGGCAGCCATGATCTTAGCTGAATTCATTTAAAATCAAAGGCATTATTGTTCTTTTCCTTTTTTTTTTTAGTTTTTGGTTGGTGGGGAGAAGAGTTTAGGAAATTTGTCCTTGGCTGACTTGGGGAGGTGGGAAGCAGAATCCAGTTCTCTCTACGGTCTCCATTTCCCTCCCCTCCTCTGACTATCAGAGCCCCCGAGACCAGCTCTCTGGGTCATAGACTCCCAGCAGCCTTGCAGGTCTGGCCATACAGCTCAGGGCTGATTGAGTTCACACTGAGAAACAACTCTGAGGGTTAACTCTCAGTTTCTTAGTAGTTGGAGAAAGAAGTGTGTCACTGCCGAAGGCTCTGGGAATGTGTCTGAAGCTGTGCTTAAAGAGGCTGTGTGAAAGGAGAGATATAAGAAGATCAAAGTGAGCCTTCAAGAGTCAGAATCTGCCCAGAACTGGACAACTTCTGATAGCAGTGGAGGGAGCAGCTAGAGGCAAGCGGGGAATCTATACTTTTTGCACATTATTATTGTGCATCATTGACTTTGTCTCTGGAATTGTTACCTACTGATCTAATTTATTATTGCTTGCTTTTCTCTTCTAAATTGGGGAGTTGTATATAATAGGGCGTTTCTCCTTTGTTTGCTGATAACAGCACAGCCAAGATAAGGCTTCATCAACCCAGCACTCTGTACTTCTTCACAGAACTGTTACAATTGTAGTTAATTATTTATATAATTTCCTACTGTAATATACAATTACCTGTTTATGGAATTACCTAATTAACGTCATTTTCCCCTGATTAGCTATAAAAAAAGAAAAAACCTGTAAAAAAAAAAAGAACACTCAATACAGAAAAAAAAGTACTAAATTGAACCGCACTTGGTTCCTAGCCCAGGAAAACCAGGATGAATGAACGAGTGTTTTTCTCTGTTATATAACAAAATGGGTCTTCTAAGTGAGAGTTTGTTAATTCTCAAGCTCTTAATTTCATATATGTTTTAAATAGGCTATGGCTACAGTGATTGCATTTTTTTAAACTTTTTTCTTATAAAGTATCATATACATATAGAAAAATATACACAACATGAATGAATGATCATAAAGTGAAAACTCATCTATCCATCTAGGACAAGAAATAGAACAACACTTCTTCAAAGGCCTGCTCGTTCCCCTCCTAATTACGGCTCCAGTTCTCCCGCCAAACATAAACACTGTCTTGACTTCACAGTCTAGTTTTCTTTCACCTATTTTTGAATTTTGTATGAGTAGAATCATATGTTTTCTTAAGATAACTATTTGTAGAAGCAAAAATTTGGTACTTATGGATGCCATCGGGTCAATAAGATGAGATATTTGAAATAGGGGCTACCTCAAAATCCATGACACAGGTCAATATAACTTTGTCTCTTCAGGAAAAAAGTTTATCTCTAGATTCCATGCTTATTCCACCAGAAGAAAGAGTAAGGTCACGACTGACCACTCCAAGAGACCTAGAAGCTTTTCCTGGGAACCAGCAACTTATCTCCAAATATAATAGTTATGTTCTCTTTAGCAAGAGAACCCAAAAAGTTTCCACAGCCAATCAGGTACTGACAGATGGGATTTATTAGAAGAAGAAGAAGAAGAAGAAGAAAGAGGAGGGGGAGGAGGAGGAGGAGAAGAAGAGGGGGAGGAGGGGAGGGGAGGAGAAGAGGGAGAGGAGGGGAGGGGGAGGAGGAGGAGAAAGAGGAAAAAGGAGGAGAACGATTGCAGATAGACAGAGAGAAGGTTTTGGCTTCTTTCTTCGTTATTTTAGGAGTGATTATTAAATACAAGGACCCATAGCAAACTTGTATTTTTGGTTTGCTTTTAGATAAATAGCTAATTGAACCAGGAGAAGGAGGAAGAAAATTGAAAATTAAGGAGTTAGAGTTTATATTAGTCAGCTTTCACTAAGTTTTACTGTATAAGAACCAACCAGCAAATATCAACAGCTTAAAACAATAAAAGCTTTTTCCTTATTCGCATTACTTCAGCCACAGAATGCTTCCACTCGTTTTCATGTCTTTTTCTCCTGTCATAGAAGCTTAAGGAACTGTACTGATCTGGGACATATTTTTCTTGAGGCAAAGGAAAGAGAAAAAGAGATGGCAGAACCACTCAGTGGCTATCAAAACTTCTGCTTGGACCTGACATATGCTTATATTTCGTTAACAAAAGCAAGTCACTTGGCCAAGCTTGAAGTTAGTCCTTTCTAGGAAGAGCAAATAATTTGGACCAATAATGCAGACTGTTACAGAGACCGTTTTCTAATAAAGATCAATCAGAAGTTACAATGTGAAAATCAGGGAGGAAGATAAGAAACTTCCCAATATTCAATGTACATAGTCAGAATCTATCCATTTGTAATGGATCATTCATATAATCCATTAATAATGGATTATATAATTAATAATTATAATTAAACGTATATGTGCCAGATATATTAGAACCCCCTTACAGTGCATATAAGAACAAAGACTGCTCTAGGCAACAACTTTTACTCAATGCACTAGATTTCCAATAAATTCTTTGTTTTCTAGGAAAGTCTGAAGAATTCTTAGGGGACAGCTTAGATGAAAGGAAGAACCACAACCTAATCCCTTCTTTGTACCCAGAAGCCCCTGCTTATAGGCTGGATTTTCCATATCTCTTCTGTTCTGTAATCCTCCTCTTTATGGACTCCTCTGTGAGGATATAAAGTATCCATCTTCAACCAAAGGTCGACTGTGATGTATTTTCAGAAATTTCACAACGCCTGATCTTTGTTGACAATATAAGTCCTGTCTTCAAACTGAAAAGACAGGAAAACAAGTTCCTGCTTTTTCAGATTTTGGGGGGGGGGGTTGCCATAAAATTTGTTAATTCAAACAACACTTTCTTACTCCTTATAGAATTTGTTTCTTTGAAGTTCTTTGTTTCTCTTTGAAATCAGCATTTTTAGCCTAATTTCCAATGACTCAGCCTGGTGAATTTTCTGCCTTAGAAGTTAAATCAGGAGACTTGCTTGTTTGGGGAGATTATAGCAGCCCTTGGATTTCAGTCTTTAGAAATGCAAGTCTGACACCTTCTGGAAAGCATGTAACTATTACACTCGCAAGTTGCTCCCTTTGATGTTTAGAAGACGAGATACCTGCCAGGAACAGTAAGATGGATCGTAGGAAGCTCATTTAGAAGAGAAGTTCCTGACCTGGGTAGGATTCAGGTCTACATGAAATTGGATGGGAGAAACCTTGCATCTCTATTTGCATTAATTGCTATTTGAAATTTAGCACTTTCTCCAATTACGAATTCAGACAATTAATTCTAGTAGTATCACTAGTGACGTTGTCATCAGTAGAAATTACACCTATTTTCTCATCACATTCTAGTTATTGCAGACATCTCAAAGTATTGTTTATATTCATCATTACTTTGAAATCACAATCTGCCACCAGATCTTGTTAATTAATGTGATAGTAATACATATTTCATACATTTGTTTTTCAAATATTTTGATTTTTGAATATTTTAATGTAACTGATTTCCTTTGAAATTCCTCGTATTATATTTTATGCCTTTACAGGCTATTTTGAGAAGGTCTTTATAATTTTTACCAAATAGCTAAGGGTTTGTGGCACAAATATTGAGAATGCCTATTCTAGATGCATTCTAGAGGAGACAGAGGAGGATAAAAAAATATACAGCTACTCCTCTCTTTCACTAAAATGATAATTTTTAGTTCTTGTGTATAGAATTAAACAGCAAGGGTTTCTTTTTTTGTAAAAGAATGCTGTGATATCATATTAATCATTGATGTGCAAAACTTGTCTTTTCTTTATTTTCTCCTGAAACTGGATCCTAAAACTGTCGTGAGAGAACTCCTCCCTCCCCTCCCACCCTCCTTTTCCAACCGCACACGCTGAAAGAGGAAAGGAGCTACTGTTTAACACAGTCAGCTGTGTGGGGCCATTCATTTGAACAGAACGGACTGAAGAATTGGCTGCCAAGCCTGAGTGCATGGCATATACTCCGAAGCACAAGATGGTCTAATGGAAGGCAGAAAGTTGAAAAAAGATGCTTTCATTCTATCTGTACGTCAGAACGTTGGGTTCATATGAGGGATGGGAGGTGTTCTCAGGGCAGTGAGGGTGGTCCTCAAGGCATTGGGGCTGACAATGCTTTTCCTTCCCCTGCTTTTGGGCTGCTGAGCCATTCGCAGTTCCTATGTGCCCAGTTAGATGGCTTCATGAATGATATTATCTAGTTTTGACTAAACTAGCCCTCACAAAATGGAGTTCCGTGTGAGCTCTGGTTGAAGGTAACATTTGCAATATTGCAAACTCATAAATCTACAAAAATACAATGGTGGAGATCCAGTTACTCCTAATATGACCCTTCAGCAACAATACAAGAGAAAAAATGACTATCTCATCACATCTGATAATGAATTGGATCCTCTAGAATTCAAATTAAAATGATTTAACATGTGGAATTGTAAACATTGGTGTTAATGATGGCCTTGCCTGTAGTGTAGATTGTGTCTTGAGAAATAGTAATAGTAGTACTTGTATATAATTTATATATATGTATATGTTCAAAAATTATTTACTAACAAAAATCTGTCATCAAAAGAGTTTGAATATCACTATTGTAAAGTTCCAAAAATGAAGTTTTTGAATTAAAACTTGAAAAACAAAGTCTATTGTGAGTTTACAGTCACTAGAAGAGAGAGTGCCATGTTAGCCAAAGTAAGTTTTAATGGCCAAGGATATACATAACTATAAGGTAGAGAAATGAAAAGAAGACATTGTCAGCTGAAATAGATATTGGATATTATGGACCTACTGTATTTGTTCAGCTCTGCCTGTCTCCACAGACAAACTATGAATCTTGTGTAGGCAAGGACTGTGCTTATTAATTCTACACCCCCAGTTGCTAGCCCCCTACCAAGGATGGGTACGAGCTCAAAAAGATGTTTACTGGGGCTGGCCTGGTGGTACAGTGGTTAACTTCACATACTCCGCTTTTGTGGCCTGGGGTTTGCTGGTTCGGATCTCAGGCGTGGACCTACACACCGCTCATCAAGCCTTGCTGTGGCAGGTGTCCCACATATAAAGTAGAAGAAGATGGGCATGGATGTTGGCTCAGGGCCAGTCTTCCTCAGCAAAAAGAGGAGGATTGGCAGCGGATGTTAGCTTAGGTCTAATTTTCCTTAAAAAAAAAAAAAGTTTGCTGAATTAATAGATTCAAAGAAAAAACTAAGGGGAATTTGACTTTTGGCTTATGGCATGCTTTCTCTTGGTACAGTGCTCACTACCACACAATGGAGTCCACTTCATTTTCAAGATCCCTAATTATTAACTTCCTCTTACGGAACTAACCCTTCTCTACAGCTTCCACTTACTGCTCCTGGTTCTTCTTTGGAGCCACAGAGGAATATCGTAATCCTCCTCTCACAAAATCAGCCCTTACCTTATAAAGACAACCACTGCATGTCTCCTCCTCATTAAGCAGCTCTTTTTTCCATGCCATATGACCAAATAGCTTGCAGGAAGCAGAAAGGAAGCCTGATTTTAACCTTCAATCATGGATCCTTTGCCATGGAGTGTATAACCTTATCTAGCTAAAAGGCTCTTGAGCTTAAACCAGCTAGATGCAAATGGGATGCTTCCTGGCACTCTTTTATGCATCAAAACACGGCGTTGAAATCCCCTGGCCCTTGCGTGTTCCCCTGTGAATGTTCACATATGCTAGTAACCACTGGATATAGGCCTAGGGGAGGCTGGAGACTCCCAGGATGCCTCTGGATGGGCTCTGTGGAAAGTACTTTTATTAGCTTCTCTCAAAGTGCAGTCAGGAACCACCTGCATCAGAATTGCTGGAAGTCTGTGTTAAATCGCAGATTCCTGGGTCCACCTCAGAGTCCCCAGATCAGAATTCCTAGGATGAGAACTGGAATCCTTACTGTAGAGTGACCACTCCCTCCTTCAGTGATTCTGATACATACCCAAGCTTGGGAGCCTCGGACGAAAGCAAGACCATGTCTAAGTGACATGGAAGTTGCCTTTCAGTGCAATCTATGTTGGTGGATGACAACTAGATCCTGCCCGTGTAAATAAGGAATATTTTTTAAAGTGGGATTGTCAATATTTATAAAAGAAAAGCAAAGACATCTGCCAAGGGAGTTTAGCAGCAGTCACATATAAAATCATGATTAAAAGATGGGATCCTGCAGTTAGCAGGGCTGGCCTAGCGACAGAAGTGAGCATCTGCACTAGCAGATCGAGTCCCAGTTAGCCTGGACCCATCTGAAGACTGGGTTGACAAGGGACAAAGGGGTTGCTACCAAACTCTGTGTCTCCTGTGGAGTTTTCCCTGAGAATTTGGGGGTTGATCGTATCTCTTAAGAATTTCTGAAATATAAAACAACCCTCCACCTGGCTCTCAACTTACTTTGCCAAAAGAAAGAATATTTTTATCTAAATTGAATAAACCCTGAAACCCTTTATGGCTCAGACAATATTTAGATGAATTTAAAAACATAGTCCAGGAACCAAAAGTAATGAAAAGAAATTCCATTTTTTACTTGAGATTTTAAAGAAATTAAGAGGGATTCAAGTCCTATCACTCAGGAATATTTAAAATCTCCCTTCCTATTTTTCTTTCCTTCTCACACCTTCTTAGCTGCCCAAAGGCTCTTTCTCAGCACCCAGACTCTCAATTCTCTCTCTGGAGAACCCCTGTACTTAGTGGGGCTGAAACGTCAAGTGCAGGGGCATGGGAACCCACAAGACTTCGAAGAAACCATGTCATGAATTCCTGGGGATTCCGCTCTGAGAGCTGCTGTGTGACCTATCTGGGACATTTTCAGCTTGTCTAGAGTGGGGTCTTAACATTAGTGAGGTCATTTCCATCCCTATGTTTTCTTCCTTTTTGGCCTATAGGGTCTTGCACACATTTAAACAAATAGAAGCCAACAGTCAGGCCACCAAGAGGGTAAAGTTCATAAACAGAACAGTTTGTGCATTTGATTCAGATGATGCAATGGTTAATTTTATGTGTCAACCTGACTGGGCTAAGGGATGCCCAGAAAGCTGGTAAAACATTATTTCTGGGTGTGTTTGTGAAGGTGCTTCTGGAAAACATTAGTATTTGAATCGGTACGCTGAGTAAATATTGCCCTCACCCATGTAGGTGGGCATCATCCAATCCATTGAGGGCCTGAACAGAACAAAAAGGCAGAGAAAGAGCGAATTTACTGTTTTTGCTTGAACTGGCACATCCATTTTCTCTTGCCCTTAGATATCAGCACTCCTGGTTCTTGGGCCTTTGGGCTTCAACCCAGACTTAAACCATTGGCTGCCCTAGTTCTCAGGCCTTTTGACTTAGACTAAATTATACAACCCCACCAGCTCTCTTTGTCCTCCAGCTTGCAGATGGCAGACTGTGGGACTTCACCACCTCCACAATCACATGAGGCAAATCCTCTGATAAGTCTTCACATCCATGTACATATATACCATATTGATTCTGTTTCTCTAGAGAATCCTGACCAATAGTAGCAAACATTTTATTCTCTTAATTTCTACCATTTCATTAAAACTCAGAGTACTCTTTTCTAGTGAACTGCTTGATTCTACCCAGGAGGTGAAAACACCAGAGGAAATAGTGAACCGTCAATAGGTGTCAGCCAGTGGTCTCATTCCCAAATGAGATCAAAGAGCCTGGACTCTGAGCTCAAACCAAAATATTTACATGATATTTTGCTGAGAACATCAGTATTCTGGAGAAGGACGTAAGGGTGTTAAGAGGCAAGAAAAATCACTGAATGATGTTGGGAATAACCTTGGATAGGAAAGGATGAGCTAAAATGTTGAGTTAGGTTTTTGCAGCTTTGATTTCTTAAGGAGACATTAGAATCAGAGGCTGGGCAAATTTCCAACAGGGTAGGCCAATTCCCAGGATTCCAGTCTACTGGGAAAAAAATCTAACTCTAACCATTCCCGGCAGCAATGTGCAAAAATACAGACTATGTCTCAGCGCCCTAGAATTTCTTTACCACGATGACCTCGGGTGGATTCCACATTAAGAAATGCAGGTTGATGGGATCATCAAAAAAAAAAAAAAAAAAAAATCCAGGTTTATGAAACAGTAAATTGTTTATGAAAAATCCTTCAATTTAGAGACCACAGGGATATTCACTTGCACTTGAAAAATATAATTCCAGGTGCAAAACTCTGATTTACCCACAGGTTTTCAAGAACACATCTCCTGCATTACGAGAAACACTACAAAAAAGTCTAAGGCCTAAACACTTAAAGCAGCCGAGCAGCCCATCTGGGAAACAACTCCGGAACTCCTTCAGACAAACTTGCCGTGGCAGGGTGACCCAGCGTCCCTGAGCCCCTGCCAGCTCCTTTGCGGCTGGTATTTTTTCACGGATGCTCCCTGGTGAGCAGCAATTTCCGGATATTTTCAAATGATTTTCATCCTGCCAGCTGGGCACAGTTCAGGGAGTAGAGCATGGGGAACTCAGCTGGATGGCCCAATCAAAGATGGCTTGCTGACCTGCTTTGGATTAGACTGGATTGTGTGAGCCTTGCCGTGAGGTTGGCACACCCCTGTTTTCCTTCCCTGTTGATTTCCATCCTCCTCCTTCCACTTCGCTAATCCTTTATGCCCCTCTATGAAATCACTATGCAGCCATCTCACCCTTTCCCAACACCTTCTCCCAAGGCGGACACCATTAACAGGCGGGTGATGGGGTGGAGTAGGAAAATTTGTTGAAATGAGAGTCCATTACCAGTGTTATGTAAGGCCTTTACCGAGTCATCCAAGTCATTCCATTAAGTTGTATGTCTGATGACAGCCAACCTCCCCACCACACACACCACCTCTAAGTATGTTTTCTGAGATACTTCAGGACGTGGGATTTTAGAAGAAAAGCCACGTCAGTTGCATGAGTCTGCTTCAGCGACAGGCTAGGGCTGAACATTAAATTTAGAAGAAGACATGAAATCCATTATTAATGCTGCTTGGGGCAAAAAGAACTGAAAGAAATGCAGTAGCTATAAAAATCAATGGTGAAATGGAATTTATCACCTCTGTGTGAGTCTGACCTCCCAGAACTTTTCCTCCAGGGTCCCAGGATCCTGAATAATAAATAATGAATCAAAACATGCTCTCCATGACCTTTAGAATAGGCAAAGACAGAAGGAGGATAAAAGAATAAAAGAAAAGAGAAAAATTCTAGAAAGTTTAACTTTATTATTATTCTCTAAATTGAAAATAGTTTCCTCAGATTATAAAATAAATACAGAAATTTTGAAACTATTAAAAAATATAAATCATAAAATAAAATCATTCATAATAGAGATAACCTTGTTACCATTGTGACTATTTCCTTCCACTGTTTCTGATCTGGACACTATGAAAACAGTTTCCTCTATTTTTTTTTTTTTAAAGATTTTATTATTTCCTTTTTCTCCCCAACACCCCCCCCAGTACATAGTTGTATATTCTTCGTTGTGGATTCTTCTAGTTGTGGTATGTGGGACGCTGCCTCAGCGTGGCTTGATGAGCAGTGCCATGTCCGCGCCCAGGATTCGAACCAACGAAACACTGGGCCGCCTGCAGCGGAGCGCGCGAACTTAACCACTCGGCCACGGGGCCAGCCCCAGTTTCCTCTATTATTTTGAAATATGCATCCTATCCTGAATCATCCTGGCTCATGGAAATCTCTGAATCCTAGAGAATCCAAAGTGCCAGCACTACTTTGGTTTTCTTTCCCCTATTTCACCCTTACCCAAAATGAAAAGTAAGGCTAACAGGTGACCATGTGAATGTGGCAGAACTGGGGGTAAATTTCGAGAGTTCTTATTGCTTAGCATTTGTAAACAAGGCTTTGTCTATATCTCTGTTTCAATATGGGGTACAAGGCACTTTTTCTAATATGCGCTTTTTGCTCCTCTGCTTTAAATTCTTCAGTGGCTTCCCATTACACTTTCGATAAAATCCACACTCCTCAAGAGGACTTCCAGAGACCATCATGGTCAGACCCCTGCCTCTCCCTCAGTCTTGGTTTGTAGCACTCTCTCCCACACCCTCTGCTCCAGCAATGCCAGTCCTTTGCCCAGGCTGTCCCTCTTCCTGAAGCACTCTTCCTCTTCCCATTGCCTGGCTCATTTCTAACTTATCCATCCAACTAGGTTAGGTCCTTTCACCATATGCTCCCCCTGTATTCTTCCCATGTGAATACTCATTGCATTTCATTGCTATATTTTGTTTTGTTTTATTTTTTTGCCTTTCCTACTAGACTCTAAATACCTTGAAAGCAATGACTCATTTCACTCACTACTATATCCTCATCCTCAACTATGAGCTTTTTCCAAAGTGAATATTCAATAAACACTTTTTGAGTATATTAATGAATAGCAGCCTCAATCCCCATTAGTCAAGAAAGCTCTTCAAGAGAATGTATTCATATACTACTATTTTTCAGAGTGGGAGATTTTATAAGTGGTCAGTGCTGTGAAGAGAGAAAGAGAAAAGTACATTTGTGCCTTTTTTTTGAAAACCACAACGTTTGGCTTTGAAAGTTGAGATTGAGACCTTCATATAGCTTTTGTAATTGCTACTGCAACTCTTAAACTTTCCCAGGGTAGGAGAGGAAATGAGGAGATTATCAATTCCCTGTGTCCTATGACACTAGAGAGCATATTAACATTTGCGTTCTACCATCTTACTTCTCAGAGGGTTAGCTGCAGCAACCTCTAGCATTAGTACCACAAGGCCCCACCATGCAGGCTCCTCACTAGCACTAAAACCTGATAATGATAAGCCAGACATGCGAGAAATTTCCAGTTATCAGATAAATGAAGAACTGGGGCTCAACTGAAAGGAGCAGGAAATCCAAAGTGACTCATATTTAGCATACTAGGCATTTTTCTAGGAATACAGCAGCCAATTCTGTCTTTACAGTGATAGTAAAAGTCTGTCATTCTTGGGCGAATAGCCCCTTACTTTCAGGGAGAGGGGTCCAGGAAAGAGACTTGAATAATGGAAGCCAGTCGTTATTAATGGGCTCTAGCCTCTGCCTCCATCCTACCTACAAAGCAGCAGCCCACTGTTCCTGCCAGGCTTGTTCCCTCACTCCCTTCCAAAAATGTGGGAGCCGGCGGGGGTGAGGAAGGACATGCTGTATTCCAACATCCCCTAGGGGGAATAACTTAACTCTTCTACCATATTTCTTGTAGTGGCAATTACTTATAATGAGCAACATAAACTGTGAAACTAAATCATGGTTTTGTTTATTCTGCAAAGTGTAAAAATCTGCTCCTTTATCATTATAGAGAATAAAATTATAAACAACCATACCTCAAGGAGATACTTACCCTTTCACATCCATCTAAGCCCCATGACCATTCTTTTCATGCTCTGCTTATGCTATTCTTCCTCACATCATGCTCATTCCCAACTCCAAGCCTTTGCTCATGCTGACCAGATACCTGGAAGAAATGCCTTTCCTTCTCCCTTTCACACTTGCAAATCTAACCTATCCCATGAGGACAAGCTTCCTACTGCCTTCTCTCTAAGATCTTCCACAACACCTCCAATCCACATGGTCTGCCATATCCTGGTCTCCTCTTGCACTTACAAGAGGAGTGCAATAATTACGCTCTGTTTTGCATTGTCAGTTGGCTGTTCCTAATGTCTCTCTTGACTTTCTAATGGATCTCTAAGTCTCTGGAAAAGGGAAACTGTGACTTAAATTTCTTTGTGTTTTTATTAATGTACTAGCCAGAAAAAAGATGTTGAAAGATGTGATAAACGATTGAAACCATCACGAAACTAGCAGTGAATAAAATGTAGACCATAGTGGCAGAATCTGTAATATTTAATTATATCCAATTAGGAAAGATTCATTAAACAACACATAGACTAAAGAGAAATCAACATATCTGTTTTGATTTTCAGATAGATGTCTTTACAATCCAAGAAAACAGATTAGAAATGAAATGACCAGCCAGTGGAACACATATTTTCTCCATTTTAGTGTGAAACTACATATGAACAATTTTCTTTAACTAGCTGGTTTAAAGCACAATTAACCATTTGCAGTATAAAAGCGATGTCTGGTAAACCTGTTTTCATAGTTCAATGTTGCCTGAGTGCCCACTGCTTCAATTTTGAATAGTATTTCAAAAGATTTAAGATCTTTTGTTCATGTGAAACAGATTAAAATTAACTGTATGAACATCTAAAAAACCCTACAGCTAATGTCATACTTAACAGTGAGACTAGAAGGTTTTCCACTAAGATCAGGAACAAGACAAGGATGCCCCCTCTCACCACTCCTTTTCAATAATGTCCTGGTATTCCTGGCTAATGCAAAGAGGCAAGAAAAGGTAACAAAAGGTATACAAATTTGGAAAGAAAAAACAAAACTGTCTTCATTCACAGATGACATGATAATCTATGCAGACTATCTGAAAGAATTGACAAAAAACGCTCTGGAACTAATAAGCAATTATAGCATGGTTACACACTATAAGGTTAATATACAAAAATCAATTGCTGTCCTATATACCAGCAATAAAGAAGTGGAATAAGAATTTAAAAACACAAAACTATTTACATTAGTGCTCCAAAAAATGAAATGCGTAAGTATAAAGGTAACAAAATATGTACAAGATCTATAGGAAGAAAACCACAAAACTCTGATGAAAGAAATCAAAGAACTAAACAAATGGAGTGATGTTTCACATTCATATATAGGAAGACTCAATATGTCAAGATGTCAGCTCTTCCCAATTTGATCTATAAATTCAATGCAATTCCATTCAAAGTCCTATCAAGTTATTTTGTGGATATTGACAAACTGATTCTAAATTTTATATGGACAGGCAAAAGACCCAGAATATTGTAGAGTAACAAAGTCAGAGGATTGACCACTTCAAGATTACTATAAAGCTACAGTAATCAAGACAGTGTGGTATTGGCAAAAGAAAAGACAAATAAATCAATAGAACAGAATTGAGAGCCCAGAAGTAGGCCCACATAAATATAGTTAACCAATTTTTGGCAAAGGAGCAAAGACAATACAGTGGAGAAAAGACAGTCTTTGCAACAAATGGTACAGGAACAAGTGGATATCTATATGCAAAAAAAAAAAAAAAAATGGATCTAGACACAGAGCTTATGCCCCTCACAAAAAATAACTCAAAGTCAGTCATATATAAATGTAAAATGCAAGACTACACAACTCCTAGTAGATAACATAGGAGAAAATCTAGATGACCTTGGGTATGATGATGACTTTTTAGATACAACACCAAGAGTCACTATCCACGGAAGAAATAAAGGATAAGCCAGACTTCATTAAAATTAAAAACTTCTGCTCTGCAAAAGACACTGTCAAGAGAATGAAAAGACAAGCCACAAGAAGAAAATATTTGCAAAAGACATATCTGATAAAGCATTGTTATTCAAAACATACAACAAACTCTTAAAACTCAACAATAAGAAAATGAACAACCCATTTAATAAATGTGCAAAAGATCTGAACAGATACCTCACCAAAGAAGATATACAGATGGCAAATAAGCACACCAAAAGATGCTCTACATCGTATGTCATTAAGGAATTGCAAATTAAAATAACAATGAGATGCCACTATGTACCTGTTGGAGTGGCCAAAATCCAAAACAATAACAACACCAAATGCTGACCAGAACATGGAGCAACAGGAACTCTCATTCATTGATGGTGGGAATGCAAAATGGTACAGCCACTTTGAAAGACATTTTGACAGTTTCTTACAAAACTAAACGGACTCTTACTATGTTATCCAGCAATCACGCTCCTTGGTGTTTACCCAAAGGAGTTGAAAACTTACATCCATACAAAAACCTACACACTGATGTTTATAACAGCTTTATTTATAATTGCCAAAACTTGGGAGCAACCAAGACATCCTTCAGCAGGTGAATGGATAAACTGTGGTATATTCAGACAATGGAATATTATTCAGCACTAAAAAGAAATGAGCTATCAAGCCATGAAAGACATAGAGGCAATTTAAATGTTTATCACTAAGTGAAATAAGTCAGTCTGAAAAGGTACGTATTGAATGATTCAACTATATGACATTCTATAAAAATATGTAAAACTATAGGATCAGTGATTGGCAGGGGTTACAGGGGAGAGAGGAATGAACAAGGGGAGCACAGAGGATTTTTAAGGTAGTGAAACTACTCTGTATGATACTATAATGGTGGATACGTGTCATTACACACATCTAAATCCATAGAATGTACAACACCAAGAGTGAAACCTAAAGTAAACGTTGGACTTTGGCAGATAGTGATGTAGGTTCATCTATTGTAACAAATTTGCCACTCTGGTGGGATGTCGTGCATATATAGGGGCAGGCGATATATATGGGACATCTCTCTACCTGCTGTTCAATTTTTCTGTGAACTTAAAACTGCTCTAAGTAGTAAAGTCTATTTCTTAGAAATCTGGAATAAAGTTTTTTAAAAATCATAAACTGTATACTGATCTCAAGACTTTTCAAAGTTCTCATACAGGAAAAGAAACTCTGTTCCCTGTGGTTTAACAAGAATGTTATATTTCCTTCCTGAAGGTGGCGTTTGTGTACTGTGGTCAAAGAATGCTGCCCTCATTTGTTAAGGAAAAAAAGAAAAAGAAAAAACTACCAGAGAGTAAAACAACTCATAAAACTGTCATGAATAATTCCAGCAGTGGGGCTGAAATGGAAGGCTGCTCAAAGTACCTCTGGTTCTCCGTGACAAAGGTGAGCTTTTATAGATTAAGATTATAGGCTTACCTGTGAACACTGGGACTCATAACTCAATTTACAGATTCTTTAGAGCTGAAGGAATATTTGTAGAGCTGACTCTCTGGGATTTGTTACAGGCACCAGGATCTTCATGAGCTATGGAAGGCCGCAAGATCTGGCCGAGACGGTCCGACAGGAATGAGAGTTCTCACACCTGCACAGAACCTGTGACCAACTTACTCTCAGCCACCAACAGTTGCATTGTGGGAACTCTTTGAAATTGAGGGGAAAATCCCCTAATTAAAAGGTTCCTAAACTCAGTTTCTGCTTAGGAATTCCTTCTGGCACATATTAAACACACAGATTTCTGGACTTCAACTTCAGAGATCCTAATGCCAGGATCATCAGTGGAGCCCAAGAGTCTACATTTAAGAAGCTGTCTAGAATGGACAATTAGTCAGCTATATAAATAAAAGAAAATACTAGTGTAAGAAACAACATGGATGATATCTCAACAACAATATTCCGAGCAAAATAAGCCAAACACAAAATAGTGCACATGGTATGATTATATATATGAATGCATATCTATATATATCTACATATATATATATATATATGAGGTTCTAGAATGAACACTTCATCTATAGTGATAGAAATCAGGTTGATGGTTGCATAGGGCAGGGGGTTAGGTGGACTGACTGCAAAGCATCGTGAGGGAACTTTCCAGTACGATGGTAATGACCTATGTTTTTATTGGAGTGGTGGTTACATGGGTGTATACATTTGTCAAAGTTCATCTGACTGTACACTTCACGTTGCATACACTTAACTGTGTATAAATTGTGCCTCAATAAAGTTGGTTTAATAAGATACTTCCTAGATGTATCTTAAGATGATCCAAAGGTACATCCAGGTTTGGGAACACTGACCTTTGCTGACGGAGAATGAGCAGATCTTAAGTGCACTTGAGCCACATGGGGCTTCTTTTTGGCCTTCATAATTTCTGTTGAGAGAAATTCCGAGCCTCAGGGCACCTTCGAGATCAAGTTGTCTGACTTCTGGATTTTCTATGTGAGAAAACTGAAGCTCAGAAAGATTGAAAGACTTCCAAGGTCACACAGTAAGATACCAGCAGATATCAGATAAGAATCCAGGTCTTGACAGCTTTTTCTTTTCTCTCAGTATCACACTATATTGAAAGGAGTAAGAAAGGGAAGTGGCTAGTAGATGTTCCTTGTTCTAATTTAGCTTCTTTATTCTTCATTGTCATCTACAGGACAGAGTTACTTAGTCACCTGAGCCAAAAAAAAAAAAAAATTGAATAGAATAAAGTCTTACAAGGAATGGTTGAAGGACTGGTTTTCGGTTTGTTCACTTACTCATTCAACTAATAATCAACAAATATCTGTTAAGCGCCTGCTGGTCACAGTTCTAGGCACAAGAGAGTCAGTAGTGAACAAAGACAGATAAGATCCTTGCCCTCAAAGAGCTTATGTTATAGTTAACAATAAGGAAATAAGCAAATACATGAGCAAGACAATTTCAGGCTGCGAAAATTGCTTGAAGAAAACGAACCAGGTGTTGATAGAGTAACTGAAAAGGAGGATCTACTGTAGCTGAACTCGTCACGGTAGGCTGCCCCGAGGTAGTGACCTCGAGGAGCGTGAGATGAGGCTAGAGATGGTGAGATTAAAGGAAGCTATCTTCAGACACTTCAAGGACTGTCATGCACAGGAGGAAGTGCACTTATCTCGTGTTGACGCAGAAGCTGAAGCGAGAACTGATATAAGTGGAAGAGACAGAGTTTGTATTAAGGTCAGTTTAGGGAAGAACTTTCCAACCTAATAGCAAAAGAATTAATATTTAGTTGAAGGCATACTATGTTCTAGCTCCCTTATTTGTAATATTTTGTTTAATTCTTACAAGAAACTCCAGGTGGCAGGTGAAACAATGTCCATTGGAAGGAGTGGTTTCCCCCTCCCCAGAGGTATGTACACTCAAGTGGAATACTCATATATAGGCATTCTGAAGAAGAGATCCTTCACTGAGCACCACGGAATTCTTAAGATGTCTTCCAGCGCTAAGATAGTTTAAGTTTGAGCTGACTAATTTATGTTTAGCAAATGAACACACCTATGGATATTAAAGGTTTAGCTGTGCTGAGTGGTCTCTGCAGATCTACAGAACTCTATGATCTTCCAAACAGTCATGCCCTGGCCCAGTACTGGGCACACAGAAGGTGCCCAATTTATGTTTGCTGAAATGAAATGAGCTCCCTGGCTGAGATAGAGACAGGTGAGTTGGGGACCCTTTAACCTTGTGGCCCTCAACTCCTGCAGGTGTTGCCCTAATTATGTCATAGAAACCATTTTGAAAAGCAAGAAGGATATACTCCAGTCCAGGAAATGGAAGTTACTAAAACTTCTTGAACAATGGTAGTCTGTGTCCAGTGTTACTAACCTTTAACCACAAATTCTCAGGAAGGACTTTGCTGAATATTCTCCCTGAGGAATGCACTAGAATGGCATTCTAATGCCTCCTTCAGTGAGAAACCAGAATATGGCCAAGAACTACTCTTGAGGATGAATTTCAGCAGGAGCAGAAAGGGCAGTGAGCTACTCGTAATCTTGAGATCCTACCTGGCCCACTTTTCTTTCATTAAGCGAAAATTTGCTTGATTTACTGCAGGAAATAAAGTTGTAAGTGAGAAAGAAGTAGCCTTGATTGGAAGCCCCTTAAACAGGTGCCTCTCCAGAGAGACCAGTAAATCTCCAAAGGCCCTATGTGGAAAAGGGAAGACAGGGATATCGTGGGTTATTTAAGCACTGACCCTCTTGAAGTCTGGTGCAAGGAATAAACTAGGTGAGCTCAAGATTCTTTTCATTCTGTGAGTCACGGCTTTGTCAAAATTACCCAATTACTGATCCCACTTGGCTCCATATGGAAGACAAAGTTCAAGCTACAGTACAGGTAACAATAAAATCAGAGTATGCTGTACAACACAAAATTCCCACAGGCCAGTCACACTCCCATCACCTCTGGACGCCTGCTCATCATGCTGCAACTTTGACCTCTCTTTCATTCTTTCCTAAATTGTTATTCTTTTAAATCATAAGCTACTCGAAGGCCCAATCTCCCTGTCTTTGCGTGTGCTTCTAGCACAGTATCTGGCAGAGAGAGAAGGCATTCAGTAGGTGTATGATGAGTGAAAGATGTTTCATAGTCCTGCCTTCTGGTGCCTAATCATGGCTAATATAACCAAACACCTGTGTGCCAGGCACTGTGCTGAACACTTTGGAGACATGACCTAATTTAATCCTTAACATGACCTTGTGAAGCAGGTACAGTCATGAGTCACTTAACAACAGGGATACCTTCTGAGAAATGCATTGTTAGGCAATTTCATCATTGTGGGAGCATCACAGAGTGTGCTGAAGGGGAGCAAAATTTGACACCCCAAAATGTGTCTCTTTAACATGAGGATTATTTTAGGCTGATTATTTTTAAGAAGCAAAAGACTCAGAAAGTTTTTCCTGTTACTTCCCCTATAACTGCCTAAAAGAATTCAGATGAAAAAACCCATCTCAGGAAGCTAGCTATCGCCTTAGCATAACATGAACTAGGTGATAGAGACAGAGAGGAACCTAGAAAAGCCTGCTTGTTGGGCTGGGCTCTGTGTTCTTCTGTTTCTGTGTGGCCAAGCACTTGTTCTCCAACCTTTTGCTCCTTTTCACCTATCTCTGAGTTGCTTTCCTTGCCTTTGAAGTCCCTGACTCTTCCTATCCTCAAAGGCATTTGTCTTTAGCTCAGGATGGTATTTAAGGTGAGGGCTTCAGCCATTTTTGTGAGTTACTCAGTTTTCCTGGTTTTCTCCCATTTATACATGTTGTTAAACTTTTGTTTGGTTTTCTTCTGTTAATCTGTCTCATGTCAATTTAATTCTCCAGCCAAAAGAATCTAGAAGGATAGAGGAAAATCTCTTTCTCTCCTACAGTACTTACACAAAGCTAGATGGTATAGCCTACTACACAGCTAGGCTATATGGTTCTAATCTTATGGGACCACCATCATATACGTAATCCATTGTTGACCAAAACATCATTACGACTGTACTATCATCATCATTGTTTCAGTCATTGCTATTTTCATATGAAGAAACAGACCTAGACTTGAAACCATTATGCTATATTGCAGATTCATTTTAACCCGTCAATGTTGTGGGAACAGGAGTAAGCAGTGTGCAGAACATCTGTGGATTGCTTTGTCCCAAATCAGAGTCAAAGTCCCAACTTACACAATGAACAGTTTCTTAGCAATCTGGATGATGTTCAGGTAAAGTTGAGATTTTTGAGTAGAGAGAAAAAAGCCAACAGGCAGGAGTGACTTTTCAGTCTCTCATTTTCCCTTGCTCTCCTTTCCTGCTTTCCAGTGATGACACGGGGCATATAGATTGAAGCCTCAAAATCTGAGTGAATCTATTACCTCTAATGACCAGTGTTTGAGGGGAGTCCGGAGTGGCTGCCTAGGGCTTTATATCTTACTGTAAAAGATGGTTCACTTCTAACTTGATAAGGTGTGAAGACATTTAGGGCTCTACACATGAGTCCTACCTCTCAATTTATTTGGAAAAATAAGTGACCATTTACTGAGAGCTATGTGTTAGACACTGTGCTAAGCACCCTGAGTGAGTTATCTCAAGTAATTCTCAGGACAACAAACACCCCCTACTGGTTTGAATTGTTTTCCTTTAGCTTTGACATGATGTATTCGTTTGTGGGTAGGTGAGCAGGTGCTGGTGACAGCCAAGGACTGTGTGTCCATCTACAAAAAGGAGGAATAAATACAAAAGCTTTGGCAGATGATTTTTTAGCAAACAAGGCAAAAACAACTGTCTCCTTGACAACCTGCCATGTCTGTCTTGGTCACTTCAAAAGAGCCAAGATAGTCACAGGACTTCGGAGTCCTGTGCAGCCGTGTGAATGCCCTTCACTTGCCCTGCACCTCAAACAGTTTATAAGCCAAGAGGGCAAGAAGTAATCTATTTTATGACAGAAAAAATAGATCTGGGTTTAAGTTTTATCTTAAAAAATTAGTGACTAATCTTATCTTCTCCACCAGGCAGGGCAATCACTAACCTATAGACCACCTTGGCTTGAATTAGAAAAAGGAGCCCCCTGTGGGCAAACTTGGTGACTTTGTGCTTGGTGAACAGATGGCATCTTTGTGTCCTTTCCTCCAAGAGCAAGCAGCTCTGTGTCAGGCCCCATGGCTCAGTGAGAAGGGCATGGGGCTGGATTTCAGCCCCGACTCGACTCCTTGGCATGCACCCCAGAACAACATGCATAACTGTATGCAGCCAGGCCACCATTAGGAACAACATGAATGTCCCAAAGTCCATGGGCCCCAGCCCACTCACAGATGGGTTTCATTGTGCTAATCACATTTGAAAGAATTTGAATTGCTTACCAACCTTAAAAATTAGGAAATTTCACGCAAAATTGAGATTTCAAGCTTTTTCTTGAAAAATTAGAAGATCTGGGAACACTGGGTCTGCATTCCTGCATAGCAAAATGGATTGGAGCTAAGAAGTGCTGCCTACTTTATGTATTTACTTATTTTATTTTTTTATTTAACACTCTATCTTGGGTTTCATTCTCCATTAGCACACAAAGAACCACCATTTTATTTTTTTTAATTATTATTTGTATTAAGTTTTGGAATAGATAATACTTGTATCTGATACAACATTCAAAAGATAAAAAAGGGTTTAAACATACTGGCTCCCAGCCACCCAGTGCTGTCTCCCGAAGGCAACCATTGCTACAAATTCCTGTGTGTCCATCCAGGGATATTACACACACACACACACAAGCAAATGTATTTGCTGCACTTCTAAGACACTAGCAATTGCAAGAGGCACCACTATTTTGTGTTCACCAAGTAAGAAAAAAATCCCAATAAAATCATGACACCATGGCTTAATGATGTCCTGCTCGATCCATAAATCAGTCAATCAGCCCCTTATTGCTTTGAAATTTGTCTCATCTGTTCCAAAGTACTGGACAGTTTCCCTGCCCTTCTGTTGCATTGCTGGAAGTATGGCAGGCAGTCCTTTTACATGTAGCTGGGTAAAAAAATACAGCACGGCTTTAGCTACTTGTGGACCTCTTCATTTCTTAGCTTAGTTAGTTATTGGGTCTTAGTTATGTAGTTATTGCTTTGAGTTACTGAGATAAAACATACATATTTGACTGATATATACATGGTTGATTGAGCTTATCGTTTATTCCCCCAATTTATTTTGGTAAAAAATGAGAGGTAGGAATTTAACTTTATTTTTCTCCAGCTGCTATCTCTAGTTTACTACAGTTCCCCCCCACTCCCTATTGTCTTACCTTGGACAGCTTCACTCATGTTACTTGTTTGACCCCTATAGACATTTGAGTTCTCAACACCTGGACTATTGGAAATGGCTGAACAGTGCAATTAGCAATCTCACTGGTAGTCCATTTGCTATGAAGGGTGGGGTGGTTTCAGCACAGGCAACAATGCCCTGTGAATAAGGCCTACATGACTGTGTTCACAGGCTCAACTGGGAAGACCCCTTCAGGACTCTGCTCAGAGCTAGAGTTGCTGGGGTTGCCTGACCTAGGAGCTTCTCAGCTCTGGCTTGATTCACCTTCCTCTTTCTTGCTGGTGATGTGTCTTGGTCACTGGTAGGGGAGGACGTAAGGAAAGCAAGTAAGATTTATATCAATGCAAGATGAACTAATGAGCAAAGCTGAAACTGAAGCCTGGAAACAGGCTTCTGTGTTTACATAAGACATGTAATAACTCTGGCGCAAGTTGACACGGTTGTTCTAAGACAGATACATCCACGACCTTAAACTATGCCTTGCATTTGGAAGACATTCCTGACAAATTTTTGAGGCACAAGTTCTAGTCCTTACTCTCCTAGGACTTCCTATGGATCCTTGAATAAGCCTCTCTCTTGGACTCAGTTTGTTAGTCTACAAAGTGTTGGTTTAGACTATAATCTAGATCTAGGTTCCTAACCTTTTTGCACAATGCATGCCTTTGAAATACACTTAATTTTGCTTAAAATTGCAGTGTATTCACAGACTCCCTGATATCCATCCATTGATTTCTATACACAGCTGTCCAATGCTTGCCTTTATACACATTCTAAGTTTCACTGTTTTCTCTTGTCATTGTCACAGAGACACTATATGATGGTGCTCAGCATATGTATATTACAGATGTTTCCAAGCCTCCTGTTTCCTGAGAGAGTAATGATAAACCCAACTGTGCAATCTGCAGCATCTGGACCCCGTGCCAGGGACCATGGTATCTTCACAGGACAGGTTCACTATGTCATTTGGGGCATTATGCTTGACTGATTCCTTGGTCTGACCCAAGATTCTGTGAGCTACCAATATCCTTTAATAAACCTTTGCCTACTTAAATTAGCTAGAGTCGGTTTCTGTTGCTTACAACTAAAATGCTGAGTGACACAAACCAAACCTTAACAAAGACTTAGAAATTATTTTCCAACAAAAGACTTCTTGGAGAGCAGGCTGCAATGGGGGAGAAGGTAGCAGAATGGTGAAATTGCACAACTTAATTCAACTGTAGCTCTGTATTTCCCTGTAGACCCTAACAAACTTGCCAAAGTAACAGCAACAAAGAGTGAAATTAAATAATGAGAAACCTCTTGGTTTATTCCGACACTGTTCCGTCAATTACCTACAAATAATGCATTTATTTAAGCTTCGTTAATCATTTGAAATTTGTCAATAAAACAGTACGCATAAGTCATACACACATTTTTTGAGTGCCTACTTTGTGGTAGGAACTCTGTTAGATCCTGTGGCAGATTCATAGAAGAGAGGTTTTCTCTTCGAGATAAGAAATTTAACACAATGTTATGCATGCTGCAAGAGTGCCACAGGAAGGAAAAATTGCTGAGCCTATTTTGGGCAGTCAAAGAAAAAAGTGTAACATCATCTGGATTGAGCTCTTTTCAATAGACTAAAGTATGGTCAGATTGTGTCTTTGAGAGTGTGTAAGATTTCCAAGGCAATAAATAGTGGGAAATACAGTTTTACCTTTTGTAATTCGAAAAGCCGCTGTAACTTCTGTGCAAAGCTTTCTTAGTGTTCTCTAAGTTTTCCTACTCTGCGGGGACTAAAGAATTTTGTTTAGGCTCTAGCAAGCCTAAATCCAGCTGGATTTGATTGTTGTCCCCCTCCCCTGAGAATAGGCATGAGTCCCACCAATTTAGAAATTTTCAGCCTGCTTTTTGCTTTGCACATTGTTGCCTGCAAAAACATCCCAGAGTGAGAACTTAGCTGGGAAAACAAGTATTTGCTCAGGTCTGGTAAGAGCACTAGGACAGACTCCATAGAGGCTACTGATGGGACCGAAGCTCTCCTGAAACAGGAGCGTGACTGAAAGTTTGCCATTGGGGGTTTAGGGATTGAAGGAGACCGTGTGTGGGGAGCAAAGGCAGTTCACCAAGCGGTTCTGTCTCCAGGGCCACATAAACTAGGAGGCAGGCATTTGCAGTAACAAGGTGCAATGTTTATAGTCTTGATTCTGACCGTAACCACATTGAAAGCTTTTCCTGGTGGATCAAGCAGAAAACATCCCTGGCTTCAGTCCTCATCTACATTTCCCACACCAAATATTGCTTCAATTTTTAAGGAACCATTATACTGTACTGTGGAAAATGTATCCACAATAAAAGAAACTCTCATGAACAAAACCTGAAACAAAGGATTCTGCTGCTAAGAGAGTTAAAAAGAAAATACAACTGTTCAGAAAGTTCAATTTAAAATCAGCGTTTGGAATGGAGAGCCCATTTTTTCACAGCAGCTTTGTTGTGAATGGTGATTGGGTCCCCAGATGAGCCCACAAAAGACTACTTAATTCACAGTGTTCCTGTAAGATTAACTGTGTTGTCATAGCCCTGGATAATATTTTCATATCATTCGCTTCTTTTTTTTTCTGTATATGTACATTTTCTACCATAAAAGCTCACTGGCAGAAACTTTAAAAATAGAGAAAAGAAGAAACAAAAACTCTCGAAGTCTATCACCCAGAGATAACCATTTGAATACATTTTATTCCAGTCATCTAAAAATTTTTAACAGATTTATTGAGAAATGATTGACATACAATCAACTGCAATATTTCAAATGTATAATTTGATAAGTTTGACCTATGTGTGTACCTGTGGAACCATCATTAGAATGAATATAATGAATGTATCCATCACCTGCCTCCCGTAAGACCTCACACCCCTTCGTAATTCCTTCCTCTGCCCCCCACTCCCAGGTAAACATCAATCTGCCACTATAGATTAGGTTGCATTTTCTATAATTTTGTATAAATGGATTCATATAGTATATGCTCCTTTTTGTCTGGCTTTTTCACTCGGTATAATTATTTTAAGATTCATCCACACTGTAGCCTATATTAACAGTTTCTTTGTTTCTATTGCTGAGTAGTATTCTGTTGAATGCTTATACAACAATTTGCTTATCTTTCATCTATAGATGGATATTTGAGTTTATGATGTCTTTTCTAACACCAACAACCAATCCTCCAATTCTCTGATATCAACCCGGTGTCCAACAATTAAATTCAACTCTGACACTAACTACCCAGATTTAGCACGCACCCCACAGGTTAAGGGCTCAGTCCCACAAGACTGCCTCCACTTCAGACATCAGCCAAAAGTGGGGTCCCAAGGCAAACCACACTTCTGCCCTGATGACTTCAAATTCAGAACTTCCCGCAACCCTTTCTCAATTTCCATAATTTACTAGAACAATTCACAGAACTCAGAAAAACAGTTTAGTTATGATTCTCAGTTTATTATAAGGATACAACTCAGAAACAGTCAAATGGAAGAGATGCATAGGTCAAGGTATTCGGGGAAGGAGGGCCTGTCCAGCTTCCATGCCATCTCTGGGAGTGCCACCCTCCCAGAACATCCACGTGTTCACCAACCAGGAAGCTCTCCAAACCCTGCTGTTTGGGATTTTTCTGGAGGTTTCATTATGTTGGATGATTGATTAAATTATTGGCCATTGGCAATTGAACTCAATCCCCAGCCCGTCTTGCCTCCCAAGAGGGACATCAGGGAGTGGGGCTGAAAGTTCTAACCCTCTACTCACGTGCTGGGTCTTTCTGGTGACAAGCCCTCATCCTGAAGCTATCTAGGGCCCCCACCAGGAGATACTTCATTAGCATAACCTCAAGTATAGTCTAAAGAGGCTTGTTATGAATAACCAAAGACATTCTTATCACTCAGGAAATTCCAGGGTTTTTAGGAGCTCTGTGCCAGGAACCAGAGACAAAGTTCAAATATACACTTTTTATTATACCACAAGATTGTTTCCTGTTTGGGGCTATTATAAATAAAACTATGAATACTCATTACAAAATCTGTGTAGACATATGCTTTTATTTCTCTTGGGTAAATACCTAAGAGTGGAGTGCTGCATCATATGGTAGCTGTGTGTTTTAACTTAAGAAATTGCCAGATTTGTTTTCCAAGGTGGTTGTACATTTTACCCTCCCTCCAGCAGTATATGAGTTCTAGTTATCATATGAAATCTTTACCTAACCCACAGTCACAAATATTTTCTCCTATGCTTTCTTCTAGAAGTGTTCCAGTTTTCATTTTATATATAAGTACATGATCCATTTTGAGTTAATTTTTGAATTATAAATCTAAGTTCTATTTTTCCCCCCTAAATTGCCCTTGTCCTTCTCTTAAAAGTCAGTTCATTATTTGGGGTTGATTTCTCTGGTGTGTCAGTTTGAACTATGCGTCTATCTTTACTACATTATCTTGATAACTGTAGCTTTACAAGTCCTCGTATCAGATAGTAATAGTTCTCCACTTTTGTTCTTCTTTCTTAAAGTTGTTTTGGCTGCTCTGGGTCCCTAGCATTTCCATATGAATTTTAGGATCTGCTTATCAATTTCTATAAAGAAGTCAACTGAGATTTTGATAGTCAGCTGTAGATGAATTTTGGGAACATTGTCATTTTAACAATATTAAGTCTTCCAATCCGTGAACATGGGGTATATTTTTATTTACTTAAATCTTCTTTAATTTATTTCAAAAATGGTTTGTAGTTTTCAGTGTACAAATCTTCCATTTCTGTTGTTAAATTTATTCCTAAGTATTTTGTTCTTTTTGATGCTGTTGTATTGAAAAGTGTATGCAAATACAATTGATATTGTCTATTGACCTTATATCCTGCAACTTTGCTAAAATTATTCATTAGTACTAATACATTTCTTTTTATGAGTTCCTTAGGATTTCCTATGTGCAAGATCACGTCATCTGAGAATACAGGTTGTTTTACTTCTTCCTTTCCAAACTGAATGCCTTTTGTTCATTTTCTTGCCTAATCCCCCTGGCTAGATGCTCCATTACAGTGTTGAATAGAAGGAGCAAGAGCAGATACCTTGTCTTGTTCCTGACTTCAGGGTAAAAGTGTGATAATAGCTGTGGGGTTTTCATAGATATCTTTTATCAGATTGAAGAAGTTTCCTTCTGTTCCCATTTTCTTGAGTTGTTTTTTTTTTAAATCATAAAAGAGTGTTGGAACATTAATTGATTTTTGAAGATTAAACCAGCAGGATATTTTGTAGATATGAACAAGCTGATTCTAAAATTTATACAGAAGGGCAAAGTAAATAAGCAAACAATAAGAGACAATGTATGAGAAACACTGGGCTAAGAGCTTTCCAATATCTCCCTAATCCTCCTAACTCCATGAAATAGGCAGTGTTATCTCCATTTCATCAACGTGGATACTGGGGCTTAGAGAAGTAAGGTAATTTCACCGACGTTACACTGACAGTAAGTGGTAAAGAGTACTTAAAAGAGTCTGGCACAGAGAGAATCCTTAATATGTGTTCATTCGCCCAGGAATACACCGCTCCTCTCCCCAGAAGGAGAAGTGGAGCCCTCCCAGCTTCTCAAGAGGTGAGGACAACTCTTTCCTCAGAGACAACAAATCTTTTGAAAGACAGTATTAATATTGTGATACTAATAGATATCAAATTCTTAATTATCTAACTCCTTCCTTTATTTTACCTAAAATTCAGAAAAAGTCTGATGACGATCCCCCCAGTACACAGTAGTTTTCTTGCTGCAAACCATCTACCAGTGTCTTCTACCATGTGTCTTTTAAGCCACCTGCACTGAGGTTTCTAGAGTGTTATCTTTTTCACATGCTTCCCCTCATCAGTGGTATCTTGTACCTCCAGGGCAACAGGGATGAAAGTGAAATAAGAGCCTTCTTATTGTATTGAATTCCTATTGATAAATGTGCACACTGCAATCTCTTGAACTGTTTCCCAAACTTACAGCAAGAGAGAGAGAGAGAGAATTAGCTATTGTCTTTCAGAGTCGGAGCCTCCCTTCTATACTCCGCTCTGCATGCTGCTCTGTCCTCAGGCCCAGTGCTGGACTGTGCTGCAGGGAGCACAGGAGGAAGACTGCAGCTCTGGAGGAGGCAGGAGGGACTTGCTCCTTCCTGTTTGCTTCTTGTCGCGTTTCTACAGGCTTCATGGTCCTGTCAGCAGCACCCTAGCGACACTTCCTTACTCCATTAGCACCAGCAGAGCAGTGCATCCTCCTCAGAAGTCCCTTCCTCTAAGTTTCCAAGTTTTAGTAATTCCAATCTCTTCCTTTGCTCCACAGACCTAAGGATGTTAGCTACTTCCCGTATTTGCTGCTCTGTGATATCTTAGTGTTCTCCTTTTGCCTTTTCAATTCTTCAAGCCTGGTTAACAATTATTTATATTAAATGTCTCCCTTAAAATAATTGGTGTGGTCTCCTAACTGGATCCTGAGAATACAGAGTGGGGCAGGAGGAGGTAGGACCAAGAGGTTATTAAAGGCCCTTCACCAACAAATCTTGTCCTGAGTTCACTGAGTGGGGTAAAGAGCTAGAGGTCCTTGAGTTATAAAGGGGACTTAGAGAATCTGAGCTTGAGGCTCAGGGGAAACTGGGAAGGCTCCCCAGGTTCGGCTCTTGGTTAGCCCTTAGGCTTTTCAGTGTAAGTTCAACCCGTCCTGGTGCCAGCAATGAAGAATGCCTGAGAACGGTGGCTCCCAGGTCGCATTTCCCAGGCACCTTGCAAGCACTGGCCCCAGCACCTTCAGCTGCAGAGAAGTGAGGTAGCCACCAATCCCAACTCTAACAAAATTGGCACGGACTTCCTCAGGTTGAAGAAGAGAGACTCACGAGAAGGTGCAAGGAGTGCCCCTCACTCAAGGCAGAGCAAAGCATTAACTTGAACCCTGGTGGGGACAAAGCGGACATGCATCTTCCTGGGAGAACTAGGGTCCAGAGCTCCCAGTTCATTCAGCTCCCATAAGCTGATGGACTCATTGTTAAGAGTATGGATCCTCGTGGCAGAATGTACATTAAACTATTCATCTTGTTGCAAAACAGTGAGAGAATTTATAGGTAGAGGTGAAAAGCCAGATTCAAATCCCACCATGGCGTCTTACTAGGTGTGGGAACACTGGCAATTTTCTCAACCTTTCTATGCCTCCGTTTCTTCATCTGTATATTAGGGGTAATAAGAGTACTTACCTTGCACAGTCTTATAAGGGTTTAATGAGTTACTTTATTTAAAGCATTTAAGAACAGTGCCTGGTACATGAAAAGTGATACGAAACTAGTAGCTATGGCTATGACCTGTCAATAACAAGCCAAGCAGGGGACAGATGATATGTGTGGAGGAACTATTTTGGGTCAAAAAGGCTATGCTTTTTAAGATAATTTAAGTTGCAAGAAACAAAAAATGCTAAGACAAATGGCTTAAAAGGGAGAATATTATCTCAAAAATAAGAAGTCCAGAGTAAGATAGCTTAAGTGGCACAAAGATGTCATTAAAGACTCAACATGTTTTTATATTTCTTTTCTGCTATTCTCAGCAGAATGGCTTTTTCCTGAGGCTTCTCTTCTCATGGTTCTGAGACAGCAAAAGCAGTTCTCAACATCACAGCCTCCAGACAACATACAAGGGCAATTAAGAAGGACTTTTATTTCCCAGTGTACCTTTTAATAACAGAGGATAACCTGGGGCTGGCCCCGAGGCCAGGCTGTTGGGTTTGCACACTCTCCTTCAGTGGCCTAGAGTTCACCAGTTGGGACCTGTTCACCGATCATCAAGCCATGCTATGGCAGCATCCCACATAGAAGAACTAGAATGACCTACAACTAGGATATACAACTATGTACTGGGGCTTTGGGGAGCAGGGGGAGAAAAGAGGAATATTGGCAACAGATGTTAGCTCAGGGCCAATCTTCCTCACCAAAAAACATTAAAAAAAAAAAAAGATAATGATCCCCAATGTACCCCTGCCCCCTACTCCAGCAGACTTCTCCTTCACTCTTATTGGATAGATTGTTTTCACATGTTCATGCCTAAACCAATCACTGACAAGAGGAACGGAACTCTCAAGATTAGTTTGACCCACCATGCTTCACAGCTGGAGCACGGGAAGAGAGCCCACCTCCTCTGAAAAACATGGCTAGTCAGGAGGCTGCATGTCCAAAGTCAGGGTTCAATTCTGAAGGAGAAAGGGAGAAATGACTGACAGGCAGGCAACCAAGAGCAGCTGCTCGAAAGTCCCACCCAGCACCCTGCAAATCACACACCCCTTGGCCTTTGCATAAACTTGACCCTGTGTCCAGACTGGCCACCCTGGACATTTAGGAGAATTTGTGGAGGAGGAAAATACACTCCTCCCCTCCTCATCAGGGATATAGGGACACGAATAGATTTTATTCTCCTAGACCCAAACACACACACACACACACACAGTTTGGGGAGTGTTTGTCGGTTAGGAGGAGTGTGAGGAATGGAAAACAGTGAGGAGAGGAAGGGGGAGGCTAGTGCTGAATAAATTGGCGTGTCAACAAAGGAAGGAGAAGAGAACATTAGCAAGAAAGAAAAAAGATGGGAGCTGGAGAGCCCCCAAGCACAGAAGCTGGGGAAATGAAGGGACAAATTCAGGAAGGAATGTTATTTAAACTGTGTGCACATCTGAGGAGCAGAAAAACCAAAGGAGCCATACAAAAGGCGAAACAAGAGAGGGGAGCCTGGGAGCGGGAGTTGAGAGGAGAGCTCTCTCAGGGCAAGAGTAAAATGGTGTTATAGTTTCAACAGCAGTGACCCAGCACCAATTCCATTTTTTCTTAACACGAAATCTCTGCTATTCTGAAATTACATGACTATAAAAGTGCTATTTCCACGAGGCAGGAGGAAGAAAAGGAATTGAATCAAGCAGATGCTGGAAGCTGGCACAGAGTGGCAGCCCCTGGCTAGAGACACACAGGGACACCCACGTGAACAGCTCCTGATGGGGAGGCGGCGGGAGCTCTGTCTGGAGATCTGTTTACTTTTTCATGCCCAGACCTCCAGGGGGACCTTTTGGCAGCGTTTTCCGGGTCCCAGACCTCACTCTTGGTCTCCCACAGCATTAAGACTGGGAGCAGGAGGGTTCAAAATATCTGGAACCTCTTTGACCCTGAGTTAGTAGCTGCATTCTCTGGTGAACGCTTTTAATAAATGGATCCAGAGATGGCAAACTCACCCCTTCTGGGTACTGATGCTGTGAGAACAAGGAAAATAAAGAGAATTGCCTGGAATTATTCTTGGAAAAAAAACATGGTATTTTTTGAGAAGAAACGCTTTAGTCAGTCACTTATTCCAGGGTGGAAGATGTGACCCTGAAAACATCCTCAAGTCACAGACAGTGCTCTACACGCTGCTATGCGAGAGACGGAGGAGCAATTCTTGTTGCTTCTAACAGGAGGTAGAGTAGTTGAAATCCCCTGCCTGCCAAGAAATCCCCAACTGGAAGTTATTCAGGTGTCTCTTTTCACTTTGCCAATAAATTTTAGTCTTTTCTCGTCCTTCTAGACATCTCCCATAGTGGGGTCCCCGATAGACATTTTATGCTGTTGCTAGCACACAGACTCATGCCTAAGGACTCCACAGTCATTCTGTATAATGGGAAGAAGAAGATGGTGAGATGCTACCCCATGCCAATGTAGCCCTCCAACCATCCCCAAGTGTTTAGCAAAAGTCTAAAGACTCACAAAACCTTTGGCATGAGTGGATTTTTTTCTGGAAAGAGGAGCAGAAGCTGAATCTTGCTGCTGAGATAAAGTGGGGGTGAAATGGTCGGCATGTGTAGCTAAGAGTGTCAGGGGGACACCTCTGCTGACATCTGGGGTCACTTAGCCAAAACACTGTCTCATCATATGAGCAGGTGGGGTCAGGGCAGCTATCAATCAATCAATCAACCATTCAATCAATCAGTTTAAAAAATGGGCATTTATTAAGCTCTTGCTTTGTACTGGGCTCATATGATAGCATATATGACAAATACAAACTATGAGAAATCCACAGCCTTCAAGGAGTTTACAGTCTAACCTGGGCACCAAACTCAAGCCTAAAGGGTTAAAATGTGTGATCATGACTATGATTACCATTAGAGATCGGGGGGCCAATAGTGGCAGAAATAGTCAGAGTTTTATGAAGGAGGGTGGCTTGAAAGCAGAGAGGCATGATCCTGCAGAGAGGAAGATGGGAAGGGGAGCTCTCCAGGCAAGGGACCAACCGAGGCGATGACAAGGAGGCAGGGATAAACATGGCAGCCATGAGCGACACTCAGTCCTGCTGGCATGAAACTGGGCAGCCTCTTAACCTGGATGTCAAGGGAGGAGAAAGAGACCTTCAGGGTCAAAACAGTCTCCATCACTCAGACAGCGAGGACTTCCCACATTTGCCCACATGGTCACAAACTCCACAAGGTGAGTTTCAGAGCAGGAGGGTTGAAAGGAGGTCCTTTCTGTGATTTATAACTCTGTGTGACCCTGGGCAGCAGCTGCTCCAGCCCCTAAAGTGCTACTTCAGAGAGCAGAGATGTGTTTCTTCATAAAAATGTTATTTTACCTTAATGCAAAAGTCAGTAAAATGAAGTCTGGACTAAAAGGAGAACATCTCATAGAGACCTCTGGTTTCCCGGCGCGGCTCCTGGGGGCGCCTGTCCCTGGGTCCAGTCTGCAGCCTGTTGCTATTCAGCCTCTGCCTCAGGATGAGGAAATTACCGATTCCAGTCTCACACAAGGAATTAAGCTCGGAACAATACAGTATTTTACAATCCGGTACAAGCCGCATTTATCCAGAGCTTTTCATGCATGGCATCTTAAAGCTCTTTATGACCCTTTTTTTAAAAAGGGGAAAGAAGAAAAAAAAGAATTTAAAAGAGAAAACCTTCTAAAAACCAAACCCCTGCTGAACTAAATGAGTCATTGAGAGTGAAAAGGACTTAACAGTGGCCTTCAGAATGGGAACAGAAGTCCCACTCGGATGGAACAAGAACAACAGAATCAAAGGAAATCACAATTTAGAGAGGGCTGCACGGGGCCTGAAATGTACCCCTCGGCCCTTGGGCACTGATGGGCAATGCCATCTGCGACTGGCACAATCAGCTTTGGACGGGGGTCAGGAGATGGTGTTCTGCCTCCCATGTGAGTGCAGACAGGACCAGAAGGCCACCTCTTGGCTCTGAAGATGGTCAACACCAGCCTCAATCTTTGCTCTGCCTATTCGAGTGTCACCCTCCCCAGTGGCCACTGCACAGGAAGAGGTTCTGCTATGTGTCTTTGGACTCCATCCTAATCATAGCTCCCCTTCTCAAGCTGCCAGGACCCTCATGCTGGATTGCTGTACAGCTCTGGCCATGCCTGCTCCTCTTGGAAGTCCCTCACTCCTTGAGCATCCTCTCACCTCCTCTCGCCGCCTCTCATCCTGACTGCCCCCATCGCCTACCGCCCTGGTTCTTCCCTTGGGTTCTGTTTCTTGCAGAGCCAGCTCTCTGCTCGGCCCAGTCTGATCAATTCATTCCTTTAGAGCTGTTACAGGATGGCAATCATTTAACATGATGCTTTTCTCAAAACCTATATCTTAAAGAGATCTCCAGTGCTAGAACTAGAGAAGGGACCTGGAATTTCCATGGAGCTGTGGGACACTCAAATGAATGTTGCCGACTATAGATGCCCAGGGTTGCCTTGGTGAACTCGAGGCCAGCAAAGGAGTTTCGTCATGAACATGGGAAATGTAAGTAACTCTTCTTGGGCTGCTGACAAAGTAGAACTATTAGCCTTGTGAGTCAGTCCCTAGGCAACTCAGTGACTTTAAATTGATGACTTTTTTGACAACTAAGTGGTTTTTTAAAAAAAATTTCCTGCTACAGAGTGGGAATGAAGCTCCAGAACAAGATGAGTTATAAAAAACAACTCAGGGTTGGCCCAGTGGCAGAGTGGTTAAGTTTGCGTGCTCTGCTTCAGTGGCCCTGGGTTTGCAGGTTTGGATCCCAGGCAAGGACGTACACACTACTCATCAAGCCACGCTGTGGCAGCATCCTACATAAAAAAATGGAAGATTGGCACAGATGTTAGCTCAGGGATAATCTTCCTCAAGCAAAAAGAGGAATACTGGCAACAGATGTTAGCACAGGGCCAGTTATCCTTACCAAAAGAAAAAAAAAATCAAAGAAATTTCTTGTTTTTTCTTTCTTTCTTTTATTTTGCTGAAGAAGATTCACCCTCAGCTAATATCTACTGCTAATCTTCCTCTTTTTGTATGTGAGCTGCCACCATAGCATGGCCACTGACAGATGAGTGGTGTAGGTCCACGCCCAGGAACTGAACCCAGGTTGCCGAAGAGGAGTGTGCCAAATTTAATCACTTGGCCACCTGAGCTAGCCCATAAATTACTTTTGTTTTTGTCAAGTTGTGGTGTATAGATTTTTACTGTACCTGCCTTCCAGAGATTTTGTGAAGAGTAACAAGATGCCTGTGAGTCCCAGAGCATGATGTTTGGCACACAGTAGGTGTTCAAAACTGCAGACTTCCACACTCCTCCTCTCTGGCCCCCTCTCATTCCTCTCCACCACTCAAATCCTTTACTCCCATCCTGACTGGTCCCACGTTCTTTAACAAGCTATACCAATGCCGTCAGGGGTCATTCTCCCCACCATCTGGGAATGATCAGTGTGAGCAGCAGCGTGGCAGTAGGTAGGCACAGGGGTTAGGAAGCCTTCATCTCGTCCTGACTCATCCAGCTGTGTGACTTTGGACAAGTCATTCCACCTCTCTGCTCCTCGGTCTCATCAACCATAAAATGAGCTCATTGAATGAAATGATATCTAAGGTCCTTCATGGGTCTAATATGCCAGATTTGGGGAGAAGTGAAATGACAATACTACTAAAAATGTTCAACTTCCCTGGATTATGACACTATTGCTTTTTAAACTTCCCAACCTCTTCAACTTTAAACACAAGCATCGTTTCCTCAGTCCTATGAGGACTAAGACACAGATGCTGAGATGTGGAAATGAAGGCCAAGAGAATCTCAGATAACTGGAATGTGCTACAAGGTTAGCATGTGGTTTGCTGGGATGCATGTCCATGTTGGCCACACGGCTAATGTAACAGTAACAAGACAGTGGAGGGTACTTGTTCTGCTAGGCTGCAGGCTCTGGAACTTACTAGTGTCCCTAAGGCTAAAGGAGCCAGTGACCCTCAGTGTCCTCCTGACAGCTAACTGTGCAGAGGAAACGGAGTGGATGGAAACTGGAGTAGACACAATGGTGTTGCAGACACTGCAAGTGCCCTCTACCATTTCTGCACCCACTAGTCTGACTTCCAACTGCCAGGGCACACCTTTGCCTGAAGGATTTCTTAAGCCCCCAGAACCCACTCCATCTGGGCACACAGCAGGCTGGAATTGATGCTGCCCCTATGGGCAGTCCTTCTCCCCTGCCTGACAGGAGCTGGTGGATAACACCTACACACTCGGCTCCTTCAGCCTCCGGGTGGGGTCACTCTGAGGTGGGGGTCCCTTGCTGGCTCCCCGAGCTCCCCAGCAGGATTACGCTCCAGTTGTCCACAGTGGCGATTTGCTAAATGAGACACCCTTTATTGGCAGCCCTCCCTGGCTAGCCCGACTTCCTTTCTCTCTTATTGGTGTTTCCTCTGATCACTTCCCAAATGAACTATTTTCACTAAAAACTGTGTTTTAGAGTCTGCCTCTGGGGGGAATCCAAAGTAACACAAAGGGTTCAGCTTCCAAAGATATAGCTTTGTTCTAGAATTGATCTAGGGTTTCATTCAGTATCTCATTTATTCATTCAACAAATATTAGTTGTACTCTTACAGGATCAGGTGCTGAGCCCAGTGCTGGAAAGCTGTTCTGTGGAAGATCAGTAGATGGGTATCTGACTGAGAATCTCCCATGACAGGCAGAGTTAGCTGCAACAGAGCAAGGGATTAAGGGACCACCAAGGTGCCAACCCTTGCTGGACACAGCAAGGTCCAGATGCGCTGGATGGCTGAGTATCTAAGATGAAAGACCTAGCTCTGAGAGGCTTCTAATCCAACACACACTGTCTTCCCCAGCCCCCCAAAATACAAAAGCCTCTTTATGTTGTGAGGCATGAGAAGGTAGTTCTGGAAAATTTTGCTCAGGGAAATACGTAGCAGGAATAAAGAAGGCTGCTGCATCCTTTGTGTTTGTCCAGGTGTCTGTTCACATCAGAGGCGCTTCCAGAGGCTGACCTGCCACAGGAGCTCATCCGGGCCTTTGAAGCCTGAGGCCCTCTGGCCAGCAATCCTGCCCAGTAGCCTGGGAAATGGATGTTGCTCCAAGCATGAGTCCCCGAGCATGTCACAGAGGGCAGCATACCCCTGAGGAGCAAAGGGAAGTTTGCTGACCTCCCTGTGCCATTTGGGTCCCTGAGGAGAAACCAAGAGTTTTGAAAAGAAACATGAAATCAAAGTGGTAGCGCTTCAGAGTCGAGAAACTGGGGATTGCAACAGCTGAATAGATGCCTTCCGCACATTCACCTTCCAGGGGCCCCCGGGGGTGGCAGCGATGGAGCCGGGCCCCTGGGATTCTCATCATGCCTACATCACAGGTGCAAGAGGGGCCTCCTTTCCTTTCTTCAATGCCGCAGCCCCTGACTGAGGGCTTATTCATGCTGTTTGTGTGGGGAGCTTGCCCCAGCCCCATTCAGGAATTTCTTCTTTACATTTACACAAGCCAAAATGAGTTTCCCAAATCTCAATTTTAATAGACATCAGTTACAGGACCACAAATTGGGCTAAAAGTGATTTGAATACCATTTGAATAAAAGTTTCGTATTCAAATCAAATAATAGGAATGTCCATTTAAGCACATTTTTGTAATTCCCTAGATAATAATAAAAAAAGAGACAGAGGGAGAGAATTGTATTTTTGTCTGCTTCTTTTCTTAAGTGGTTCTTTTCCACTTCTTTTGATTCTACCTTAAAGCCAGACTCTTATGATGGGCCCCAGTGGGGAGGCCGGGGTGAAGAGCCGGGGGTGAGGCAGGAGATTTCCTTCACTGTGCAGTGCAGCCACGTGGAGGGAAGGGCGGACAGGTGGATGGGGAGTCCACCGCTGAGCCGCTCCGCCACCAAATCCTGGCACCGGGGACCAGGGAGGCTGTCATTCTGCTACTGACCACCACAGTAAAGAAGGAGGTCATAGAACGAATGTTTGTTTCTCCTGGTGAGAAAATATAAGTATTACGTTCAGAAATTAAATTTGACCGCTTAAGAATGAATTTTAAGTGACATTTATTAATTTCATTTGATTTTGAAAATTAAAGGTCAAATCTTTAACAAATTAACTTTTGGTAATAAAGTTTAACCAGAAATGGTTAAACTTCTGGTTAAAGAAGTGGTGTGAGGAGTGAGGTGAAGACAGAGAATGTAGTCTGGAATTCCAGAATTTTTCTTCCCCTCAATAAGAGCAGTAATGCTGGCTGTGTGCTAGGCTTTTGGGAGAACACAAAATGGACTAAGCACTCTTCTCACTCTGGGAGCTACACTCTGGCGAAGGGACTAAGGCAAACACCAAAATAGTACGGTATAATTTAGGCTATTATATAAGTCTACATATAGCCTGTATATATGCTATATAGGTAACATAAGAGAATAGCTGTCAAAGTGATATAGGAACTTAGAAGAGGTAAAGATTGTCTTGATTGTAGGAAATTCATTCATTCATTCAACAAATGGCACCCACTCTGGCCAGGCACTATTCTAGGGCATCAAATCAACAGTGTAACTTCAAGGAGCTTACAGTCTAGTAAGGAGAGTCAGATAATAAACAGTAAGCATACCAAATAAGCAAATTAAATGTTTTTTAAAGAGGTTTTATATACTAAAGGCAGTGGAGCTGGGAAAGAAGTGCATCTGGGTAGGTCTCTGCAAGGATTTTGGCTTTCACACTGAATGGAAGGGGTTCGTGGAGGGTTCTGAGCAGCAGAGTGATGTGATCTGATGGACATTTGAATAGGATCACTCTGGGTTAAGAACAGCTTCAGAAGATGTCTGAAGGAAATATGAAAACCATCATAGTTAATATATGTTGAGCAAGTCCCACACGCCATACACTGTGATAATCAAGTATCGTGGATTCTCAAATGCGTCCTCCCCTGAACGCTACGGTGTAGGTGCTATCATTATCCCTACTACACTGGCAAGAAAACTGAAGCTGAAAAGCTAAATGGTTTGTTCAAAACCTCATAGCCAACAGGTGGTAGAGCCTCACATCTGTCAAATGTTCTGACCACTTAGCCTCCCTGCTTCCAGGCAGTTCTATGACATTGGATATCAGGCTTTCCTACAACCCACTTTCATGATATGCATTTCCTGGTCAAAACCTACAAGGGTTCCTGATATTTGAAGTCCTCCTTCAGGAAGTTTACATGCCATGACTTTAACAGGAACTCTCTGTTCTATCCAAGCCAAGAAATACTTGCCCGTAATGGTCAGGGCACTTCTGAAAGGAATATAAATGATAAAGCATGTCATGTCAAAGATTTTATAATGAAATATACTAGGAGTTACCAGATATATATCTGTCTTAAAAAAAAAAAACACACAATGCAATTCAGACACAAAGAGCCAGTCAGACAAAAAGTCAATTGAGTTTAGAACACTCAGCTCGTTGTCCTTCAAACATGCCATGCTCATGTGTCAGTTTATGCCTGGCTCTTGTACACTGGCCCTCATACATCTTTTTATCCTCATAAGAAGCTTACACTTAAGCACTGATTGTTATCATCCCCAATTTATAGATGAAGAACCAAGCTTAGATATAAGTAATTGCTAAGGTTACACAGCAAGGTGGTATCTTGAAATCCAATGCCACTTTTGGTAACTCCAGATTCCATAGGCTTTTTAGCAATTAAAACCATCCTTAGAATGGAGGGAATGAGAGGGGAGGAGAGAAGAGAGAGAAAGATCGTCTAATACAAGGAATGAATGACTGCCAGCAAAGTTAATGGCTGCTTAAAAGAGCACTCACCTGGATGGTAAGGCAGGGTTAGGTGCCTCTGACCCAAAGATGCAGCAACCAAAGGCAAGTATTAAGTAGGGCATTAAGTAGGGCAGCTGAGTCTGAAGGGGCCAGATGCCAAAATGAGTGATAGGTCCAAAACCAGGGAAGGATTTGGTAAAAGCCCGTGTGTGAAACCCAAAGTGTGGTGCTACTGGGACATACAGCAGTAGAAGAAATGAGGAGAATCTTGGGGAGAGGGTTGGGAAGTCAGGGTTCTGGGTAAAATACATACAAATGAGAAGGACACAGAATGTCACTGAGGGACTTGGTAATAATCCTTGAGTAGAAGTATGAGGGAGGGGCGCAACTTCTGTGAGGGTCTTAGGCCAAATTCCAGCTTCATGTAATGCTACAGAATGACATGGGCAAGAATAGGGCATGAGCTGGGGCAAGACCTGGGTGAAGGTGAATACTCCCCAGCGCTCAGACTGGGGCTCAAGGTCATCTCTTCCACAGACCCATGGGAGGCCCTGAGGCATTTAGGGTCTGGGATTTGAGGACTGATATTTGTTCTCCAGGGTGCCTGACCACACTTAGCCATTTCATGTCGTTATTTAACTCATCCGCTCCCAATGTTATAGGACCCTTATAAAGAGATGGATGGATTGATTGATTGATTGATTATTTAGTAAACTGAAGTGTTTTTTCCCTGTGCAAATCTAGTCTCAAAAAGGATTCTGTTGTATGTATTTTAGATGAAATCTTTTAATATTTTTATTCAAGACTCCTTTCCTCAAGCACTGGATTTTGCGAGGTTAGAGAATTAAAAGAAATTCCTTTAGTTTCTACATTTTGCCATCTGTGAAGACTATGAAAATATATGAGGAGCAGGATGTATGATTCCTATGAACTCATCTTTCATGTCTTTAAACCTTACTATTATTTGTGTTCCATCTCCTCAGCCCCAAATGATAAAAAGATTTGGCAATTATTTACTTTATTTTACCATAGTTAAACCCATGCAGGGTTCTGAAGTCTGAAGAATGCTGTCTAGAAAAAAAATTATAGTAAGGACAGATCATTATATTCATCATCATTTCATCTTACATCTCAGGTACTCTTTTCCTTTGTGAACACCCCATTGCTGCTATTATCCCACATGATCACATGGCAACTCTGTGAACTAGGCAGGGCAGATGAGCAAATTGAGGCAAATTATGCCTGTCTGAAGTCACTCATTTTTCCTTCATCAAAATTGGATGCGTATCCATTTCCTATTCAAATAGTAATGTAATACAGGCTGAGATTAGGATTTTCCCCCTTCCCCGCTTCTAGCTGGCTGGATAAACTTCTCAAAGGAGAAAACTAGAAGGGAAAGTTAAACACATTTAAATTTCAGTTTCTGGAATCATGAAGACAAGGCATGGCTTGATGAATTGGTATCAAATTTGTCTTTAATGACACTTATCCTACATTCCTGTCTTATTACAGGCAGCCACAGAAGAACCAACAATCCTGAATGTACCTTAAAGGGCACAGGGGGATTAAACAACGCATGAAGGATTTCCAGATAGATCTGTCAGACTTAAATTTTGGAACATGCAGGACATGGCTCAGGGTCTCGGGAGTGACAGGCCCAATGAGCAATATCACTGACATTCTGGACTTAATTTTTTTTTAAAGGAAAATCTATTTCAGGCTTGGAAACTTCTACTTTCATTTTACCATATTTTCTGGTCTAGAGTTGCACTGTCCAAAATGAAAGCTACTCAATGGCTATTGAGCGCTGAACTGTCTCTAGTACAGATTGAAATGTGCTGTAAGTGTAACAAACACCCCAGATTTTGAAGACTTTGAACCAAAGAAAGAATGTAAAATAGCTCATTAATAATTTTTATATTGATTATATGATGAGATATATTTTGGATACATTGGGTTAAATAAAATATATTGTTAAAATTAATTTTACCTGCTTCTCTTAGCTTTTTAATGTGGCTTCTGTAAAATTTAAAATTATGTATGTGGCTCATATGAGTGGCTTGCATTACATTTCTATTTTATAACAGTGATCTAGAAAATACTTCTCTCTCAAGAAGTGTGAAGAGTTTGAGACTTTACTCCACCTGCAAGCTAAGAAGTCACCCGGCCACCATTTCATGGACACTGGTAGAAGACACGAGACTCATGGTCAAAGACAAAAGATAGTTTATTACTCACAGCCATAGCTGTAGCCAGGGTATCAGCCTATTTGCACCAGTTTACCAAGCCCCAATTATCACAGGTGATGTGAAAAGGACTAGATGATTCCTGCACATGTAGTGTATTGCGTTACAGAAGAGGAAGCTGGGACTTAGAGTACTGGGATCTTTGAGAAAATGCAGTAAGAAAACCTACCATTTGCTCTGGAGGAAGGCACTGTCTCTGACTTCCAAAGCTCTTAATTACAAAAACATCCTTGAAAAATACTCCAGAACAAAAAGGATAGTCAGTGCCTTGCTTGCAAGATGTGCAGAAGGGTGAAACACCCATGGAGAAATGTCTCCCAACATTCTCATTTCCATTAGTCTTCTTTTTTTAAACCATATATTTCTTTTTGCCAGTTAGTTTTCTAGACTAATTTAATATATATCCTTTAAAAACCAACATTAGCCCCTACCTCACTGTAATTTCCTAAAGGGTCTGTAATTTCCTTATTGAATTGTACACTGTGATATATCTTAAGCCTCACTTCGCTTCTCTGAAAAGAATCCATTTTCCTGAAGTTATTACATTCAAAATTTGCTTACTGGACCAGTGGCAGTGTTGTAGAAAAGTAATACAGGAATCAGAAAACTCAAATAAAATAGGCTGATTCTCTGGGCACACACATTTAAGAAACATTTGGAAGCACTGGCAGTTTAAAAACATTTGTTTAACTAAACAGTGATTGGAAGTCCCCTCAAAGCCTTGTCTCTGGAGTCTCAGTTCCCATGACAGCACACAGGTCTGAACAGGCTTTGCCTTGCACCCTGGAAAGTTCCACCTTCAAAGCATTTAACCAACATCAAGTAATTGGTTTTCACACTGCAGAAGTGAGCTTGATCATTAAGGACTATTATCCAGATTTGACTGACTTAATTCACTTGCCTCAGGCCCCAGCAGTCAAAGTCAAAAGCAAGAGATGGATCCAGAATATCTGGCTTCCATGGTGTGTTAACATCCCTGGACCATGTCTATTTTCTGCATGTAAAATCACTCTGCCCTGTCCTTTTAAATACAGGCAATAAGCAACGGCTCATTCTGTAATACTATATTTTTCTATTCTGCTGCCTAAATACTATTTTTTCAGTTCTTTTAAAATTATCACTATTTCACTTTTAATTGTTTTCATTCATTTAAATAGGTAACAGATGTACACAGTAAGCAAAAAGAAAAATGTAAGGGGAGGGAATGCAGTAAAAAGTATTCTGCATTCCTCCTCTGTCACCCAGCCATCTAGTTCTCTCTGGAGGCAGCATTCCCTATTGATTTCTTGTGAATACTTCCAGAGATAGACCATGCATTTACAAATATGTCCCTCACATGATGCAATTGATATGCATGCTATAATACTTTTCTTCATCTTCCTTTTCTCATTTAGTTAGTAATCTTGAAAATCATTCCATATCAGTACCCTCAGTGCATCATTCTTTTAACCAGACTATATTTTATTTACTCAGTTTCTATTGGGGGCATATGAGTTGTTTCCAATCTTTGCTATTACAAGCAGCACTTATTTACTTATTTAGCCAACATTTGCCCAGTGCTCGCCCTGTGCCAGTCTCTGCAATGACTATCCTGATATTCATATCATTTCCTGCATGTACCAACAGGTGAGAGGCACAGCTGGTCCGCTACTTTTCAGCTGTCCTTGGGCAGATGGCTTAAACTTTCTGAGCCTCAGTTTCTTCATTTATAATATGGGGGCAATAATAATACCTACTTCATAGGGCTGTTGAGAGGAATAAATAAGGTAAATATTTATAATATACATAAATATGTGTTTATATGTGTTAAGCATGGTGTCTAACACAAAGTAAGTATATTTGTTGTAGCTATAGTTTGCTTTTCTCTCAATGAGTGAATTAGGGCATCTTACTAATCGTCTGTTTATATCCTTTGCCTGTTTTGTTATTAGGTTATTGACCATTTACTCATTGATTTGTCAGGTGTTTTAAAATTATAAATTGTATATATAATATATGTCCCTTGTCTATGATGTGAGTTGAGAATATTTTCCCAGTTTATAATTTGTCATTTCATTTTGTTTATTATTTTTCTCACTTTGTAGATTTTTTATTATTATAAAATCAAATTTATCTATCTTTTTTATATGACTTCTGGGTTTTTTACTCTACTTGTAAAGATCTTCATCTTGTGAGGTAAAAAAAACTATTTCCTATTTTTTCTGGTACTTTGTACTCTGTACTTTCTTTTCTTTACAGTTAAGTCATTGATCCATCTGCAAATTATTTTAGTCTTAAGTGAGGTAAGAATTCCAGCTTCTTTTATTCAGATGTCTGTTAATTATTACAATACCATAAAGATAATTTAAGGAAAAAACAGCTTAACTTCAGAGAGTTTTATAATTTAACAACAGTACAAAGTTTATCTTGCCCAGTGTGTGCTCTATAGGAAGATGAGAGCATGTGTGGCCTTTGTCATCCAACTTGTTATTAGTAATAAGTGCTTGTCCTTGAGGGCCTGGCATGACTTCTTGTCCACCTATTTACTGATCAAATATGCTAGCACTCAGCTATGAAATGAAGATACTAGGAGACCCAGAGCCAGAGGACCCAGCTAAATTGTGCCTGGGGTCCTGATCCAAAGAAACTGTGAGATAATAAATGACATCATCTAAGCCACTACATTTTGGAATAATTTGTTACACAGCAGTGGATAACACAGTGAGCATAGATGAAGGGAAGGAGGTCAACATAGAAGTAAGAGCCAATGGCCGTTCTTTTCTGATTGCTTCTATTTTTGCAGTGCAAAGGGAGCAAGGTCATCTGCTAAGAGCAAGAGTACAGCAAGAGGTAGTAGAAGTTTGAGGAGAGATGAGAAGGTACAAACCAGTTAGAAGCATGGGCAGTTTAGTATGATTGACAGACATCATTAGAGGCTGAGATAAGTGGTCATGAATGTCAAGTGAAAACAGTCAGCCTGGCTGTGTATTTATCTGCACCCACGTTCTCTTGGGAGGGTGCAGGTACAGAGCCAACAGGGATTTGGCTGCAGTCAGAACTATGGTTTTGCCAGATGAGCATGATAAAGAAAGAGGAGACAAGGGAACTGACGGTGTATATAAAGGAATGAATATTGTGACAGACTGTGGACTACAGGCTGGATAAGTACGAAACTGAAGAGAGTTAAAGATGGTACTGTCAATGGTTATAGGTCCTAGTGACAGCAAAGAGTTTTTGAAATCAGAACTTAGTGGAAGAATAGGAAGTGATGAACAATTACTTTAGAAAACAACATAACATCATCATGTAAAGTTGAACATTCTTATCCTCTTTATCCATCAATTCTCTCCTAGAAATACAGAAATATGCATCAGAAGACATGTACAAGCTATTTATAACAGCTGGGTTAATGATATCAAAAAGCTGGAAACAGCCTTGGGAAGAATAAATGAATAAATTTTGGTATATTCACACCATGGAATATTATACAGCAGTAAAACCACACTACAGCTATTGGGCACAACATGGAGACATTTTATTTATAGAATGATGTGGAAAAAGTGCAAGTTCCCATAGACTACATGCAGTATGATATTGTTTGTATAAAGTTCCAAAAAAATAACTAAACAACATACTGTTTAGAAATACATACATATGTGACAAAGTCATTTTAAAAATCAAGGGAATTAAAAGCACAAAATTAGGGATAGCAGTTACTCCTGGAGAAGAGGCAAGAAAGTAGGGTGGAGAAGAAAGACATAGGTAGATGCAAATAAAATAAAATAAACAAGATGAGAAGTGGTGGTCAGAGATTGGGATGCCTAAAATTAAGATTCTGAGGAGGATAAGATTCTTGATAAGGATAAGGTCACATGGTATGACCATGCAAGTGAACGGCTGAGATAGGATGGAGTATAAGATGTTCGGAGGAGACGAAGTCAAGGAGCTGAAAGGCCAGAGTACTGGAAGATTCATCTATACGGATATTGAAATCACCAAGAATATAATGGGCATAGTGTTAAAGACAGTGACAGTGAGCCAGGAAAGAGGGGAAGTGACACTAGAATCAGTAAACGGTTGCCAAAAGGAAGGTGTCAGATGATATAGTCCAATATAACGAATTTCAAAGCTGATGATTTTTTATGAAGGAGGGTGGGATGATGGTTTGGGAGCAACAATAATAAGCAAGAAGGACGCTTATTCTTTTCCAGGCCCGATGGTGCCAGGGATGTAAGACAGAAACCCACTACCCTTAGAGGAGACTGCAGAGGGAGCAGTGTCCTTAGGGAAGAGTCAGTTAGAACAAGAAGGTGAAAGGGACATTAGGAAGAAGGGTGCTTCCTATCTATACATTGAGTTCCAGGGACACAGGGGAAAGTTTTGAGATCTGGGCAAAGATGAGAGATGGAGTCAACAAGGGAGATAGATGGATATTTCAGAAATGAGAATCTGGGGGAGAAGTAATGACCAATGAGTCTTGGGTGTCTAGTGGTAACTGAGTTACACAAAGTGAGGTTAGTCCAGAGGATCTTGAGGACAATAAATGTCACTGACACTATGAGTGTTGGTGGATAGGGAAGAGTGGATGTCTTTGTCATGCAAACATGCAAAAATGTCTGAAGCCTGGGAATTTCTTCAGTACTGTGGTAGAGACAGGGAGCCTGGTGAAGAGTGCTCCATTGGTCCCTGTGTCATTCTACTCCAACCTCCTGCTGAAATATTGATATCAATTAGGTTGGCTCCATTCAAACTTCATTTCTGTGTGTCAACCACATCCCTCCCTCATTCTTTTCCTGAATCACAGCCAAAATCATTCAAAGTCTGCCAGTTGTTACATAATACTTCATTCCTTTTATTTGTCATTATTCAACAAGCCCATTGAAATTATACCCACTGGACAAAGATCCTGGGCCTATATTCAAAACCAAGAAACTCAGGAATAAAACAAGCAAAAGACTACTCACATGGAAGCTGTTCCTAAGAATAGGAAGCCCATCCTGTGAACAAGGAAAGGGGCCAGGAGAGGAATTACCCTACTCAGGCATGGATTCAGGCTGGGGGTCCAGAGTGAAGGAGATCACTGTAGGGTCAGTCAGATCCCTTTGGCTGTCCTCAGGGTTCCTCATGAGGTGATTTGCACAAGGGCTTTGGCCTTGGCAAGTCATTCAACCCTGAAGGGCCCAGAGTAACCGGATCATTCAGTAGTGTGTGACCACAGTGGGCCACAACCCTCCTGGATGGTTGATATTTTAAAAAGTAATAATAATACATGGACAAAAGTTAGAAAATCCAACTACATAATTCCAATCCCTACCATCAAAAATAACCATTATTAATCATAGGTCATGATTCCTTCCAGAAAGAGTAAAATTATGTAGCTGTGCAGTGGAATAAACTTAAAATGAGACCATTACCCCTATTTTAATTCAATTCAACAATATCTCTTTAGTGCCTCCTATATACGAGGGCCTTTATTAAGCCCTCAAAAGATTTTTCAAAAAATGTTATGCTTTCCTGTCTCAGTGAATCTTACAAGAGAGACAGATAATTAATGGTTATCTATAATACAGGGAAGAGTGTCATCCTATTTTGGGTTCCACCAGAAGCAGATTCTGGTACAAAGGTTCAAGTGCAAGTAGTTGGGAGATGAAGGAGACGTTGGTAGGGGAGTGGGGAAGTGAGACAAGGAAAAGAAGCCAGCCAATAGAGGGATATCAATCCAGGGGCCACTGTGGGCAACTGAGCCTATTCCCACGGGGGGAATGCTGGGGGCTACTATTAAACACATGCCTCAGGGTTACCCCACCCAAGGAGCAAGGGAATTGGGATATTTATTGAACCTTCTGTTAGATATTGGTTGAGGCATGCTCCAGACCTGTGTTAATTCCCCCATCCTTTCAGCTTAGAGCACAGGCAAAAGAAATCAAGGTAAGTGGCCTGAAAAAGCCCTTGGCAAAAAAAAAAATCCAAAAAACAAAAACATTGCTATCATAGCAGTTGGAAGTCATAAACTGAGGAAAAGGTGAGAGGTTTGGGAGGGGTATGAATCACATCTGTTACAATTATAATAACTCAGTAGATAGGCAAATAATGTATAATTGAGGGATATAACAAAGAGAGCTTAATTCTTGCTGTAGTTTTAGAGAAGACTTCCCAAGTGAAGAGATTTTTGAGCTGGACCTCAGTGTAACACAAGTTAATCATTCTTATTTGGCATCTCCTCTATCTGAACACTTCCTGTCCAGAGGGACTTCCCCACTTTATAAGTCTAGGCCTCCTTAAGGTAGAAGCCAAAACCTCTTTTTCCCAGCTTCCCTTGCAGCTGCAGAGTACACATGTGACCTAGGCTCTGCCAGTCCAGTATACCCCCGCAATACTTGACTTGAAGGCTCATGATGTAAATAAGACACCAATCTGGCTAGTCCTGTTGAGGGTGATGGCAGACACCCAACTTTCAACAGCAACAAGAGAGAGTCTAGTGCCCCCTAGTGTCAGAGACGGAAACTGTGAGGTGTCCCGTGACACCAGCATTGTCCACCTGGACCAATCCTGCAGAGTAGACTTCAAATCAGGTGCTCTGGCCCTTCCAAAGTTTCTGCGAATATCTACTATCTTTTATAAATTACTTGTCTGCTGAAACAAACCAGCATGGTTTCTGTTGTTTGCAACAAAAACCTTGATATGATTAAAAAGCAAAAAGATTTGTACAGGCAGAGAACTGTGGGCAAGGAATTCAAAGGTCAAGGAACAGCACAAGCACAGGCATGCAAGTGTGTCATTAGAAATATTTGCTGGCTGATGTGGCTGAGGAAGAAAGGAACTCAGAGCTAAGTGTTGGATAGTTCATTCTGGTTCTGGCAGAGATGAACACTATGAAACTGAAGCCACATTTTCAGGAACGGAGGCGTGTGTCAGAATTGGATACTAGCTGTGATGAGGAGGAGAAAAGTGGTATTTGTGGCTTCACAGTTGGGGGGCGGGGGTTGTTAAGCAAGAGTAGAGCTGGAAGATGAAGGCAGAGGGTCAGCATGGTGTAGCAGAAAAGGATTGGGCTTCATCACATTCAGATCTCAGTTTGAATTCTGTGACCACTTATTTCCGTGACCCGTTGTATACTTTAACCTTCTTGACTCTCAGTTTCCTTATCTTTAAAAACAGGAATAATAAAACCTACTGTCCTAGCTAATCCATTTAGGCATTCCAGGGACACATGTGTAGGTCAACAGAAGCAGATTTATTGATCCATCACAAAGAGGGAGGCCATACACCAGAGAACCATGGGATATCTCACCAAACAAAAGGAAAGACAGATTTCTTATAGGGTTTGGGGAAAGGGTAGAGTTAAGTAAAACTGAAGTAGTATTTTGAGAGACTCAAAGAAGTCAGCATCAAGTCTGGGCTGCAAAGTGGACCCAGGATCTTGTTTCCTTGGACACTACAAAGTTAAGACGTATGTGAAATGCTGAGTCCAGACATCCCTTGTCTCAAGCTCTGCCCCTGGGTTGGAAACCAAGACCGTTCCTTGTGTCAAAGTGACTTAGATCCTCTGAGCAAGAGTGACATGTTGTATTCTTAATCAATCTCATTTCAAAAAGCAAAATTTTTCAGTGAGTAAGCAAACAGCAGTCACTCAAAGAAAGGAGTTATTAGGATACTTTGTAGTTGAAGCATGTCCTTGGGAAAAATGTTGTTTTCCATTAACTCTGCAACTAGCTTTATCTGCTTTTTACTCCAGTCTGATGAAAGGCAGGACAGATTTTTACCATCAAAGCTAATTTTTATTTTCACAGTCTCCCCTATGGGTCAAGGAGTGGCAAGATCAACCTGAATAATTTCACATTATTATGTGAAATCCAGACCTTTACCATTGTCCAGGTTCCATCAATTATGTGGCTGTTTGGAGAGAGAGACTTAAGTCAATCCTTTATATTGTTTTCATTGTAAGATGAGCCGTTGAGTCATATGATATGACAATGACTTCATTGCAGTACTTAAGATTGTAGATCACATAATCAAGCAGTGAAACAGACAAATATGGAAAGAAATATTTGATCAAAGTGTGTAGTATACTTGATCTCAAGATCACGTAGACTAACATCATATATCATCAGTATAACAACGGCAGTCATACAAAGTTTTTCATGAGGATTTTTGTTAATATCTGAAAATTCACTTTCATTCAAAGTTAAGTACTCTAGATATAACTTGGAGTGAAACCCCTTGTGTGCTCTATATGTTGAAATTCTACCAGCCAGTCAAAGTTTCAATGTATATTTATTTTTTCAAGAATAAAATGCAGCAATAATTAATGTGATTACATAGGTGTATAGAACAATTCTCCAAGCTGTGCAATGAAGATTAATATACTTTATGTTTGCTACATCTCAATTTAAAAGTTTTTTTTTAAAAAAAAAAGAAAAGAAAAAAAGACTGTCATTGAGGATGAGTTCTTTGACCAAGGTTATACAGAATTTTATTGCAAGAATAAAATGCAGCAAAAAATTGCTTTGAGACTAATTGTGTAAATGTACTTACTGTTGAAAATTCTTAACTACGTATATGAAAGTAATAAAAAACAGTCAAGAACTTTCAAAGATAAGTAAATAAGGAAATAGGTTAGCAGTACATTCAAATTTTAAGAGTGTATGGAAGCTGGCTAAGTAGTGGAGTTATGATTTGGACCTAGGTTATCTGATTCCACAGCCTGTACATTCCACCACCAAGTTATGTTAAATGAATATAAGATATGTAATTAACTCCTTGTTGACTGTGAATATCTTACACACAGTCAGCCTTTTGGAAAAGTTGACTTACCAATGTAATGGACATAAGATAATAGCCCAAATTCATTAGAAGGACTAAAATAAAAGTTGAGATCATGCCAGCAATGAAGAAAATCTAAAAAGGAAGCTTGACATTTCTCAAGATTTTTATGATCCCCAAAGGAAAAAATAATTGAAAGGAGAGATGAGTGCCGTTAAATATTTGAAGGTTGCCCAAATGCCAAGTTAGGAAATATACCCCAGCCTGAGGCTGGTAGATCACAAAACACCACCGCCTCTGTGGGGACACATTCTTGTGGTCAGGAAGAGGCAGCATTTTCATCTACTGAGTGCCTTTTTTGACAAATCTGAAATAGAGGAAGTATGTTTTTCTCTAGTGGCATTCTTTACAGTCTTTGAAAAACTTTAGAGTCAGTCAGGGTAAATTAGATATCCTCAGAGGCATAGCCATTCTTCTACTGGGAGAGGCCGACCAATGTCCTTCATAAGGTGCCTTCTCCAGTGCCATGCTTCCAGGATTTAAGGATCCTGAAGCTGAACTCATCACTCACCAGAAGTTCTACCCAAGGTCTCACTAGCAATGAATAAATAGAGCATGCTACCATTTGCTACATCCCATAAGGCTCCTCATAATGACAGTTTTTGGAACGAAGGCTCGATTGTTCACAGATCCTCACGGCATCACTCACCATTCCATCAAGCGGCCCATGCAGCCATGCTAGGTCTTCCACAGAGAAAGCTACTAAACACAGGTCCTGTCCTCCAGGCCAGGGGCTGGCAGCCTCTCGGGGTGGCATGTTGGCTCTTCTTTCTCCCCTAGTGTGGAGGGGCAGGGTGGGCAGGAGGACAAGTTGAATTCTAAAGTCTCAGTCTCCACTGGAGGGGGTGGCAGAGTAAGGCAGTAGCTGTCCTTCACAAGGCAGGGTCTCAGATAGACCCCAAAGAAACACACCTCCCCTAGGAGGCAACTTTGGAGCAGAAAGAAGGAATATAGTGAGTACAGCCTCACCACTGTCATTTGTGGGCCCTGGGCAAGGGACAAAATGGAGGCCTGCACACATTCTTATTATTTTAACCAGTAGTATGAAATGGCAAGATTTCATCTGAACTATTTGAGTTGTGTTGTTGATGCGAATAATTATGATCAGTAATTAGAGAATTTTCCACCTGGTAAAATGGCTAAGTTGAAAGAAAGAAAGAAACAAACAAAAACACCTCATAATACCAAGCACTGGCAAGGATACAGAGCAAGGGGAACTCTCATATACTGCTGGTGGATGTGCAAAATGGGATGGCCACTTTAGAAAACACTTTGGCAGTTTCCTACACAGTTAAACATACACTCACTGTATGACTCAGTAAGCCACTCCTAGGTATTTGCCCAAGAGAAATGAAAAGTTAGATCTACACAAAGACCTGTTTAAGAAGGTTTATAGCAGCTTTATTTATAATTTCCCCAAACTGGAAACAACCCAAACATCCATCAACTGGTGAATGGATAAACAAAATGTAGCACCTCCATATAATGGAATAAGATTCAGCAATAAAAGAGAATGATCCATCAATACTTGCAACAACATGAATGACTCTCAAAAGGATCATGCTAAGAAGCCAGACACAAAAGATTATATACTGTATGAATTCCATTTACATGACATTCTGAAAAAGGCAAAATTATAGGGACAAAAATCAGATCAAAGGCTGCGAGGAGCTGGGGGTTGGGGGAGGAGAAGGAGGGGATTGACTACAAAGGGACACAGGTGAACTTTCTGGGTTGATGGAAATACTCTATATCTTGATTAGGGTCGTGGTCATATAATAGTGTATATTTTGTCAAAACACATAAAGCTGAACACCCAAAAAGGGTGACTATTCCTATATGTAAATTGTACCTCAAAAACCTGACTTAAAAAGATTTGTAATGTCCTATTTGCAAATGTGATGTGGGTCATACCCAGCAGAAGCCTGTTCACTTTCCTTTTTAATGGTTTGTAAAAATTTAAGCAGACTGCTTCTTTGAACATTCATTTCTTTTTCCTTTATAGATTTTTCCATTTTCTGAACTCTGCTTTAGTATTTTCAGTTTCTGTCACAATTGCAAATTGTACTCATTCTCAATAATCTAAAGAATTAAGAAATTTAAAAAGTAATATTCAAAGTTTACAAAATTTAAACAGGTTTTCATCAAATTCTGTGAATTAAAGTAAATTCAGGGGCCTGCCCGGTGGCGCAGCAGTTAAGTGTGCAGCCTGCGGTTGTCCAGTTTGGATCTCAGGTACAGACATGGCACTGCTTGGCACGCCATGCTCTGGTAGGCATCCCACATATAAAGCAGAGGAAGATGGGCACGGATGTTAGCTTAGGGTCAGTCTTCCTCAGCAAAAAGAGGAGGATTGGCAGCTGATGTTAGGTCAGGGCTAATCTTCCTCAAAAAACAAAACAAAACAAAACAAACAAACAAACAAAAAGTAAATGCAAAAATATTAGAAAGGTAAAAATGATTTTTCATAAGTTTTCCAAAGAAGTTAGTTTTCTTCCGATGTGTTCAAAGTTATCTAGTAAAAGCAAAATATAAGATATAAATTATAATTGAAATATTAACATTTAAGATTAAAATTATTTAAATAAAGTTGACATACTTAATTTAATTTTTGAGGATTTAAATAAATCTCATTAAATATTTGTGCATGTGCATGAGGAAGATTAGCCCTGAGCTAACATCTGTTGCCAATCCTCCTCTTTTTGCTTGAGGAAGATTGCCACTGAGCTAATATCTATGCCAATCTTCCTTTACTTTATGTGGGGTGACACCACAGTGTGGTTTGACAAGCGGTGCCAGGTCCATGCGGGGGATCCGAACCTGCAAACCCCAGGCCACAGAAGGAGAGCATGCGAACTTAACCACTACACCGCCAGGCTGGCCCCTCCTTAAATATTTTTATGAAAACAAAGCTTTTGCTATTCTGAATTTCACTGTTCATCTAGTAGCCAACAAAAAGAATCACTCTCATAATTCACATACTTTATGTCTATACTGACATAAGTACAACTTTAAGAGCTACATGAATTGTTTGATGTTGCAAAATGTTCTCAACTACCATTTGCAAGTATTGCAGGTATCACGCAATTCACGAGTAACTCCGGAACCACTAACTAAAGCATGAAGAAGAGCAAGAAAGTGGATGTTCAGCGCTACTGGGAAGCAGTGCACCTCTTGAATTCATGCTTTCATGAGGAGAGATTTGAAAACGTGGCTAATTTGTTTTGTCTTTAAGTTCCTTCACTGCTCAACTCCTTCCTACACATCAAAATGGCGTAGCCAGATAGAGACTTCAGCAATAAAATAAAGCACAAAGCTTTAGATGTAGCTGCCAACGTTTCAGGAACACAGAGCAAGAGATGTGGAAAAGTATTTCCCTTGGGCCTGAACAGTGTGAGTCATAACAGTAGATATTTAGGGTTATGGATCACACGGTGCCAACACTGATCACAGAATGCCAAGTGACAGACACCTATGTACGACTTTTAAATTTATTTTGTGTGTGTGCTTCTAATATGTGGAACCTTCTAAAAGACAGCAACCAGAGCAAGAATCCTTCTTGGTCTACTGAGAGGATATGCCCCACCTACTTACCCTCTGCATCTTTTCTCTACACCTGTTGTCAGGTGTCATCAGGAGTCAGGATTGCCCCAAAGAATTATCTTCAAAATATAAATTATCTTCAAAGTATAAATGCTTTCAGTAGGGATCACACTTCAACACACTTTATTTTAACACCGTAATTGTGTGTTAACACTTTAACAGGGATTTCTGGGTGAACAACTAGGCTCAAGAATGAGTAGAACAGAAATCAAAGAAAGGGTTGGAGGATTGGAAGAAAGAAAGAGGTCGTTATTGGGGGGTAGGTCCCCAAGACAAGCTCTAGGACTGTAGATGATGGACCCTGCCCTAAAAATCCTCACATGTGCCCCATGCTGTGGGTGTTCTCTAAAGCACAGCGGTATAGAGAGACTGGATGTAGAAACTCATGTACTAACCTCAAGGAGAATAACATTTCACCAAGACCCAGGAGTTCACATAGAATTGGAGGATATTGTGTGTTTGCGATAGAGAGAAAAATAAGTATATAATCTGTATTTTTCAAATAGTTAAAGGCATTTTAAAATGCTCATTATTCACGTAAAAAAATTTTCGGTTCCTTGGGGTATGTTCTGCTTTGAAAGAGGTTCCTTGAAGCATAAATTAGATCATACCACTCTCTCAATTAAAGTCCGTACCACGGCCTCGAAAGCCCTGAATGATATGAGCGTTTTCATTGGCTACCACCCTCCCCCTCATCTCGTGGCTCTCAGGAAAGCTTCTTTCAATTCTTTAACAACTTGCTTCCTACAGCTGAGCCATTGGTCATGTCATTCCCTCTGCCTGAAACAAATGTTCTTCTTGCACATCTGGCGTGGCCAGCTCATCCTCCTTACCTCTCAGTTTAAATATCCTTACTTCACAGTATCCTTCCCTCCTGGCCTTAAGTAGGAAACACCCTCACATACACGTTACTCTCTGTCTCGGCTACCCCTCTCTTCTTTAAAACACTTGCCTCAATGTTTGATGATTCAGTATATTTACTTATTGTCTTTGCCTAGCCATCCTACCATGTAAGCCCCACGATCTTGTCCTGTCTTGTTCCCCCTGGTATCTTCATGGTGCCTAATGGAATTCCTGGTACAAAGTAGGGAGCAGTGCTTAATAAGTACTTCATTAATAAAAAGTCCAAAAAAACTGCAGTGCCACAGAGAATGTGTTACTGACATGATGGAAACTCCCTAAATGTATTTCCTTCCTTAGGTAAGTACTGAACAGGACTCAATGGCAAAATAAATTGTACATAGCCATGAGATCTGTGGGAAATGAAACTTTGAAAGGTGTAGATCATGGCCACAAAATAGGTAGTGTCTTTTCAAATAACTGGATATACTGGAGCAGAATTCAATACTGCCTGGATTTTTAAAAATAATCTGTCATTGCATCATGGTGTACACATTTTATTTTAGTTCTGAGCCATTTAACAAAATATTAAATAAAACTCCATAAATCTTAGTACTCATTTATATTTTATTCTCTCTGAATGGGGTAGGATGTTAAGAGGTATACAGTGAAAAAGTCTTCCCCATTCCAATAGGTTAATAACTCATATTAAAGAGGTTATCTATTCTTTATTTATTTTTAAGCTGTGTGACTCCTCAGAGCCTTTAACATGCTAATACTACTATGATCAGAACCACAAAACCCTCATTCTTTTTTGAGCACAGATTAGCATTTCCTGGTACTAGTGTTCCTCGGCACACAGTTTGGGAAATGCTCTGTGGTGACCATTTTGCCTTTTAAGAAGCTGCAAGACCAAATTACGTGCTGCTGAAAAAAATCCCACAGACGTGTGTGGGGAACCAATAGCATCCAGCAGATCAGCGCATTGGGTCAGATTTGCCTCGTAAGGTCCAGACTCTTTCTATTTCTCCAAAGAGCATCTCTCCTGCATTTACTGCTTCTCCACAGGTCTTTGGAATAGAAACAGCATTCCTGGATTATTAAAACATACATAGAGATTATACAGATATCTTCCAGGTGGTCAAGATCCTGGTGGAAGTTACAGAATCCACATAGACTTTCCAATAGGGCTCACACTAGTTATGTGTCACACTAGTTACTAGTTACTAGTTATGTACAGAAAATTGTCGCAAAATGTATTTCCATCCTTTCTCTATCTGATTGTCAGACTGAAACTGTGTTCATTCATTCAAAAAAATATTTATTGAGGACCTCCTATGTGTCAAGCTGTGTTCTAGGTGCTGGGGATCCATCAGTTAATGAAACAAACAAAAATTCTTGCTCTTCTGCAGCTTATAATCCAGTGGAGAAAGCCAAATCATAATCCAAATAAATGTCATTCACACAGTATATTAGAAGGTTAGAAGTGCTGCATGAGAATAAAGCAGGAGAGAGGGGTAGCGAGTGCCAGCGTTGCAACTATAACAGAATGGCCAAGAAGACCTCATTGAAAAGCAAAGTCTTGAAGGAGGTGAAAAAGTGAGCCATGTGGATGTCTGGGGGGACATCCAGTAGAGTAACTGCAAAGGCTCGGAGGCAGTATCAAAACTGGAGGTTCACTTTGAAGACTTGCAGGAAATCCAATGTGTTGCAAGAAATGAGCAGGAGGGAATAGGAGCAGGACCAGGAATTGAAGTCAGAGAGGCAATGAGGAGTCAAGAGGACAGAGAAAGAAATGGGACCACAGGAGCTGAGGAAAGAATGATCCAGCATGATGTTTTCACAGGATCCCTCTGGCTACTGGGTAGAAAATGGACTGCAGGCAGCCAAGGGTAGAACTTAGCAAGTCAGATAATAACATAATAGACCAGAAAATAACAGAAACATATAAAAACACTAATTGTAAAATTTCCGTGTTTTCTATAGTTAATGAAGCATTTTTTATGTCCATTATCTTATTTGATTCTCATAACACATGTTTCATGTCCATACATTTTACACCTGTCTCATAGCTGAGAAAATTGAGCCATGTAAAGGTCAAGGGTCTGGCCCAACAATGGGCAACTCTTAGTGAAAGAACCAAGAACCAGTTCTAAAGTTAGGGATGCTGATTCCGGATTGAGAGCTCTTTTAACTAAGCTACAGTTCGCAGATTCCAGAGATCAAAGTAAAGCCTTCTTAAGTGCTAAGTGTTTGGGGAAATAAAGGTGAAGGGTGATGGTATGTTAGGTTTATCCTAGAGAAAGTGAGACCAAGCAGAGTTGCTGTTTTTCTTTCTTTCTTTCTTTATTAAATTTTCGTTAACACACATCCAGAAAAGGGCGCAAGCCCCAGGCAGAGTTTTTAACGGAAATTTTGAAGTTTCCAATTTGATGAGCAACTTGAAGCCTTCAAGAGTACATGCCAAAATAGGATAATAAATTCTTGGAAAGACATTCTTTTAGGTACACATTGAACCTCTCATTAATTCCGTACCTGAGCTTCCAGAGTTAGAGATCATACACTGCTCTGCATTCCACAAAAATGACTGCCTTGAGACATCCCTTGAAAGTCAACAAGTTCAGCCCAAACCTTGCTATTACCTCTAGGACTGGATAACCAACTATTGGGAATGTTTGGGAATCATTTAAAGGAAATCTCAAGTATTGATCTTTACAAAAGCAACTTTTTAGAGATAGGAAGCTCAAGTACTTTGCTGTTTTTTTTGACTAGTGACTTTATTCTGAGATGTCCATATTGTATACAGGGAGGCATAGCCCCCATTCGTGGAAACAAATAATAGCACCCTACAGCCAAGAAACTGAAGAGAAGAATGACTGAATTTTTTCTTCTAAGTCTCCTCTTTCTTCTTCCCCTCCCCCTCCTCCTTCCTCCCTCTCCACTCCCCTTCCTCCTTTCCTTCCAGGACTAAAGATTGTGAGCAATCTTTATTCTGATTCTGGTGCATCAAAAGTCATAGGATGGAAGAAAACCAGGGGCTTGTCAATCCTAGGGTGACAGATGAGCTTGTCTCAGTTTTCAGAACAGAAGATTTCCCTGACCTCTGGCCAGGGTGAGACAAATCAGCCAATAGAATACACAGACCAGAGAGCAGAGAGAGAGAGTTAAGGTGCTCTCTCCAGCTCCCTCTTCATACAGATGACATCAGGAGAATTTAATGATTTACCCAAAGGTACCCAAGTGGTTGGAGACAAATCAAGGACTAGAATTCAGATCCCAGGGCTCCAAGCCCAGTGCTCTTTTCTTTAAACTATATTGCCTCCTGAAAAGCTCCTGCTCATCTTCACACAGCCCAGGAGCTTGTGGCAAGCAGAATATGAGAATACATAAAAACAGTAACAGTCATAACAGTAATTGCCATAATATTATATTACCATAATTGCTATTATTATGATCACTGAGTTATTGAATACTTAATATACATTAGGCACTATTTCAAGAGCTTTACATATACTAACTCATTAATCCCCATAATGACCCAATTGGTCAATACCATTATTATCCCCATTTTACAGATGAGAAACCTGAAGTACAGAAAGACTAAGTGACATTGCTTAGTGTCACCCACTAGAAAAGAAAACAAATAAAGCAAGTAACTCTAATCATACCGATTACTGGGAGTGGAAGAATCAGACATTAAAGTTGGCCCACAAAGAGTGAGCTGAAAATGGTCCAGATGCACAGTGGAGTACTACACAACCATATAAAAGAATGAAGATGATCTCTATGTAGTGCTATAGAGGGATGTCCAGGATATACTGTCTGTCATTCAGGGTCCTAGCAGGAAACAGAAATTTGAGCAGTAGAAAAGAAAAGTTAATTGGTTGTAAAATCTTGAATAAATAATATCCACAGGTTCATATTGACATTCAAAAGATGGAATGAAATAAAAAGAGAAAGAGAAAAAACTCATTTTCTGTCTTTGGAGGTGACTATTACACTACCCCATCACTTTAAGAACTGGTTGTTAAAGGGAAATTATTAAGCATCTTACTTTACCTTTTTATCAAGAAGTAGTCATGAATTTATCCACAGGTGATGAAGAAAAGCTCTGCTCTGTAAAGCAATTCCAGCTAATAAGTGTAGAAGAGATTATAGCAGTAGACTGTCACAATTTTATAACTGCCAATAAGATAATTGGTTCATAAGAATCATTGATGGATGCTAAAGTTATTAAGGGAAAAGTTACCAAAGAACATGATGTTCAAGAACACCAAAGTATCACTCCCACAGATTTCAAGCTAATTTGCAAAGAGTGAAATGTACTTTTACGACACAAAGATCTGGTGGTCATCACTTCAACCAAGTGATCAAATTTAACATCATAGACAACGGACTATTTAGAAATTATGAGTCTCCTGATAGGAGATAATATTAAGGACACAGAATCACCTATGAAATATTCTTGCCAGAGCTTTAAGCCAAAGTTAGTCAAGTCTTTAGATCTAAGTTCCAGTTTACAAGAAATAAAAAACATAAAGGAACAAATTACACAAATCATGAGAGGGCAATCAGACAAATCCAGAATGGAGGCCATTCTACAAGGTCAAAGTTACTTTTAAAAGAGTGAGGCTGTCCTAGAGTAGAAGAGATTAAAAAGATTTAACCAGACACAATGTGTGAACCTTGATTGAATTCTGATTTTTGAATAAAGAACTATAAAAAACGTTTTTAGTAATTAGGGAAGTTTGAAAATGGACAGCATATTAAAGGAAATTACATAATCACTATTAATAGTCTTAGGTGTGAAAATTATAGTGTCTTTGTGTAACAACTGTCCTTACTTTTAGGAGAAGCATGGTGAAGTATTTAGGGGTGATTTATCATGATGTCCAGAACTTACTTTCAAACATCTATATAAAGTTAAGCAAGTACAGCAAAATGTTAGGAAATGTTTGATTCTAGGTGCTAGGTATAGGAGTGTGCACTGTACTATTCATTCAACTTTCTGCTATGTTTGAATATGCTTATAAATAAAAGATGGAAAAAATACATGCAGACTTAACAATATACAATTTGTAATAACAAATCCCTATGGCAGAAGAGGAACACGAGTGGGGAATGAGGATATGGGAAAAACAAACACCAAACTAGCGGAGGAGCCATGTACTGACAGTGATAAGTGTGCAATGAGCTGAGGATTATAATTGACTCAACTCTCCGCACCTGAAAAAAGAAAGAAAAAAAAGACATTCATCAAGTCAGCCAAGTGAGTCCCTTCCCTCAGAGCTGGGAGGACAGAGCTGCATGAGGGGGGGGAGTTTGAATCCAGCAGACCCACAAACATGTGGCAACAGGCTGACTACCTAGGGCTCCTTGCACTGCAAGTTGAGTCTGGATGCTTTCAAATCCATTTGGTAATGGGGCGTTATCTCCTTTATGTAATGAAGGAATTATGTTATTTGATTTACAGCTCCCTTCATGATGGAAGATTTGTTCAATAATCCCCAGGATTGTAGCTAAACACTCCGGGACATATTTCTCTACTTGGCTATAGTCAAGGCCCTGGCTCAGACATCTCCATCTCCCCCAGGTATGTAACTATGATTTCTTTTATCTGTTTTAGGTGGCTCATCAGCTTCCAAGCATTCCAGAGAATGCTTCTGTGTGGCCTCCCGGTGAGTCAGGTAAGAAAAGGTTGTGAAGATCCCTCAGGCCTCATCCCTGTGGAGAAAGTGAAGTGCTGAAGTACATTGCCTCTAGTCCTTAGAAAAATAGTTAGAAACAAAGTACAGGCTAAGAATTGCTCCCACTAGGCCTTGATGACCCATAGTCAAGAGAATGTCATCTCTCAGGAGGTCTGCATAGAGATCCTGAGAGGAATTTGCTGAGAATTCTAATAGAGTGGTAGCTTCCAGAGTGCAGGAAACACGTCTACCTGTATCCCAATGCGTAGCCCAGTTCTGAAAGCATGGTAGGTGTTCAAGACTTATTCATCAGCTGAGTAAATGGATGAATGAACGACCGAACAATGCATCAGTAATTCAGACTTGAAAGGATAGGCAAATGGGCAAGAGAACCACGATTTCTTTTCTTAAGCTGTATAAGGAAATGATTTCAATAGCAAACAAGAAACGTAAAACATTGTGGCAGATATCTACATCCACCCATTTGCTTTGGTAGTTTAAAACAATCTTTAAGTAAACATAATAAATGGAACAAGTGTTGCTTCTGCAAACGAAATACCAAAAAAAATGACTAGAAACAAATTGTTCATTTGTGCTAGAAACCAAAGCATTACCTTTGCTCAGAGGTACAGAGGTCCACGAGTGAAGACTCTTAAAATCCTGTTAGACCACACTCTGATATTTCTAATCTAAGAGTAGCAATCTTCAGTCCTGTTTCCATCAGCCACAAGGGTTTCCATTTCACCTCTAGAAGCATCAAAAAATTCTTCCCTAACTTCTCAAAACAAACGATTTTAATTCACTGAATTATTATAAAAACAAGGTGGTAATGGAGGAGGGAGTATTGTGAAATCAAAAAAAAATGATAATTTCCCCAAAAGTTCAAAACTAATCTCCAGTCTCTAGTCAGTTGTTTCGGAGAATTCCACACTCCCCAAAGTTAGAAATACACAGCAGAAAGTTTAAAAAATTCCTCTCAAATTTTGTCCCCTTCATGTAGGGCTTCTACCAGGGTTTGTTTTTCCCTTCTCAATAGCAGAAAGAGGTGAGTCTTGATAGATGAGAGAAGCCAAGCTTGTTGGGACTGGCACTAAGCAAACATTTTTGCCTTGCCTGAATTATTTTAAATAATTGAAAACGTCACTCTGATGGCCAACACCACAAGGAACCGTGTAGTCAACTCAAGAAAAATCAAGGGTTGTGACCTGAATTTCAAACCTAGCCTAAGTAGCTGACCAGGAGAATTTGAACATTCTAACTCAGAGACAGCGCTGGGTTTTGAAAGTGGAAAATTAGAGATCCTAAGTGCGCCCATTCCATTTTTTCCCACCTCTTGAGGTACACACCTTTCTATGCTATCGAGGGGATCCATCTCCCTTGCTCCCATCTTCTTGGTGTCTTTCCCTCAGGCTCCTTCACAGAATCAGCTGGTCTTGAATCTGACTCTGATAAATACAGACCCCATTGCACCCCAGTTCCTTCCTAAGCTTCCCCTGAATAGAACACCCATTCTTGACCTCTGATTATAAGTATGTTGGTTTAGTTTAAACCCTGATTCAATCCCCAGGGCTAAGATAGCATCCAACTCTGAGTTAACTACAGTGCTGGAAACCATCTGCTCGTTTGTCAGTGTTGAACATTTGTGAACATTTGTCCAATGTCACTGTCCTAGGAATCAGATTAGAAGAGAGCTTGCTTTGTGATTTTCCTATTTCTTTTTTTTTTTGGAAACATTATTCCTTTCTTCATGCTCTTCCAGGTTAAAGTTAAGAAGGTCCCAGTGTCTGCTAGTCATCCAAGATCAAAAGAGACTGAAATCCATGTGGGTTCTCATCTCCATTTCCTATTGTTTTTAATCCAAACTGTCAAGCTCAAATTCCTGTCGTAAGCAAAGAAACTTACCATCATTTGTTGGACAAAAAGAGCTCAGGCATAAAGAAGTAATTCTTACACTGAAGAGTTAATCATGCAGAAGCCTGGGTCTCACTCCCAGAGATGCCAATACAGTAGGTCTGTCGTGAGGCCAAAAGTCGGCACTTCAACAGGCACTCCAGGTGGTTTTAGACAGGTGGACCACATTTTTGAGAAGGGAGAAGGTCAGTGCAGTAAGAGCTGAAAATAACTGGAGCAGGGGCAGAGAGTCCCAGGGAACTTGGTGATAATGCAGCCACCTGGGGGTTGGAGGCCTTCGTTGGAGGACAGGTTTGCAGAGCATGGACATGTCTGAGGTCTGTTGCTCCATCTTTGGCCTGCCGTTCCCCACTTGACCCAAGGCAGCAATGAAGGGGGAAGATGCGGCTATTGTGCCAAACAGCCGGCAGTAGCCTTGTTTCCCAGGCTCTGCTCTCACCCCTCACCCTTAGGGCCATTTCATGCCTCACCTGTGAGCTCAGTCTCACTCTCAGTTGCTGGAACTAGCAACTGGAAGAGAAAGGGACGCAATTTCTCCTCCACCCTTTATTGCTTGGTGTCATCACCTGAACTGACAGTCAGACTCGGACATCATGCAATAGGACAGAAATCCCCAAACTTTTTGGCTTGGCATCCCTCAAAATAATTTTTAGAACAATCTCAGTCATTTCTAGGTTGACATCTAACATTTTTCATCATAAGTTTATAGTTGGAAAGGATGTACCTTCTGGCTTGCTGTATATTTTGACGTTTTTAATTTGAGCTGTCATATGACTCTTTTAAATGTACGAAATGGAATCTAAAAGTTATTATGATTTGGTACCTACCATTATTCATTCATCTATTTAAAACATACATGAACAAGTCCTTCTTTAAATAATCAGAAATTTTATAGCAATTCGTTTTCCTCTTGCACTCATATTTCCATCTGACTTCCCCATATAATTTCATCCTAACATAATATATTTTTATTCTTTTAGTCTTTTATTAACCATTCCATCATACTTTCTTTCTCTACTATATAAGGATATATAGAGATATAGATACATTTATGTATAGATATAGATACATATAAAGTCTGACATTTAATGTGTTTTTTATAATTTCCTATGACCAAAAGGATCTAAGAGTTCAAAAATGTCTTCTGAAATTAGTTATCACTATAATTTTGGTAGCATAAATATATTACACATATACATAAATATATTACAGCTCATTAAATATAAAAAGTGAGTTTTATTGGAAATGCATCTCTAAATTGGTAGAAGTTATTCTAGTTACTTCTATGCATAAACAATAGTCAATCTTAGAATGAGTCAGAGTCCAGCATCAATTATCTTAATTTTTCCATTTTTATATATGAAAGTCCTGAGAAATCTTAGTCATATAAATAATTATATGGAAATGGAAGAGATTTGTTATAGCAATGCTATTAAATTCTTTGAACTCTTTCTGAGCTAATTTTAATGGTTTATCAGCTGACAATTTAATATGTCATTGAATTTTTTAAAGCAAAGAATCAGAAATCATAGGAGTTGCAAAAGGTTCATCGTGCAATCATAGAGGCAGCTAATTTCTCACACCAACACCAGTATTTCAGATAGTCCCTTGGTGCCCTACAGGTTTTTACATTCTTGGGCATGCTTTCTTGATGAGGGAAAAAATTTGTTCTTGAAGGATGAAAAAATCTCTTTTTATGTATAAAGCAAAGATATGCATATAGTCCATGGACAAGTGTACAGAGTATATCTATGGCATTAAAATTTCATGATGGGGATGATTAGGAAAAAATGTCCAAAAGGCTCCTTAGGAAGCCAAGGTGAAAAAAAAGTTGAGAAACACTGCTCAAGGGCAAGGCCTCATTGTAAAATTTTGAATTGATGAGAGTTACACCTTTTCCTTAAAGCAGGAGAAGGGCACTTGTGGGAGGGGAGTGAGACAGGGAAGCAGTTTCAGCCACAGGCACACTCTAAGACAGATTAATTTTAGGAAAAAGTAAATATGAGTTAAGATGTGTTAAATCAATTAGTATTAAGTAAGTGCTGGAACATAGTTAATTGCTAAATTTGAGTAAGTACCGTGATTCTTATCATTATCACTATTATCATCATGTTATTATATCGACATTCTGAGCACCTGAAAATTGATTCCCTTAAACCTATAAGAGTCTTTACATCTCATGGAGAATATTTATCTCCTGAGGAAACTTATATGTCACTTTCAAGACCACTGAGTTAGGATAGAAAGAGATGATTATAACAGAAACCCAAAGTAATAATTGTTACACTAAACAGAAATTCATTTCTCCTTCACACAGAAACTGGAAGGATTTCTTCCACTTTCTACCTTCACCATAGCTAGTATGGTGGCTCCTCTCCAGCCGGTCAGGGCCGCAAATCTCCTTGTGTCTTGCTCTGCCAGTCTCCAGGATTTAGCCCTTATATGCATCATCACTCTCACCACCCCATCCAGCCCCGGGCAACCACCATTCTACCTCTGCTTATTTTCTGCTGTCTTTCAGTGAGGCAGGCTAGCCTGCATCCTTTGGGATGCTGGGTCAGAGAATGAACAGTACTCTTTCCTCATAGGGTTTGGTAAATGACCACAGGTGACAACTGACGAAATTATGTGGTCTCCTACCCTTGGTCCAGCTGAGCTCTTCCAGATTGCCTATGAGGGTACTCTCAGCCAGACTGGTGGGCTCACAGTACAGGAGTGCACCTTGCACACTGCCTCCGGGTGCCACTGCCCATGGAACTCTCTCTTCCCAGCAGTACCCTCTTCACCCTTCAATACCTGATTATAATTTTTAAATTTTTCAAAGAAACGTTTTGTTGAAGCATAACGTATATACAAATATGATAAAATATTGAGACCATATTCTGCCCTCTAATAATGCTTGGCACGTTTTTCCAGATTACCTTCCATGTGTATATAACTATTTTTTACATAGCTTTACTCAAGGAATATTCCTATTCTGTGTTGTATGTTCACTTAACATTTTATCATAAATAATTAGAGCACAAAAATGCTCTAATGAGAATTTTAGTGGCAATCTTATATTCCATTGTATTTGTGCCACGAAATCTATTAAAGCGTTTTCTCAAAGCCTTCTCTCAAGGAATAAGAGAGAAGCTTTAGCTGAATTTTTCAAATTTCTTGTTCTTAATTCCTGGTTTCTTTCTTATATGAGAAAAAATCATGACCACTACCATATTTCATTGACTCTAAAATGTCAATCATTGAGGAGACACCCATTTTATGTTCCTAAGAAAGAACACAGCTCTTTAACAATGACTGCGACTTGTGGAAATGCCTCTAGAGTGAGATAGGCTCTTTAGGTATTACAGAATTCTCTGTCTGCAGAACTTTGGGGTCTATGTCCTGTGAGATGATAGAATTCTCTGTCTGCCTTTCCAGCCCAGCCCTCAGCCTCCTGCACTGCCAAACATTCAGCAAGATCCCATACCCCCAGCTTGTAGACCTGACAAATGGGGAGAGATTGCCCTGCAGTTGGGACTCCTGCAAATTTCAGTCTGTCATGCTGGTCCATGTCTGTTAAAAGATCTCCTGGCTTTTCCTTGCCCCGGAGACCCTCTGTGCATGACAGTCTCATGTTCTTCCAGCAGGACTTACAGACTTACAAATGTCCCTAGAGGCCCCCATCTTTTCTCACCTATGAAGGATTCGTTCCTCTCTGGAATTTGATTTCTTTGGATTATTTGTGTCCACAGCTCTCCAATGTCCCTTTTTTTGGGGGTGAGGAAGATTGGCCCTGAGCCAACACCTGTGCCAATCTTCTTCTCTTTTTGTATGTGGATGCTGTCACAGCATGGCTTGTCCACACCCGGGATCTGAACCCATGAACCCTAGGCCACTGAAGCAGAGTGCATGAACTCAACCACCCCCTCCAATGTCTTTTTTTAATGCTTTTTTTTTTTCAGTTCATCCATTTCTGTCTTGGTGTTATAGTGGGAGCAATGGTCTGTCCCATCTGTCTACATCCTTACAGGAAGAATCACTTTGTAAAAGTAGCTTTTGTCCTCCTTGGTTAGGCTCATCTAGCAGAAATTAACTGGCTGTTATTCTACATTTCCTGATACTTTTGTTTGGATATTATTTGGAATTTTCTTTCTCTCATATGCTTTATCTGAAAATCCAGACTCCCTGAAGATGATTTTCTAATGAAAAAGGTGCAGGCTGGTGAATATTATCCGCAGCTTTATTTTCTTTGGCCTACACTCTGTGTGTGTGTGTGTGTGTGTGTGTGTGTGTGTATGTGCATGTTTAATTTGAATTTTTTGCCGGTATTTAAAAATTGAAAGCTTTCACATGAAAATTTCTATGTCCACATTTTCATTTATCAAGAATGACCTCTGAAAGCACTGGTCTTGCACTCCTGCATGGCCGTGAGAGCCTGGAGCTGAGCAGTGGCTGACCCGTTCCAACAGGATCAGCACCCTCACTACCTGCCCGTGGGCATTTGAAGTTGCAACTCTTTATTTAATGAGTAAGTGAGTCAGGGCTGCCATTACAGAAGGCTCCACAATGGCATTCCATTGCATGTAGAATAAATTCAAGTCCATACCATGATCTAAAGGACCTTTCACCCTCTGCCCCATGGCCCCCTTTCTGACTCATTTCCTCCCCCTTACTCACTTCTCTGCCTCCTTGCTGTCCTCAAGCACGCTAAACATACTCTAGTCTCAGGCCTTGACTATTTCCTCTGCCAGTCAATTTCCCCCAGATAGTCAGTCACATGGCTCAATTCCTAACTTTATCCATGTCTCAACTCAAATGTTACCCCTCAGAAGGGATTTTCTCAGCCATCCTATATAAAATAGCACTACTCACTACTCTGTACTTTTATCCTACTTTATTTTTGTAGCACTTATCTCTATCTGACATTTTATTACCTATTTGCTAAATTGCTGGCTTATTGTCAATCATCTTGACTAGGAAATCAGTCCCATGAGGACAGAGACTCTTCTTTTTCTTTTTTTCTTTCTTTTTTTTTGACTGTACCCCAGCAGCTGCATTAGTGCCTGGCACATAAATATTGCCAAATAAGTGGATGCATGAATGGCATCTTTTTTTACTTGAGTCATTGGTTCCATGGTTTTCCTCTTCAGAGCAATGCAGAAGTTGAATTTCATCTACTCTATCATCATTTACAACTTTAAGATTTTTCTTCTTTTCACCATAAACCTCATAATAATTTATAAGTTTCAACCTAACCTCCTTGTCCTCTTAAAGAACACCAAAAATGCCCACTTTTAGACAGAAGTAGAGAGGAACATCAATAATTTAATGTCTACTGATAAAAAGAAAGACTTGGGCCAGCAAACTCCACTTCAGCAACCCAGCTTTGGTTCCAGGGCACAGACCTACACCTCTCTGTTAGCAACCATGTTGGGCTAGTGGTCCACATACTAAAAAATAGAGGGAAATTAGCATGGATGTTAGCTCGGGGTGAATCTTCCTCAGCAAAAAAGGAAAAAGAAAAAGAAAGACTGGCAGCTTCACATGCAAGGGAGGAAAACTAAAGCTGAAGTGTTCCCAAGGGGCTAAGACAGGAGTCAAATGGAGAAGTGCCCTGACCTGTGGAACATCAGCATCCTGATCAAGATAAGGACAAACAGGTTGTACTCTCCCCGTCAGTCTGAAGAGGAGTGTACCAAGTGAGCTGGAGATGAGATGCCTGACTCCGTTCTGGAAGTCTCAGTGGCTATGGAGTACTAGACCCTCTGTAGGTCCAGATATGCCTGATGAATGAAAGGATGGAAAAATGAACAAAAGTCAGCTTTAACTCCAACAGAAGCTGCTCAATGCTGTGGGCCAATGTTGACTTGTTGCCCTAGGTCCAGATCTGCACTGTCCATTATAGTAGCCACTAGCTATGTGTAGCTATTTAAATTAAATTAATTAAAATTAAATGAAATTTAAAAGTCAGTTCCTTAGTTGCACTAGCTATGCTTAAAGTGCTAATAGCCACATGGAGCTATTGGCTACCCACTGGGCAACAGTACAGATTATAGAACATTTTGCATAAATTCTCTTGGATAGTTCCAACTAGATGCAGCCAGCCACCTGGCTTCCCACAATCCAGCCCTATATTCCAGTTGCTTTTGCCTAGGATTCCCACATTCTCCTTTTCTTGCTACAAGAATTCCCAGTCAGCGAGAGTGTGACTATTAAACAAAATGGAGTCAGTGGAGTCCTGATAAATAGTCAGGACTTGGGGCAACCTTTCACAAATGGCTGCCCATTTGAAATGATTGCTCAGCCCCCAAGTTCCATCCTGAACTCACTCCTTTGGAACTGCTAGGTACTCCAGGGCATCTATGTGTCCTGACAGCTCAGGTCTTCCTCTGTGGCTTCCCATAGCTCATAGGAGCCTGGACATATTTCTCAACCATGTCCTACTGAGCATTACAAATCACCTTCTATCTTTTAAAAAAAAGTCTAACTCACTGGACTTACTCCAATTCACTTTCTTTCTTGGAATTCATGACTTCTTTTGATGTTTATCAATACATCACCATCTGGTGTGCTTGCCAAGATCACGTCTAGGTTTTGGTGATGTATCATCTCCCCATAGCTTATTGCATGGAACTTCCCACCCCTTTTAGGGGTCCAAAAGATCTGCGAGCAGCATAAGATGGCAAGATGCCAGCAAACAAGGACTGAGCTCTCAGCGAGACATCTTACTCTCTTGCACAGGGTTGCCTTTGAAAGTCAGTGTGTATTAGGGAAGGATTCCAGGAAGATGTCTTCAACCTTTTCTGGAGTCACAGATATATTTTAGAATCTGATGAAATCCGTGATGTTTCGGCTGGAAAATGCACACACAAAATTGCAGTATCTTAGAGTCTTCACTGCCCTCTGAAGCTCATCTTTAGAACAAGGAAAAGGACTCCTGTCTTTAAGTGAATTAGTGTATTAGCTGGTTGGTCTTAACTAGCAGATCCTGATGGATATGGAACTAAGAGAAAAAGAGCCCAAAATTGCTTCCTTGAGGGAATGAGCAGCCAACGTAGAGAGTCCTGGGCAAGCTCGAGGGAAGGAGCAAAGGGTAAAATGAAAGAGAAAGGTTCTCAGGGCAGTTTGGAGGGAAGCCAAAGATAAACTCGACTTCATTACCTTTTCTGGGGTTGGCCATAATTATGATTTCTAGGCTTATTTAGCTTACATGGCCCGTGAATATTAATAGCTGATCATTGTAGGGAGTTTTGTTCCCAGGTAGTGTTTGCATTTTAACCACCCTGTGATGGAGAAACCACCATCTGTTAAACATCTTTGCCTCAGGAAATAATACTGGGAGAGTTTAAAGGGCACAGGCAAGAGAGGTAGGAAAGCCTCTTTGGGGCAGGAAACAGCCTCCCATCACCTTTGAGATCCTCCCCAACGGCCTCCACTTAGGATCGAGAGCAGCTTCTCTGGGTTGCACTGCTTTCTTTACACTTGGAATACAAAACCTTTCCACTCGACATAAAGAAAATGTAGGCTTTCTTTCGAAATTCCAAGGAAACTAATCAGACTCAGGAGGCCACTCACCTTCATTACAGATAAACTCTGCTAAGAAGTGGCAGCAGGGCGTGATGAGGGATAAGGAGATCGTTTTAGTCTCCACTCTACCACTCCTTTGCTGAGCAACCTTCTGAGAATGACTTGGCTTCTCTGGGCCTCAGGTTCCTCATTTCTAATGACTCTGGACAGTCCTCTCCAGTCCTGTGATTCTAAGAAGGCTGCCAAAACTCAACTTTAAATAAAATTTCTGCACTGCCCTTTTATTGACATGGAGAGATTGTTTTCATATTTGAGGGGAAACTATCCAACCAAACACTAAGTTGTTTTCTTCCTCTTTAATATGTTAGCATCTTGTCCAAAGTTGCAAAACCTGCTCTTGAAAGCTTCAAAACAATTTGTGGCGAATTGCAATTCTTGTCTCTGAAAGATTAATTGGAAATAAACTCTAAGGAAGAAAATTCAAAGCCCATTTCTATGCTTCCTGCCTTTTAGATCTTCCTACATGTAAATTGACCGTTACAAAGAGGATTAGTGATTAGAATGGTCTGCGTGAAGACCGACATTCAGCTCCCCATTTGTTCCTCGCCAGAGTCCTGGGTGACCTGCATCTTAATGGCCTTCTTTTCAGCCTGCAGGAGGACGAACCGCATACTAACTCCAGATCCTGTGTTCCCCACTTTAATTTAACCACAGTCTTAATAAACTGGAGACTCCTCCCCATCCCGAAATTGTGCTTTAAATTAGAACACAACCTGGTGGCGATGGACACTCCAAATATCCACACTCAGCAACCATAATTATTTTTACAGATTTGAGAAAGTTGCTTTTAATCTCTGAATTTTTGTTGGCCTTTTCCATATTTATTTTTGCTCTATTCCTTCACTGCTTCGTCTTTTTATTCTTAAGTACTAGACTTTTTTTTCCTGGCAAAATTCCTTAGATGACTGCAGTTCTGTGATTGCTTAATTCTCCCCAGCACTGGTCCTTGTGCTTCATTTCTTCTTCTTCTAATACAGAGACACCCTCCTTAGCAATCTCAGCTATTCTAACAGAACCAAGAACCAGGAAGAAAGCAAGAAGCACCATTGAGTAGCCAGCATGGACTTATCACAAAAGTTGAGATAACCTACCCTTCACTCAAATCAGTTTCTTTCTGCATTGCATATAGTTATATCCAGAAAAGAAAAATGCAAGGGCCAAGCATATAAGTGCGTGGAAGAGAGGAAGGGCCAGGCAGGCGTGGAAGAGGGGAAGGCTCTAATGGCTAGACTGTCAGCCAAGGAAAACACCAATGGACAACCTGCAATGAGATGAGAGATAGAACACAACGAAAATATGATAAAAGCAGAATCCAAGAATCTTTGTAATGTAGGGTATTTAACAGTGAAACAAGCAGGCCCATTTACCCTGCTGGTAACTAATAGGATTGTAGCATATCTAGAATGAGAGTGGAATGGATTATCAATTTAGCTTCGCAACAGGACATAGGTAATAAACCGATCGAGAAGTACTATTTTACCTAAGCTCCCAATAACACTCCTTCCTTTTTTATTTTAGTATAGCAGCTGAACTCATGACTGCTCAGCATAAAGACTATATTTGCCACCCTCCCTTACAGTTGGGCACGGCCAATGGGATGTGAATGGAAGTGATAGGGGCAACTTCCAAGTCATAGCATTTGTGGAAAGGAAGGCTCATGCTCTCCATTCTCCTCATCTGCTGGCTTGGATATGCACCTAGTGCCTGGAACCAGGACACACAGCCACATATGGAGGATGACAGAGCAATAAGAAAGAGTCTGGGTCATTGACACAGGGGAGTCACCATATCACCTTATATTGCTTATGATTGGTCTGTTTCTTGATAAGAATATAAACTAATCTTGTTAAAGCCAATGATACTTTGTTTTTAGCAAAAGAACCTACATTCTAACTAAGCAACTAATGAAATCTTTTTACTTCTAATTAGGAATATGATTTTGGAGATCCCATTGATTATGCCCACAAATTCCACTTTCCTTCTCTCCTTTGGCAGTGGCCCTGTGGTGAAACGGAAATGGAGTCCAACTTTGGCTCCATTAGTTAGCAAATTTTCTTTATCTATAAAAAGAGAGTTGATATTTATTAAATGCTTCTGTGCATGCTTGCTTGTGTGCATTATCTCGTTTAATCCTCACGACAACCCTATGTGGTTAATATTATTATTCTAATCTTACAGATGCAGTTAAGCATCTTTCCTAAGATCTTTTAGCTAGTGAGAGGCAAAGCTGGGATTTGGACCAAGAGAGTTTCTTGAAAGCCTGCAGCTCTTAACCTTTTCCCTCTGTACCAACTTTCTGCATGGGTGGGAGATTCATGGCTAAATACAGCACCCAAAACATAGTCATCTCTTTACAAACTGGGGACATTACAGGATGATGAGACTGTGTTCTAGCACAGCCTGTCCCTTTGAGCTAAGGTACTGCATTACCTGCTGACCACTTCCTCTCAGTTGAAACATTCTTCCTTCAGGTGAAGGTTGCTAAAAGTCTTTGAATAAACTACAGTAAATCACTGCTTAGTTAACCAGGGAAATTTTCTTTCTCCTCCTATTATAAATTGATTTTTTAGTCAAAATCTCAGCGTCTTAGGTCTCTCCAAGGCCACCGTCCGCAATGATAATTCTGAGTCACCAAGAAAAGTTTACATTCTGTTCAAAATGCTTTGGAAGGCAGGAAAGTTACCCCAGTGACAAACCCACATGCTGAGAGAGAGCTCCTGCGGATGAGTGAGACAGACAAACTCCAGCCCTCTAGGCTTTCCTTTCTCACACAGGCGGGAAAAAGAAGAAATAAACACTGCTTGGTGCCAAAAAAAGAGACTCTGGAACTTGAGGCCTGTCACTGCTCACTAAAGGAAAAAATCAAAAAGAAATGCAAGTGTAAGAAGGAGGAGGAGAAAGAGGAAAAGAAAGAAGAGGAAGAAAAGTATGTAATCCATAAAGATCTTCTCCTAAAATGGGTAAAGGGGGAAATTAGGGGTGATTTAAAAGAATCTACTGTTTTTCAAGGAAATTACTCTCTAAGGATCATTCTGCCTCCACCTCACACTGTATAAATGTGGTGAGTGGGCTAAAGGCAGGTGAGGTACCACAAATGCCGAAGACCCTGAGAATTGCCAAGGGCACCAGGACTCTGATCCTTCTCTGTCTGGCCAAGGCAGGAACAATTTCTGTCTCATAGTGCCAGAAAAATGCATTCTCCCCATTTCACAGATAAGGAACTTGAATCTTGAAGATGGCAAACAACTTGTCCAAGGCCATATTGGTATTAAGTGGTGAACTTGGGATTTTAAACCCAAGACTCTGATGCCAAAACCGACTGAAAAATAGGATTCATTTCGTATGTAGCACCAATGTTCTCCTTAGATTCCTTCTTATATTAGCTATCTACTGTTCGAGTGTCTTTCTTTCTTTCTTTTTTCCATTCAATATTTGTTAAGCACCAGCTATGACCAGTTGCTGAGATATAAAGAAACGGTTCCTCCTGACATCAGATTTGCAGATTGATGGAGAAGGCGAAGAGGAAGCACATAGGGCTAATAAAGTGTCACAAGGACTGTGACAAGAGAACCAGAGAATATGTAAGAACAAAAGTAATAAACAGTCATTGAGTGCTAGCTATGCACTAGGCGTAGTGCTGAGAGCTTTCCCTGTGGTATTAGAAGGGAGACAAAAGAAGAGGCAGTTAGTGTTACCAACGGTGGGCTTAGTTTGCCAGCTATGGAAATAAAAATACGGGATCCTCAGTTAAATTTGAATTTCAGATAAACAATAAATTTTTTTAGCATAAGTATGTCTCATGCAATATTTGAAACACACACATACAAAAACATTATTCATTCTTTATCTGAAATCCAAATTGAACTGGGAGTCCTGTATTTTATCTGACAATTCTAGGTGAGGAGATCAAGGGAGTAGTAGAAAGTGTTTCATAGAGAAAGTGAGTCTTGAAGATGAGTCGTTTTTCTCCAGATTAGGGGTAGGGAGGGAAGTAAGAATTATTGAATCTCAACCTCATAGGAATCATGACCGTAGGAAACTGTCATATTTCAAAAGATCAATAGAATTGCTTTCATAGGGATGTGTTAAGCCACCTCAAAATGATTTCTTTTGGGGGTGAATAACTGGGAAATAAAACATATATTTGGTCACTTTGTAAATATAAGTTTTCCCACAAGTTAGGTAGAGGTAGAAATAAATATGTCAGTGAAAAAAAATCTCATGGTTGCCAAGCAACCACTCAGGATGTAGGCTCCTCCTCTTTATGTGTAATGAGGATGCTGACTTTAAAGAAACATCCCCTCCAACTCCCTCAAAAAAAAGATGGAATAAAAGAGAGGAGGTAGTGTAGTGGAAATAGCAGTTGCCTCATGCTCCCATGCCTGGACAGGTGGCTTGGGTTAAGCTTTTTCCCCTCTGTCAGTTTCAGGTTCCTGCTCGGTGAAGTCACAAGCTCCCCCTGACTGATACCTGAGGCCCCCTCCAGCCCTACAATGATCGAGTTTTAAGAAGTGAGGCTAAGTCACGTCAGCTTATGGTTGGCCTCAACCACAAGAGGAGGCAGCTTGATTCTCCAGCCTTCCTATAATTCTATAAGCTCCCTATATTCCTCCAGAAAATTAGCTTTTGCTCTTTTTAGCTAGCGTTGGTTTCCACTGCTTTGAACCAAAGAATCAAAGAACTCCAGATCGGGGGGGGGGGGGGGGGGGGGGGGAGGTAGCAAGGTCAATTACATTTGCAAAACGGGGTTAAATAAAGCTGCTCCGTATCCTTTACTGCAGGACTTCTCAGACCCTTTAACACGGTCATGTCTTTGGGACCCACCAAAAGAAAATATAGTATTTGGAGTTTCACAAACCATCTTTATCACAGATCCCTTTTGTTGTTTTATTAGAGCAATTTGGAAGACCTGTAGCCTGGAGTTCCTGACTCCTGAGATTTTTCACTTTTAAGCATCGGATATGCGTAAAGTCTGACCTGCTCGCCAATTTTAGGATTACAGGTGAAGAAACTAAATCTTTCACTCGTTCTTCACCCCCACAAAGTACTAGGCATCAACTGATCATTATAGTAAAGCAAAATGGTACTTCGAATGCATTGCAAACCAGCCATCCGATAACCACAGAGCAGTTCAATGTGATTAAAGCCACAACTGATCGCAGAACGCTCTTCTTGAAGTCAAGACAGCTGACCCATGCCACTTTGCCAAGAAGCAATTTCCTGATTACTTTCTGCCTGCCCAGGATTCCTGTGGTTTCCACTGGTAAGGTGATCCTTCACTTCTTGACGTTGCTGCTCTTACCGCTATCGCCTGCATTGTATCACGGGGCCTCTAGGGGGGCTGGCTACCTGGGAGACAGAGCATGAATGCTCTAGGCATGGCCAACTGTTGATTATCCACAGATGGTCCAGCTGCAGATCCATCAGCAAATTGTGGTTATAAGAAACTCAATTGCTGGTACTAAGGACACTCTGTTCAACTCAAAGTTTTACTTAAACTTTTTATACAGTATGTACCAAACCCATACCATGTGCCAGAGTTTCATATCATCTCATACTTTCTGTTTAACTCTTACCCTATGTTATTGTGTTTTAACTCTTTATGAACTTCCGGGACTTATAAGCTCCTCTAGTATATTGTCTAGAAAACAGGGACACTGACCTGAAAGAGCCGCAGATTCCTACTCATCATAGTGTCCTCTGAGTATCGCTGACAGGAACTCCTTGGCATCGTGTGTTTAAACAGGGAAAATAGATGCACAAAAAATGCAGGCTGCAAAGGCTTAAACTTGTAAGAAAAATTGAAAAAAATTTTATAATGAAAAAATTTGTCTTGGGGCTGGCCCTGTGGCCGAGTGGTTAAGCTCGCGCACTCCGCTGCAGGCAGCCCAGTGTTTCGTTGGTTCGAATCCTGGGCGCTGACATTGCACTGCTCATCAAACCACGCTGAGGCAGCGTCCCACATGCCACAACTAGAAGGACCCACAACGAATATACAACTGTGTACTGGGGGGCTTTGGGGAGAAAAAGGAAAAAATAAAATCTTAAAAAAAAAATTTGTCTAAAGTTTGGGCTAGAAGTTATTAATCCCTAAAGACTTTCTTCAGTCAAGAAAATTCATTTAATGCAAAATTTCTGTTGACTAAAAAGGAGAAGGTACTGTACTCCTCAGGATAATAACCAAGCACCTCGCCAGGGGAATTACATGCGTATATTACAAGCACATTTTTACATGTAATATAATGTACGACATTACAATGTATGGTATTTTTATTATTATCCTCATATTACAGAGGAGAAAATTAAGACAGAGGAAGTTAAAAAACTTGCCCAGGTTCATATAGTTAAAAGAAGCAAAGTTAGGGTTTAAATACAGGACTGTCTGACTCCAATACTTATCATACCCATAACTATTATGCTATATTCCTAATAGTTTTGCTGAGACATTGATTGCCTCAGACCTCCTGGGGACAGATGGAGTCCCTAAGCCCAGTTGCCTCTAGACATGAGCAGTTACATCTGATCAAGCCTCTTCCACTTGCCTCTCCCCACAACCTGAGCTGCACAAACTACTACCATTTTCCAAATGTGTCATGACATGGAAAACGTTGGGAAGCCTTAATTTAGCCATCTAGGAATCACCTTTCTGATTAAAAGGTGAAAGGCATTGTGTGGAAGGAAGCCCAAAGAGTGACCATGTGCTGAGGCCCCCCTCTTTCCTTTAGACAAGGAAAACTAGATTAAAAGGTCAGGAGCTGGTGGGGTGCAGGGTGAGGAGGGCTGTCAATCTCATGTGAACTTGGGAGGGTAATTAGGCTAAATGCCCCTAAGCACGAGTGAGAGTTGCTGAAGTCAAGAGAGTCTTCATGGCCGTTGTCAGAAGGCGGTGTCAGTCCAGAAAAGGGTTCAGTAAACTACGACCAGATCCGTGGGCCAATTCTAGCCGATGATCTGCTTTTGCGCAGTCCATGAGCTAAGAATGTTTCTTACATTTTTAAAGGGTCATAAGCAAAACAAAGAAGAATATGTGACTGAGACAATTTGTGGCCCCCAAAGCCTAAAATATTTGCTATCTGGACCTTTACAGAACAAGTTTGCCAGAACCCCTGGTCTAGAATCTACTCTGTGATCACAAGAAAGCCATAGGCCAATGAATGTGAAGCCAGAATAAAAGACATTGTAAGATGGCAATAGCCTTACTGACAATTTTCTAGCCTTTATGTCACTCTTTAAGACAGATTTACCTTAGCCTTTGAGAACCAAGTTTCAGTATTTGGTTGGAAAGCCAACAGAAAAATAACCTCTTGCTTCCAAATTTTACACCTTCCAGTTTGATAGGTCTCTGGGTATTTTGTGAGCTTTTCCCAAACAGAGTCTGTGAGAATGAACAGCTGCAAAAAGATGTTTCCAAGAGGGGACATGAGGGATCTTAATCATAAAAAAGAAAGAAACCAATTCTTTAATGCCTACTACGCATCAAGAACTTTCACACCTGCTGAACAAAAAAACCCCATATGATCTGCCTGCATTTTACAGATAGCATTTTGCAGCCCTTTGGGTCTCCAAAGGGCTAAGTGACTCATCCAAGATCAAAGAGTTGGTAAGTGGCAAAGAGCTGGGCTGCGATTCTCGGTTTTCTGATTCCAAGTCCAGTGCTCCTTTTTCTACTCTCGGTTCCAGATAGTGAATTTGAATGTGTTCCGGACAGAGAATCCAAAATCCAGAGTCACAGCTAGGCCCTGCTTCCTCTCTGATTAATGAGCATATCAGACTAGAGGACTGCAAGGTCCCTCACAGCTCCATCCTTCTATGATTGTTTCTGAGAAATGATGCAAATGAAATGGAAAAGGAAACTCAGGTAGGTAACTTTATGCTCCTGGCTTAACCAACTTCCTTGGAGTATGAGGTCAATGGGGATTAGGGGAACTTGTGCAGATCAATTTAAGTGAGAAATTTATGACAAAAATATGAGTACCAAAGGCTTTCAGGGCTGACGGTATGACAGCCTGACTTAACAAAGACTCTGTTCTACTACAAACACGTGTAAATGCTGGATAAATATTTTAAAACCTTAAAATACATAGTCTGAAAGAAAGCCAAGACAGTTCCCAGGTGCCAGAAACAAAAAGGAAATTCAAAACCAGAGTTGTAAGCTCCAGCTGACATGTGAGGGACCAGGAAAGAATCAGGCCTGGATACAGGCCCCACAGTAAATTCAGCCTGGAGGCTGTTCGGGTTGGAACTGAGACCTCTGCTTAAAACCGGGACTCTCAAAAATCCTTCCAGGACTTGAAAAGAGAACTAAAAGAACTCTGTCTACCAGCCAGAGAAACAACTAGGAAGCAAGCTGTGGGAAAAAATATGCGTCCTGTGAAAAGTCCCAAACTCAATCTGGGTATGGGATACAAATTTAAGCTATCTACATGTTATAAGAATTTCAAACATGAAATTAACATAATCACTGGTCCATGACCAGCGGAAACCATGGGAACTGGAGAGAAGTAAACACAAGACTACGCTGTAAGGAATTATCCAGAATCCAGGGTACATGGGACTTTTACTAGAAGAAAAAAGAAAAGCTTACAGTAATCACTAACTATGCGATTAAAAAGTAACAGGGAGGAGCATCAGCTGATAGAACACATGGAAGAATAATCAACCCAAGAACTAGGAAAATCGAGTAATCTGAAAGACATAGCAAAATAAATATGTTTAAATTGAGGAGATAAAGGAAAGCATAGTGAAAATCAAAATGATAGGACTCACATATTAAGTAGAATTTCTAGAACTGAAAAGCATAATCATTAACCTTTTTAAATCAAGTTCAATAGCAGGTTAGATACACTTTAAAAGAGCTAGTGACCTGATAGATTGATTTGAGAAAATCATCCAGAATAAAACACAGAAAGGTAAGAACATAGAAAATATCAAAGAGAGTTTAAAAGACACCGGGGTTGACTGATATATTTGGAATTTTAAATCTAAACCAAGTATAAATTCCAGAAGAGAATGGAGAGAAGGGGGTCAGAAAAAACTTAAAGAAATAATGGCTGGGAATTTTTTAGAATTTAAGAAGGCCATTGATCCCAAGTAGCACGAAAGAAAAGAAAACAAACAATAAAGCCATGCAGCTACACACATCGTAGTCAAACTTTTAAACAAAAGAGAAACTCAAAAACTCCTGAAAAGAGAGAGAACCTAAAAAGAAGTGACAGCTAGGCTGACCACAGAATTGTCATTTACAACAATAGAAGAGTTTCTCTTATACCCAACTAAACTGTTGTTCCAGAATGAGGATGAAATAAAGATATTTTCAAAAATAAGGCTAAAAAAATTCATCATTGACATCCATTGCTGAAAAAACTACTAATCTGATGTGTTTCAGAAATTAGACCAAATTGAACCCCAAAAGAAGTATGAAGAAATGATGAGCAGAGCAATAAATAAGCGTTGACTTACAACAATAATAAGAGCTAATTTGGAAGAACCAAAAGCAAATTAAATTAAAATACTGAGGAAAATTTACATGGAAAATGGGAGGAGGTATACTAAATCCTTGTATTTTGGGAAAGGAAAACAAAGAAACCTTGAATAAGTAGTAAAGTATGCATGGTAAAATTTTTACTGTAACCAGTAAAATATTTGAAATATAAGGAATCCTTTCAAGACAATAGAGGGAGGTGGAGGAATAGTGTAATGAAAACAAACAGTATAATAAAAGGAAGAAAGACAGAAAAAGAAATAAAAAAGTAAAAGGAGCACATGGGCAAGGAGTTCTGGAAATCCCCTTTTCAGAATCAAATTCTAAATTCATATGTCCCCACTGAGGTTGGGCGCCACCTAGTGGTGACTGTCTACTCTGCCTTAAGTACTGACTGAGAGGTTTCCGGGTGTAGTAGCTGGCTGGGGATCCACCTCCTGCCTCCACTACCCGCCGTTTCACCTCTGCCCAGGCCTCTCCCACCTACACAGAAGATGAGAACTTTAGTCCACCTCCTGATGTAGAACAGGGCCTGGGCAGACAATAGGAGCCCATCGCCAACTGTGTTAGACCACAATTCGTGTTTTGGCCAGAATTTATCACATTCAAAAAGAATAAAAGCTGAAAATTAATATTGAGCATTCAACTCAGAGCTGGAAAATAGAGTATTCCAAAGTAATAACAAAGAAGGTCAACAAAATCTAAGATTTTTTTTAAGGTAAGTAAAATCAACATCTGGCACAGAAAAAACATATACAATATTAAAAATTTTTAAATGAGGCATACTTAAAGAAATATATTTTTAAATATGTAAATATTATGTCAATCAAGTTTAAAATAGATTAAATGGACAATTTTATTGCTATTAAATCATTTTCTTTTTACATATATCAAAATATATACAGAGATATGCATGTAAATGATTATATGTGATCATATACATGATATTTTAAGTGGTCTTATATTTGCTTGTCTATGTCTTGACTTACCCCTTCCCCTACTGGCACACATATACCCAAAGATATCCTATGTGTACGATAGGATACACATTCACCATGAGCAAAACAAAAGGTATTTAGTTTTCTTCTCATAAGAAGAAGTTCTGGAGATACTCCTCTGCTGCTGGCAATTCTTTTGGCCTTTACTTGATGGTCTCAAGATGGCTGCTGCAGCTTCAAGTATCAAGCCCACATACCAGTCAGGAAGGATGAGAAACGGAGATAAGACAATCAGTAGAATTCCACTTATGTCTCTTAAGCCAGAACTGTGTCACATAGCCATCCCTGGCTGGAAAGTAGCTAGGGAAAAGGGGATTGGGAATAGGCTTGGACCAACAAATCGACATTATCTGCCATACCATGTTCACAAGTTAATTTGTATCCTTCCATATTTTTCTTCATGTTCCTATAATCCTATACAGATATATACACACACATGTTCATATATTCACAGTTACAATGAGGCAAGGAAGTTCTAGGAGGTTACACATGTAGTCCTCGTTTCTTCCTTGTGCGGAAGCAGTCCTAGCTCCTCCTACTGACCAGGGTCAGTGTGGCAGCCATGAGAATGTGCCTGGCAGAACTCCAACTGCAGGGAGTGTAACTGACCAAGGGCCCCAGCTGCTGGCTCTGAAATCTGAGGCTGTGCTTCCCACAGGCTGCTCCCTGCCAGTGACAGGGCACTACAGGGATACTATGGTGACCCCTTCCTGGGAGACATGGGACTCCTCTGATGGGTGAATTTGGGTCAAGATCTCCCCAGTGGCCTTGATGAAATTTCTGGGACTGCACAGAAGTCTAGGACCATCCCACCCTACCTTCATTCCCCCTCCACTTCATTCAGGTTCAGGCTTGCATCAGAGTCTGACCACTCTCCAAGCCTCAAATGACTCATTTTCTTTCCTAGACTTTTGTCCAATAAAATCCCTACATATTTAATCCTATCTTGGTGTCTACTTCTCAGAAGACCCAGACTAACAATCAGTTACCACTGTCAGTATGGTGACTTTCTTCTTGCACACTAGAACCTGGACACAACTGTAACTTGTAGTTGAATGGGAACCCTGCTGAGTCCCCTGGCAGGAGTGTTCCCATTTTGGGCACCAGGACCTTCAACTCTACAGAGATCAGATTTACAGGGGCAGGAAGCACAAAATCTGCCAGTGGGATCACTCCTGCTTCCACCCCTTGGTTCTCAGACCCACTTGTTCTTCCTACTGGTGACACAGCATCATACACAGGTCTATGATTTAATAGATACACTACATGCTGGAAGATGGCACCTCATTATCACAGAATATTGCCTCTGAGCTAGAGCATCAGCTACAATTTTAGAAGACTGTTCCGCATTTCCAAGATACCAGCTGCTTCTGGATGGTATGGTATGTGATACAAAAACGGACCCCATTTTCATGCCCCATCTCCTTCACTATGAAGTGGGTCCCCTGGTCAGATACTAAGTTGTGTGGGTTTCCATGCCTGTGGATAGGTATTCTGTAAGTTCCTAGATGATGGAGGCTAGATAAAGACTCTGTAGGTGAAAAAGGCAACCCTATACCTAAAACTGGTGTCTGTGGTAGTCAGCCTCCGAGACGGCCCCCAACGGTTCTCTCCTTCTTGTATTCACATCCTTATGAGTCTCTCCTGCATTGAAAAAGGCTGATCTGTGTAACCAATAGGATTTTGCAGAAATGACATGTGTGACTTCTGAGGCTGTCATAAAAGACATGTGGCTTCTACCTTGCCCCCTTTTGGATCACTTGCTCTGGGGGAAGCCAGCTATCATGTATTAAGACACTCGAAGAGCCTTATGGAGATGTCCACATGGTGAGGAACTGAGGCCTCCTGCCAAGAGCCGGCATCTGACTGAAACCTCACGGAGTCCCCTAGCCAGAACTGCCTAGCTGAGCAACTCCCAAATTCGTGACCTACAGAAATCACAAGAAATGAGAAATGACTTTCCTGTATTAAGCCACTTAGTTTTGAGGTGATTTATTATACAGTATTAGATAAGTGACATAATTCCCAAATCAGCCTGAAGTTTTCGATATCATTACCCACCTGACTCCTGAAAAATCCCCCTACTTCTTTTTTGACATGGAAGTCAAAATCATTCTAACTATGTGCTAAGATAGCCTCTTTAATGAATCTGATTATTCTTCATGAATCTTTCATGTTTGGACTGTATAGAAATTACAGAAGAAGGTAATTCAATATCTGGATTATTGAATAAAAATAGACATTCTTCCCCTAGGTTTTTTCAAAATGTAAACATACTAAATCTACTAAAACTAACTATTGGAAAGACAGAGAGAGAAAAACTGATGCCATTAGTTGCCTTCTTCCATCTTCTTTTATTCTTTGCATAAACCTAAGATTCTGTGGATCACCAGAGTGCTGAAAACCCTATGGCCCTAGAAGACTTCCAATACTTAAAACTTTTTCTTATGATATTAACAAATGTGATGTTGGATATTGCATAATAAAATATGATAACATTTGGAAAATCAGCATAGCTTAACGAACCAATATTTCCCAAATGACTAATGCATGATGTTGCAAAATTATGCATGGGTAAAAGATATGTTAAAAGTGTGTGATAGAACAATAGATTTAGTGTAAAGAATATTAAAAGTTTATTAATGGGGTTTTAGATTCCATATTGCAACTAATCTTTAATAACGTCTCGCTTTTCAAGTTTTATGTAACACCAAAGAAAAATATTCACAATATCTGAGAAGACTATGAAAATACTCCTCTCTTTTCCAATTAAATACCTGGGACCAGATTTTCATCACAGACTTCAATCAAAACGACATATTGTAACAGATGGAATGCAGAAGCAGAGATGAGAACCTAGCAATCTTCTAGTAAGCCAGACGTGAAAGAGATCTGCAAAAATGCAAAACAATGTCACACCTTTCTCTAATTACTTTTTGTTGTGGAAAATATGGTAATTTTCGTGAAACTATGCTGTGTTACTATTTAACGGCTTTATTCTTCTTATGTTTAAATAAATTACTATGTTTTAGTGTTCTTATTTTCAATTTCTAATACAGAATACATTGATAGACTTAACCCACAAAAACAAAAGCTCTTGTGGGAAGCGGGGATCCTCATTAATTTTTGGTGCAAACAGGTCAGAAGACCAAAGAGTTTGAGAACTGCTGACTTTTCACAACCCCATGAAGTTGGGACAATTGTTATCATCCTCATTCGACAGATGAAGAAACTAAAGTTTAGAGAAATTAAGTAATTTGCTCAAGATTATACAGGAGGTGGCAACAGCAGAGGCAAGACGGAACCCAGGCTCCCTGGCTTCAGGCCCAGATTCTCCATTATTGCACTACATTGCTGGAGTTCAGTCAGACGACGCAGCTCTAGGATGCCTTCATGTTCCCCCTCAACTTTGCCCACTCTTAGTGCACAAAGCCTCATCCTTGCTCTCCCAGGCTTACTGGGAAAGGCAGCATAACCTCTCCCAAATAGGACCTCCATGAGTGGAAGCAGGTTGGTGATTGTCAAGATCAGTACCATGCTGGGTACAGAAAGGAGTGGGAGAGGCGGTCCATTCTCACATGTCGTCCAAGTTGTTGTAGGTATTTGTCCAGATCTCCCAGTTCTTAGTCTTCATATTTCACGATAAGGTTGACGTTGAAAATTGTGACTTGATCTGAAACCGGGAGCTGATCGGGTTCTTCCTCCTCCCATTTTAGTTCTGCCCTACCTGACATGGTAGACACTGGACTCATGTACCTACTTAAATTTAAATTCAGATTCGTTAAAATACCATAAAATGAAATTTTCAGTCCTCAGTCTCACTACCATATTTCAGGTGCTCAAGAGTCACATGCCCTACAGGTATCTCGTCGATGCTGGGGACCTTGGAAATCCATGTGATCTAGAGAAGGACGTGCTGGCTTTGCGGTGAGTTGAACCTGGGCCATCAAACAATGATTATTCCCCAGGTGGAGGTGGTGGTGGTGCTGGTGCCAGTGGTGGTGGTGAGGGTAATGAAAGATGCTGAGGACTAGCATCCACCCTTGGGACTGACAAGTGTTGGGTTTCTCACAGCACAGTCTGCAGACTCTGCATCAGAGTCCCAGGTGGGCCTCAGCCCCACTAAGCCAGAATCTCTGGGAGGAGGAAGCAGGGAATTTGCCTTTTTCATGGCTCCTTGGGTAACTATTAAGCACCCCCAAAGTCTAAAATACCCATGATAGATTAAAGCTGTGGTAACATATTAAACATCCACACAAAAGAGTTAGAAGCTTTGGCTCTCCAGCAACCTTAAAACTCTGAATGTCCTTGCACATTCCCATCGCCTGTCCTCCACGTTCAGCTCCAATCCTTGGGAGTCTGGCCCCAGTGAGCACAGCCTCCAGGCGGGAAGATCCACAGCCTCTACCAGGCAGCAGGATTCCCAGAGGTCGGGCACACAGCATGTTTCTTCTGAGAAGGGCTTAGGGCCTCACAGGCCTACTGGGGAGAAGGACCAAGTTCCCATTGGACCCCTATCTCTTACGGCTACACTAACACATGCCGAGCTCAGCAACAAGCTGCATTCTGGCCAGGCAGTCTCAGTTCTCTCCCATCAGCACTGGGATTTATCATTTCTCAGAACAAAAAACCCTTAAGTCTTCCCATGTCCTCTGTAGGGGTACTGACATGGGCCTCACCCTCTTCTGGGTTGTTGGTCAATAGGCTGAGGCCGAGATTTTAAAGAATTTCAGGGGTGAGTCTATAAGAATCCAATTGCCTAAGCCTCTCCTTTTATTTTCCTTTTTGTTAGGTCTCCTTAGGAATTCTCTGGGGTGTGAACTCCAAGGAGGCATGACTGCAACCAGGTGTATGTTCCCTCTGCCTTAGGAGGTGGGGAGGGGACTTGAATGTGGGTCTGAGTGGATGGAGAATCTCATTAGTCAGTGTGAGTGCGACGGGTGGGAAAAAAAGTTTACACAGATGGCAAGCTTGGAAGACTCAGAGAATTTTCTGAAATTCTCTTCAAAGCATGCAGTTGGGTATTCTCATTTCAGGGGATCTTTGCTATAACATGACTTTCCTTGGCTCAGAGTACAGGGTTACAGAGGCCCTCATTGGGCCACAGCCAAGGATGTCAGATTAACAGAAGTACTGTGTGAGAACATAGTGTCACTCAGAACACAGGCCTGGAAAAGAGATCCCAGGGGCAGTCATACTGCAGGGTTCCAAGCTACTATCAGGCCAGATCGGGAAGTTCATGATGAGAGAAGACAGAAGATGCTGAACCTCATGGGACCAGGTGACTGCAATGCAGGCTGAATATTCTGTAAGCCAAGGCAAGGCTCACACAGGCAGAGTAGCTGCTGGGCCGGTGGTCAAGCCCAGCCACTCACTGACACTGCCCAGGAAAGCAAGGAATCCTTCCTTCCTATGAGGACATAGCCAATTCAGCCCTTGCGAAGCACCTGGTATGTGCAGAGGAGCATCAGTGGTTCTTCAGGGGTGAGGAGTAGGAAATAAATGAAATAGTTTCTCTGCAGTGAAAAATGTCTAGGTTCAAGTATAAGTCAAATGCGTGGCTGCGAGGGAAAAAAATAAGTAAACATAACATTATCTGTTAAGGTGGTACCAACACATTAATGTGGTTTAGGGAAAGGAACTCATAAAGGCAAATAAATAAATAATTTAATGGTAACTGTACTTTAAAAGAAGATGGTTAAGATGAACAATCTAGAAATTAATTCTTGGCTAACCTGCAGGCTGGGAGCTGGCAAGGGGTGTGTGTGTGTGTGTGTGTGTGTGTGTGTGTGTGAGTGCGTGCGCACACACACCTCACAAGCATGAAAGCTGAGAGGTGAGCCACATCACTCTCTCCCTCTCTCCTCAGGGTTCATTTCCTTATTATAGACTTTTTCATCCCCTCCCACTCTCTTTCTCCCCTCTTCCTTCATTCTTCCTTTCCCATGCCCACTCAGTGGCCTGTGACTTCACTGATAAAAGAGATTGGAAACAGATATTGTCTCTTCCTGACTCTGAATTCTTTCACTGCTCTGCATCTTCCTGCTCCTTCCACCCTCCTACCTAGCCAAACCTCAGCCGCACATCTTGCCCCAACTATTTGGGATTATTTCCCAATGTGTGGTAAGAAGAATTCTAGTGCCAGCAATTCCCTGCCATTTCTGGATCTGAATAAGTTGGCAGCCGAAGAAATGCAGGCCAATACAATCAAACCTTCCAGGGAGCCAGCCTCTTTTGGATCACTCCGCGGCTCCCATCCACGCTTCACTCCTTACTCTTGTTTTCTTCTTTGTTAAACAGCAACAAATTATACACGGATTCCAAGCCCGGGCCTGGTGAAGTGGATTGAGGACCCTGTTGCTCTTTCTTCCTTGAAATGCTTGCTTCCCCCCAGGACCTCCCTGGCTGGGATGGATGTGGTGTTCTCATGTGAATGAGAGGACAAGGCAGGTCCAATGTGATCCAGTCTTTATCACGTGGTTTAGAGGGTCCATTGGTCCCTTGGTCTACATCTCTTAGACCCTATCATAGCGCCTTGCTTAAAGCCCCTGTTCCTGTTCCATACCTACTAGTCTATCGGTTGTTCGGTGTGGACTTCAATAATGAGCCTTAGGAAAAAGTCCACACCTCCGAAAGCTTTCCATCTCCCTGGAGCGTCTGAGAAGTTGTGAAATGTCGGTGGTTATTATGTCGCTGTTGCTATGGTCTGGGTGGGTAGGTCCTCTTGGTCACACTTACTGGTGCTAATGACGTCAAGGATTCAGTCCCCAAAAAGGCCAGCAGGCTTTGCACAAAGGAAAACGTGCTGTGCGGCCCTGACTCCTCCCGTCCTCAGTCGAGGGCTGCAGAGTGTCGCCATGGTCTGGCTGTGGGGAGTGTAGGCTGGTTTAGGTCATAGTCATTCTGGGAGACAGGGGAATGGGAGACTTCAGAGAAAACATCCCACCCTCCAAGGGCCATGGGCAGCAACAGGAAAAAAAAAAAAAGCTGGCACATTAACATCATATCTGTTTCCTCCTCTTCTCTCTCCAAGCCCTGGATTTTCACCCACAGATGAGACCCACATCAATGCTACTCCAATCCGTTGGGCAACTGCTCCTTTATTAATTTTCTTCATACATCTGCTTGTTTAAACGGGACCAGGGACAAAAAGCTGCACCCACACATACCCGCACACAGGCTGTGGGATCTTGGGCAGGTTACTGAGCCTCTCTGAGCCTCAAGCTCCTCATCCATAGAGTGACAGAATGAAAATATCCACCTCACAGTCATACATTGTGACAATCAAATCAGATAAAGCATGCAAAATTGCCATGTCAATTGTAAATTAATGTGGAACTGCCATCGTTGTTTCTCAAGTGTATTCTTTCTCCAGAAGAGAAAAGAAACTCTTCTCAAATGCTTCCTGCTCATCTTCAAAACTATCCTCTTCAATCCATGGGAGTCAGATCAGCTTGAAGGAGGGTGTAGCTGGTGCTTCTAGCCCAGATGTGTGCATAATAACTATGATTATCTGGATAAGGATGTACCGAAGTCAATGTCATCAGGAGTGGGCTAGGTGTATACACCTTTTTAAACTCCTCAGGTAATGCCAAGGATTAGCTAGGTAGAGAAGCCCTGGGCCAGCCTCTAGTACTCTGACATCCTTTAGCCTAGGGCAGAGTTTTCCAAACTTTCCTGATGATAATAATCACTTGGGGTACTTGCTAAAAATAAAGATTTCCACACTCCATCAAATCTCAAGGGAAGAGGCCTAGAAAGTAGGTGAATTTATCATCTGGAAATTGGGAAACACAGCCTAAAGTTTCTCAAATGTTTAAAGTACATGAGAATTACCTGAGAACATTATTTTAAAAAAAAAAAGTGAAAATAGCCAAGCATGCCCACTCTAACCCAAGAAATTTTTATTTGGGAAATCTGGGGTGAGCCCTGGGATTTTCACTTTTAAGTAGCACCCTCAGTCAATCCCCAAGTCTGCTACTCCATCAGAAATGCTGTCCCAAACCTCTGGAATGATCCCAGAGAATGAAGGATGAATCCTACAGAGGAGCCCCAACGCCCACACCTAGACTGGACACTCTTGCTTGAATGTCCTGGTGGCTGTTGAGGAGGGTTGACTATTTCTGAGAAGGGACAAGCCTGAGCTGTTCCAAGTCTTGGCAGTGAAAGCTCTGAAATGGGGCACATGGTGTGAGGTGCCGATACATGCCCCGAAAAGCTAGCGTCCAGAGAAGCTATATTCCTAGGTCTGCTTCCTGGGGCTCCATAATCTTTAAACTGTGAGACAACTCACATGTGCCACTGACGCAAGGAAGAGCTCTCCTGCCTTGGCACTGTGGATGTCTACAAGAGCCTGGCCAATCATCAACACACCTGGGAAACTAGGTAGGTTTTCCTTTGTCACCTGTCCTCTCGGCTCCATCTCTGCCACCATCTTGGATCCCAGGCCTATGGTGCCTGCAGACTCATCACCCAGAGTCCACAATGGACAAGGACCTTTCAGGGCACATGATAAAGTCTTTGCTCAAGTATATTTGTGTCCCCAAACAAGGAGCCATAGGTTACAGAAAATGTGAAGGGTGGGGGCATATTCCTCCTTTCTCTAAGCTCTTGTCAGTACACAAATGAGAATTTCTGCCTTCTCCAATGTATTGAAGAAAAAGCTGCTACTTCCTTGCTGCCTCTCATTGCCTGCTCCCTGAGAGATAACAGAGGGCCCGTTTATCAACGTGGGAGGGGGGTTCTTGTTGGGCTTCTGCCCTCGGCTTGAGGCATCTATCCGACAAGTAGCTTTATGCCTGTTACTCTGCATCCTAGAGATCCTGTGGCTTGTCCTTTTAATGATATGAATCTTAAGGTATGGATCCAGAAAAAAAAGTAAGGAAAAGCTTGCTTCCAAATACAAAAAGGCCAGGTGATTCACTATTTGTCCCTAAAAGATGAAGACTAATCTTATTTCTGCACTCCCACATCCCATCTACTTTAACATTTCTTTAGAAACTAATATCAACTAAAAGTATTGTGGCTAACATAGATAATGAACCTCTGAGCAAGGGGAGCTGACCCTTCCTAAGACACTGATGGACAGACTGACCCACTGGCTGACCAACTAGAGAGACTCCCAGTTGAACTCATATCCCACCTTTATTGACTCCTACAGTTGGCTTTTCATAGTCACCAACTAAAGATTTTAAAAAATGGAGGGAGGTGACTTCTGGTAAAATCTGCAGATTGAACACAGCCATGTATTTTCTTGCTCTTTCAAAATACCACTGAAAATGCCAGTAAAGAGGTTTTTTTCTTAAGACGTAAAACTAAAAGACTGGTGCTCCATGAGAAGAGGCACTAAGAGTGAAATTTTGGAAGACAGAAAACACGTGAACGTATTCCCTAAGCCAGAAAGCTGAGAACAATATGATTTGCACCGAGAAATTCTCAAAAGACTTAGAAATTCACAGCAATGGGTTCCTCTAGAAGTCGGGGCTGAACAGGACAGCCGAAGTAAACAGGATTTGGTTCAAAGTCTATATTTGAGTCATATCCCCGAAGCCCCTCTCAAGACAGTCATGTTCTCCAATTTGCTGCATTTCTCCTAACAAATCTTATAGATCTCTGTGACCCTTAAACAATGTACATTTATGATTTTTTTTTCCTTTTTCTATGCAAGGAGGGAGGGAAGATGAGAAGAAGGCGTCCTCCATTGACGAGCATATTGAGGGCCAGTTTCCCCCTCTTCCTCTCCTCTCTGGAGCTGGCCTTTTCAAGTCCAGCACACACTGTCAGCTCAAGATCCTAAACAAACTCTGCTGCAGTATGAGGAAATTTCACGGTGAGGAGAGTTGAGGGCTGTGGCACATTACTCAGTAGTCTGGCTTCAGCTTAAAGCATTCAAACAGGTCCATCCAAGCCCTCTCTGTCTTCCTCCCTTCTGCCAGGCCACATGCCCCACAGGAGGTCCCGACCTACAAGGCTACTGTCCCACTGGTCAGCACAGCTGACTTCTACACCCCTGGGCAAAGCTGAGGTCGTTCCTTTAGCTCCACCTTGGTCCTGGAGGAGAAGGCCCTTTCCCATCCCAGCCCAGGTCTCCCTGTTGAAATCGAAGGCTGCCAAGACACATTCCTCGCCACCTACATGCTGGAATCCCATTTTTTCTCAATCATTTCTGCTTGCCCTTATCAAGACTCCTCTTGCCTGAGCCTACCAAATCTTTCCATTGTCAGAAAGCTCATTCTGGATTAGATATACGCTCATCCTTTCTAGGTATTTTTCCTTCTGCAAAATGGCTTCTTCCCAGCTCTGCCTCAGGCCAGCCCTAGCATGCCAAGTCCTGTTTGGGGCTCTTCTGCTCTCAAACTCTCAAATCTCTCTATTTGCAAGATAAAGACAATGATCTGGCTCTGGGAAGCCTGGTGGACTAAAATCATGGCTCTTTAAACTCTTAGAATCCAGCCTTATTTGCATTTTAATGTGTAAATCTCTGGTAGCTTGCCTGAACCCTAGTCACCATCTTTAGGGGAACAGGGATTTCTAAACCGGGTTCTAGAAGCACAGTTACCTGAAATAGGAACTTTCTGGATATTTTGCTTATGGGGACTCTATCGCTGGATACTTCCTCTTGGCAAATCCTAGATTCTAGTCTCACATCTGGGACTCTAGTCCACACTCTACCAGAGCACCTACAAAACATGTTAAAGATTACTAATCCACGCCTATTTTTTATATTCTTAGCCCTGGAGCAGCTTCCTGGAAATGCTTTCCTGCAGCACTGTGCAGTCATTAAGACTATGCACCGAGGTGTTGAATCCAGACTTAGCTGTGTGACCTTAAGCAAATTACTTACATTCTCAGTTTACTCATCTGGGGATAATACTAGTACTTGTCTCATGCATTTTGGGCGGTTGGGGGGAATTTTTTTTTTCTTTTTTTCTTTCTTTCTATCTTCCTTTTCTTTTTTTTTTTGGTGAGGAAGATGGGCCCTGAGATAACATCTGTTGCCAATCTTCCTCTTTTTGCTTGAGGAAAATTGTCACTAAGCTTACATCTGTGCCAAGCTTCCCCTATTTTTTGTATGTGGGGCGCAACCCAAGTATGGCTTGGTGATTGGTTTGTAGGTCTGCACCTGGGATCCGAACCCATGAACCCCAGACCACCGAAGAGGAGAACGCAAACTTACCCACTACGCCACTGGGCTGGCCTCCTCATGCATGTTTTTAATTGGTTAATACGTATATACTTAGAACGGTGCCTGGAACACAGTAAATGCTCAATAAATACCATTATCATAGCCCGTCTTGCCCTTCAAGGAGGACCCAGCCCACCCTCAAGTTCCCCACTCCCTTCTCTGCTGGCCACTGTGTCTAGTGCCGCTGTTGTTGTGTTTATCACCTGTGTCCCCCCACTAGCCAGCAGCCTCCTGAGGACAAGAACTGTATCTTAATCATCTTTATATTCCCCAGTGTTTGGTGCAGTCAGTATTTTGTAGGTGTGCAACAACTGTTTGTGGAATTATTATCTTTTGGAGGAGAGATAATAGCAGGCAGTCCTGAGCTTCTCTGCAGAAGGCTTGACTACCTTGATTTTCAGAGACCTGAGAGGAGGTCATCCTTCTGGCCACATCATCTGTGGCACCTGGGAAATTTCCGCATGTGATTTTGACTTCTTCCTCTTCTTCACGGAGGAGTGGTGAAACATCTGCAGGGAAGACGGGGGCTGGAAGATGAAGGGAGAGAAGGAATTGAGTCAATGTGGCTGATCCCAATCAGCAAGGCAGCCAGATCCATTGCTCTGTGGTCTGCGACCTTTTCAAGATGTTGTTTTTCAAGACTTTCCCAGCAAGCACACCCTGCCTCCCCTAAACTTCCCCTAGCATTGTTGTACCACCCCCAAGTCTGCTGACCACAGAGATTTGTTTACAAATACTATGGCAACCCCAGGAGCTCTGGCAAATCTAAAATAGCTTGCCAGCAAATAAAGCACAAGGCTGGAACCATCAAAGCCCTCTGGACTCCCAGCCTTACTGATAGGGTTTAAAGACATCTGTTTTATGTTCCTCAGCAAGCATTGCACCATGATTTTCAGGGCATTTTTCTTCTTCAAAGGTCTCATATCCCTATCCTAATGGACTTTTAAACAACCAATCCTTCTTGCCAGGAACTGCATTAGGTTTACCTCCAGAGCCTCGCGGAGAGGATTTTCAACTTTCTTTTTGATGTTCTCGTTTTAATGGGACAGTACATCAAATGTGATTTTTCATGTGTCCACATCCCCTTCCCTTTACCTGCTTCGTTTGGTTGCAGATTCAGATAAAAGGATTCAAGTTTAAGGAGTTTCTGGGAGGTGATCCCAGGAAAGACTGAAAGAAGAGATGGGAAGTGAGTCAGGAAAGAGAAGACAGTGAACAGACAGTGCATGATAGAGCCCCTTTCTGCTGTGAATAACTGAAGTGTAGACCCTTTTGGGAACATGAGGAATCAGTTAAAACATGTGCCTCAAAGTTACCAAACCCAAAGGGTGTGGAAGCTGAAGGATTTATACAGCAACTTTCATCAGTCATTGGTTGAGGACTGCTGGGTGCGGGAGATGGGACTAATCCTCCAATGCTTCTCACCTGCTGAAAGAAAACCCTAGGGTGTGAGACGTGTGATACTACAATGGTAAGGCTAGAGGGGACATGGACAGGGCACCAAGAGTGACCACTTGATATCCCCCCTTGACCCTATGCCCAAGGTTGGGGGATGCCGCCCTTTGTCCTTGTGTATTTTTGTCTTTCTTATCCCAGACAGAATGGCTGTTGGCAATATACACACGAGATTTGTCCTTGGCAGCAGTTCCTTTTGGACTATGAGTCACATCTGATTATATGTGCAGCACCCACATGGGGCTAGAAAGAGGATTAGGTCTTACAAGTCATCCACACCACGTACTTCTACCCTTTATTTCAAAGCTCTTCAGATAGTTGAAGATGGCTATCTCGCCCTGCCACGTCTTTGCTTCTCCAGGCTGAATATCCCCAGATCCCTTTTAAGTTTAATACAGTAACACCATCTGGTGTTTGTACAAGGCTTTACTTCCTTATGAATCACAGAACAGGGTCATATTGCAGTTGCCATTCACTCTGAGTCATCCCATGTCTTCCCCGTCCCTCCATTTCTGCTATTTTCTATAAGTTTAGATCTTGTTGGTATAGGGAGGCATGGTTAAATTGCCTGCAACCTAGGTAAATGTGACCTATTTTATTGTCAAAACCTGTGAAGGATCTGATATTTTAACCTCCTTGCAAGCAAACAAGCTAGGTTCCCACAGTTTCATGGATGCTGGCAGAAGACACAAGATTCCTGGGTCAGAGACAAGGACTTTATTATTCATGGCATTGCAAACAGTAGACACATCAGAATATCTGTGCCAGTTCCCCAAGTCCAAATTCACACAAGGCAGTGAGAAGAAGGCCAAGTGACACTTGCACATTCAGTGGGTTGCTTCAGAGGAGAGTTTAAGGAACCTGAATCTTTTATAATGGCCAACAAGCAAACCTGCCTAGCCTTAGCTCCAGTGGGAGGCTTCTTTTTATACCAGACCCTAGGCAAACTTATCTTCTGCTCTAGAAGGAGATTCTATCTTGATCTTCCAAGCTGTTTGCCATATAAACATCTTTGAGAAGATAGCCCAAAAGAAAGGTGAGTTAGTATCTTGGCTCATTAGACATGCTGAATCTGAGAATTGGATAATTGTCTCTCAACTTTTATGTAACACGTAGGTGAGTGTAGGTGAGTACATTAATTTTTTTTTCTTTTTTTGAGGAAGATTGGCCCTGAGCTAACATCTGTTGCCAATCCTCCTCTTTTTGCCTGACAAAGATTGCCACTGAGGTAACATCTGTGCCAATCTTTCTCTATTTTTTATGTGGGATGTCTCCACAGCATGGCTGAGGAGTGGTGGTAGGTCCATACCGGGGATCTGAACCTGTGGATCCCAGGCTGCCAAATTGGAGCGTGTGAACTCAACCACTACGCCACCGAGCCAGCCCCCAAGTACATTAATTTTCACAAAAAGAACTGTAATTGACTTCCATTCTAATTTTGGAGGTGCTTCATTGGAATTTTGGGAAATGACATCTTTTATTTTAGCTTTTGGTTTCTAGCCACCAGTATCTCTCTCAAGTCCCTTAAGGAAGGAAATACAGAAACACTTAAAATATAATAGTGGAGTTCCTACATAAATAAACACTGAGTTTTAAAAAAAGTAAGTGAAGGATTGCAGAACTTCTACTGTGAGCTACAGTGAAGTGATATGGACCAAAATTATCCTCCCACCTGAAACAAAATTCCAGACAAAATATATGAAATGATGGTTTTCAAGACATTGAACATTAGGTGATGAACGACAATGAACACTAAAAGATGAGAAACAAGTGAGGTGAGTCCTACAATTCTCCCAGCTTACTGACCAGAGAAAGTTTCCAGGAAGTGGAACAGAAAGGAAAAACTGAGGCAGAGACAGCACCATTTCTGAGTTGAAGAGACGGAGCTGAGAGTCTGAGGAGACCAAGGTGCCTGGAGTCTGCTTGAGAGAGTACTGGAAAGAATAGGGCTACACAGAGAGCTCTTGAGATCTGCAGGTGATCCACCACCAATCTTTAGTTGAGTGCTGAGTAACAGTTCTGTATGAGGAAACAAACCAAGGCAGGGGGAAAAAATAGCCAATGAGATTAGAGAAACAATACCCAAAGATGATACAATGCCAAAAATAAAAACATTTCTTGGTTCCACAAATCAGAGAAGAAAACTTCATAATTCATGGTTATCAGGTAGCATACACTCAAGAGTTTTACCTTGATAGTGGAGGAAAATTAGCCCAAGACTAAAAACTGTTCTGGTCTTGTCTTACAAAACCTAAAAGCAAGACCCAAAACGATTGTATTGTTACACTATTAAATTTAATGACACTATAATAGAAACTATTCAAAATGAAAAACAGAAAAAAGGCTGATAAAAAGATCAACAGAGCATCAGTGACATGTGGGACAACTTCAAGTGGCCTAATGTATGTGCAGTTGGATTGCTGAAGCAGGAAGAGGAAATAAGAATAACAATAGTGGTAGAAATAATAGTCAAAAACTTAATGAAGACTAAACTCACAGATCTAAGAAATTCAACAAAATCCACATACAAGAAGTATGAAGAAAACTAACTAAAGAACGTCATAATGAGATGGCGTAAAACCCCTGATAAAGAGAAAATCTTAAAAGCATGTAGGGAGGTCATTATGTGACCTTCATGGCCTATTATTAAGGTCGTTATGTGCAAAAGATCAAAGATAAGAATTATAACAGACTTCTAGTGAAAAGAAAGCAAGTCAGAAGGGACTAGAGCAACATATGCAAAATACTGAAATAGAACTCTACACCCAACAAAAATATCTTTTTTAAAAATGTGAAACATTGTAATTTTGATTTGTATTTCCCTAATAATTAGTGATGCTGAATATCTTTTCATGTGCCTGTTGGCTATCTGTATATCTTCTTTGGAGAAATGTCTGTTCATATCCTCTGCCCATTTTTTGATCGGGTTGTTTGCATTTTTGTTGTTAAGTTGTATGAGTTCTCTATATATTTTGGAAATTAATCCCTTCTTGGATATATGATTTGCAAATATTTTCTCCCACTTGGTGGGTTGTCTTTTCATTTTGTTTATGGTTTCCTTTGCCTGCAGAAGCTTTTTAGTCTGAGTTTTCAATTCTGTTCCACTAATCTGTGTGTCTGTTTTTGTGCCAGTACCATGCTGTTTTGATTACCATAGCTTTGTAGTATATTTTGAAGTCAGAGATTGTGATGCCTCCAGCTTTGTTCTTTTTTCTCAGGATTGTTTTGGCTATTTTATAAAGAGAACACATTAGTGGTTACCTGAGGGGAAGGGGTTTAAGTGTGGACAAAAGAGGTAAAGGGGCACTTATGTATGGTGACAGATAAAAATTAAATTTCTGGTGGTGAGCATGATGCATTTTATACAAAAATTGATAAATAATAATGTACACATAAAATTATACAATGTTATAAACCTTTATGATTTCAATAAAATAATTGGGAAAAAAATGTGAAACAAAGATTTTTTGTCAGTGATATAAAAGCTGAAAGAATACATAATCTGAAGACCTTCACTATAAGAACTATCAAATGAAATAATTCAGGCAGATAGAAAATTACATGATATGGAAATCTGGATGTGCAGATGAAAAGAAAGAGCACTAGAAAGTGTAATTATATAAATATAAGTAAAATGTTTTTCCTTGTTACTTAAATCTCTTTGAATGATAATCAACTTTAAAGAAAAAAATGTTTTGTGAGGTATATAATGTAGGTAAAAGTGAAATGTACAACAATAATATCACAATGGTCAGGAGGAAGAAATGAAAGTACACTGTAATAAGGCTCTAATACTGTATACACAGTGATATAATATCACCTGAAGGTATATCGTGATAAATAAAGATGTTTGCTGTAAACCATAAAGCAACCACTTAAAAGTACAACAGAGTTATAGCTAATTATCCAAAACTAGAGATAAAATAGAATCATAAAAAAATACTTAGTCCGGGGGCTGGCCCCGTGGCCAAGTGGTTAAGTTTGCGCGCTCCGCTGCAGGCGGCCCAGTGTTTCGTTGGCTCGAATCCTGGGCGCGGACATGGCACTGCTCATCAAACCACACTGAGGCAGCGTCCCACATGCCACAACTAGAAGGACCCACAACAAAGAATATACAACTATGTACCAGGGGGCTTTGGGGAGAAAAAGGAAAAAATAAAATCTTTAAAAAAAAAATAGTCCAAAAGAAGGGCATACTATGGTCTGAATGTGTCCTCCCAAATTCATTTGTTGAAATCCTATTCCTAAATTGATGGTTTGAGGAGGTTATTAGGTCATGTGGGCAGAGACCTTACAAATGGGATTAGTGGCTTACAAAAAAGGCTCCAAAGATATCCCTATCCATCTCTACCATGTGAGGATACAATAAGAAGTCTGCACTGGGAAGAGGGTCTTCATTCAACTATGCAGGCACCCTGATTTCCAACTTCCAGCCTCTAGGACAGTGAAAAATAAATTTCTGTTACTTATAAGCTACCCAGTCTGTGGTATTTTGTTATAACAGCCCAAATGAACTGAGACAGGGCACCAAAGAAGAAAAGGAGAACAAACAACAGATGAGACAAATTGCAAACTCAGAGCAAAGGGAAGATTTAAACTCAACTATATCAATAGTCATATTAAAGGTAAATAGCCTAAACACTCTAATTAAAAGGAATGGCAAAAAATAAAAAGAACATGCAGCCTATCATAAACCTACTTTAAATATAAGAAACAAATAAGTTAAAAGTAAAAGGATGGTGTGATCCCCCAAAGATATCGATGTCCTAATCTCTGTTACTTTACATGGCAAAAGGGATCTTGCTGATGTGATTAAGTTAAGGACCTTGAGATGAGATTAGCCAAATGGGACCAAAGTAATCCTAGTGGTCCTCATAAGAGAGAGGCAAGACGATCAGAGTCAGAGAAACTCAGGTGACAGTGGAAGCAGAGATAATTAAGGAGATGTAATGATGCTCTGCTTTTGACTTTAAAGATAGAGGAAGAGGCCATGAGCCAAGGCATCTAGAAGTTAGAAAAGACAAGGAAGTGGATTCTTCCTTACAGCCTCCAGAAGGAACAAACCATGATGACATCTTGACTTTAGCCCAGTGAGACTCATTTTGGATTTCTGACCTCCAAAACTATAAGATAATAAATTTGTGTTGTTTTAAGTCATCAAGTTTGTAGTGATTTGTTACAGCAGCGACAGGAAACTAATACAGATTGAAAAAGATATGCCATGTAGCACTAATCAAATTAAAGTTAGTGTGGTTATTTTAATATCAGATAGTGGATTTTAGAGTAAAGAATATTTCCAGGGATAGAGAAGCTCATTACATAATGATAAAGGAGTCAATTCTTCTAGAGGACATAAAAATTCCAAAAATGTGTGTATTTAATAACAGAGCTTCAAAATGCATGAAACAAAAGCTGATGGAACTTCAGGAGAAATTTTCCAAATCCATAATTATAATTGCAGATTTCAGTGTCTATCTCTCAATAATTGATAAGAAAAGTAGACAGAAAATCAGTTAAGATACAGACATCTTGAACAACACTATCTATCAACCTAATTGATATTTCTAGAACACTCCACACAACAACAGAATACATATTCTTTTCAGGTGCACACAGAACATCAACCATACTCTGGGCAATAAAACAAGTCTGTGTCAATTTAAGAAGATTCATATCTTACAAAGTATTTCTCCCACCACAATGGGATTAAGTTAGAAATTGGTAACAGCAAGATATCTGGAAAATCCCCAAATATTGGAAACTAAATAATATACTTGTTTTTTAACAGGTTTCTTTAGGTATAACTGATAAAAATTGTGTATATTCAAGATATATAAATAATACATTTCTAAATAACCCATGGGTCAAAAAAGAAATCAAAGTGAAATTAGAAAGTATTTTAAATTGAAAAAAAGAAAACATATCAAAATGTGTGGGATGCAGCTAAAGCAGTACTTAAAGAGAAATGCATAGCAATAACTATATACCCATGTTAGAAAGAAGAAAGTTCTCTAATGAATGACTTCATCTTTTACCTTAAGAAATTTAAAAAAGAGAAAGAAATTAAACCAAAGTAAAGCAGAAGGAAGGAGGTAATAAATATCAGAGCGAAAAAAATAAAGAATAGAAAACAGAAAAACAATAGAGAAATCAAAGAAATCAATGCTTGCTTGAGAAGATCAATAAAATTGAAAAAATTCTGCCTCTAGGCAAAATTATCAGGGAAAAAAACAGAGAAAACAAAAATTAACAATATTAGGAATGACAGAGGTGAGTGCCTTAAATTCTACAGATATTAAAAGAATAATAAGAAAATAATCTAAACAACTTTATGCCAATAAATTTAACAACTTAGATAAAATGGACCAATTCTTTGAAAGATACAAACTAATAAAGTTCACTCAACATAAAAGAATTTCAAAATAATTATACTAAGTGAAATAAGACAGACAAAATACAGTACATATGTATGATTTGTGGGGACCTGGAAATGGCCACCCCAAGATATGTCTCTTTGGCATCAGGATTATTTGAGGCTGATTGCTTTTGATAAACTGGGACAGGGAAGGAGGCTCTGAGGAATGGAACTTGCCCTTTGTTAGGACACCTTTACATTTGTAAGGTAAATCTCTATCTGTAAAAGATGCCTCCCTCTCTGCACCAGGAAGAAGAAAGGAGATGATCTTCTCTCTAGAAACTCTTAATCAATGCCAAAGGCAAGGACTAAATCTGCATTTATTGTGCTTGTCTGGTAACCTCCTGTAACTGACTTCCCTCCCCCTCCCAAAGTTGGCATTTCTTTAAGGATTAAGCATCTTTTCTTAGGCTAGGAACTGATTGCTGTGCTCACCTGTGACCACCCAGCTCCAGACAACAGACTTGCCTCCTGCTATGCCCACTGAGATAGCAGACCCACTACCTGCTGTGTCCATCAAGCACTGTGCCGACAGGGCAATCTTGTGACTATTGTGGGAGGGACATTTCCATCATATGTGAAATACCCTGTTTGGGGGTATATAACCACTCTGTGCACCCCACTTCTTCGGTGCCCTTTCTTCCTTCCGGAAGAGAGGCCCCGGGCCATAGTTCCTCATAAAGCTTTGTTTAATTTTCTCTTGCTATTCTGTCTCATGTGAATTTAATTCGTTCTCTGGCCAGACAAACCTACATTTGGGAAGAGGAAATGTCTTCCTCCCCTATAGTTTCCATTTACATAAATTTCTAGAAGATGAAAACAAAACTAATATGAGAGAAAGCAGATCAGTGGTTGCCTGGGAAGGGGTAGGGAACAGGGGGCAGGAAGAAGAAAGAGGGATGGATTCCAAAAGGCCAAGAGAAAACTTTTGGAGGTGATGAATATGCTCATCATCTTGATTGTAGTGATGATTTCATGGGTGTACATATGTCTAGACTTATCAAACTGTACACTTTAAGTATGTGCAACTTATTTTGTGTCAACTGGTGAACCAGTTTTATCAACAAAACTGGGTTTGTTTGTTTTTTCAATTTGAAGGATTGCTCTATAAATCTCAATTCAATCTACCTGTTTTTAAAGATTGAATCTGGAAGACCATCCTGCTATAATAAAAACAAGCCCACTTGAAGCAAGGAGGTATGTGCCTATCATATGCCTATTTATGCACAGTACACAGAATTCTGTTCTGAAGAGAAAACAAGGAGGGAAGCTGGGATGGAGAGAGAGGGAAAGCGTGGGCAGCAAGCCTTGTTGGAAGCTACCAGAAGTGCTACTAACACAAAAAACCACTTCACTTGCCCACCCTCTCCCCAGGCAACACACAGGGTACAAAGTAAGTTAAGTCACTTTTCTTTACTCCTGGCCTGACGTAAATATTCACTGGCCTGAAGCAGGAGGGCTTGTTCCAACTAGCTTGCTAGTTACACCATCCTGGCCAGGCCACACGCTTGCTGGGCGGCAAGCTCTTTTCCAAGTCGCTCTGTCCTGGCTAAGCCCCCAAGGGCATTGCTCAGGACCTTGCTATAGGCAAGCCAAAGATTTGCATTTTTTTAGCTGGGGGACTCCACTGAGGGGAGCAGTTCTGGTGTCTGGAGCACACAGTGTTTTGTTTGATCTATTAAGGAAAGTGATGTTGTAACTCATTTGCAACTGACTTGATTTTACTCCAAAAGTATTTCCCTCCAGCCTAGACTTGGCTTAGATGTCCTGGAAATCAGTAGAACTGTATGTGGGTAAAAAGTAAAGAGGTCCAATGGCAGTGGGCAAGGAGAAAAGAATTCAAGGTCTCTCTGCATAAGAATAGTTTAATTACTTTAGCAGTCACGCCCCCCTCCGCTCTAGTGAGCGGTGGCATTTCCTTCCACTGGGGTGAGGAACAGAGCTGCTGGGAATGCCACTAGGGCTCTCAGAAATGCCACTGCGGTTGCCACTGGCAATGCTTTATTGTGCAATGCCCTTTCTCAGGAAGATGAATACAAGCTGTACATACCAAGTGTCAGTCAAACACTCAGCAACCACCGGTCTCATTAAGTAGAAACTGAAAGGACCCCAAGGAAAAATGAATGTGACTGAATCTGGTGTTCGAGGGAGAAGGGAGCAAGGGAAAGAAACTTCCTGTAATGCGGGGGCCACTTCCAGGCAAAAAACCTGAAGCCCAGTACAGTCCATGTCCCTTCCTCCCAAGGGCAAAAGCCATTTTAAATTTCATCTCTTTGTCAACCTGTTTCTCCATTAAACCCCTCATTTGGGAGCCATGGGCAGAAAGATTTGCCATAGGTGAAAGTCTCCTGTGATGGACAGGACAGCACTTGTTTCTCCTAGAAGGGAAGATGCATCTGTGGAAAGAATGGTGCACCAGGGTCTTTCTGATCTAGGTCTGCCTTGTAGAGGAGGAAAATTATTTTCCTTCCACCCTTCTGAGTTCTTAGCTAAGACTCCTGTAATAAAAGACAGATTAACAAGAGAAAAACAAATAAAAGCTTATTAACATGTATACCTCGTGTACACATGGAAACTACCCAAGGAAAATGAGTAATTTAAAGAGGTGGCTTTAGAATTCAGGATTAAATATAATCTTAATAGGAAAAGGGGGGAGGGAGTGCAGGCCTCTCCCGGGGAGAGGAAATGATTTGGGGGAAAGATGAAAAGACCCTTAGAAGAATAGATCAGGGGTGCAATAGTTTGTGACAAAGTTTGTCTGGGTGTGGTATTGACTTCTAGTCTCCTTGCCCATGATAAGAGTCAATTGTCCCTGGTTGATTTAACTCCCGGCTTGGGGATTGATGACAACTGAGTTCCTTTTGGAGGATGTCTTCTGACAGATAGGGGAGATCAAAGAAAGCCTCTTCCTGCAGCTTGTGTTTTTCAAATGCCTACAGCTCAAAAGAATCAACATACCAAAGGAGCATATTTCGGGGTGGCATGCACTGAACTCCTACAGTCACATTTTGGGGTGTCACATTCTGCTGCCCTTCCACCTCGCCTTAGATGTGAAACCTCATGCAAGTCGCTTTACTTCTCTGGGACTCTCCACCTGCAAATGAGAAGCTTGCACTCCGATTTTCAAGCTTTAAGCTTCTATAATCAAATATATAATAATAAAATCCACTCCTGGTTGCTCTCTGGAACTCTGAGCTCTTAGGAATCAGTCAGAATTCAGCAGAAAATAAACGTCATCTGCTAAGGAGAGCAATTCTACTTCGATTTGTTTTTGCTGCATTTTACCTTTTGTAGTATGCTTGGCACGTACTGACAAATGAAACAATCGATCTGACCTTCAAGGAGCCAAAATTGTAAGAGCAGAAATGATTTAATAAGAAAAACTTTTCTTGGCTCTGTGCTCAAAAAACTCCTTTCTGTATACTGTGATCAAGTCACCTTTGAGATTTCAGACTGTTAGTGGAAAGAAATAAATTCCTATTTTGGGTGTTTCATGCAGCACCCGGTACTTGGCCCTGCACCAATTATCTTAAAGTTTACTATTATTGCTTGGATTTATCTGGTCTTAATTCCTTATAAGAACATAAGCCAACATACATATATGTATGATATATATGGCAAACTGTCACTCATCCAGCGTCACGGATGTTCTACCACTCAGTGTTGTCAGTTGCACACCACAGAACCAACCCTGAAGAGGACTGTCTTTCTTCAAGGATATCACTGTGGGAGGGATTTCTCACCTGTGACTTCGCGATCAGGGACATTATCCACATTATAGCACCAGACTTCTGCTGTTGCCTCTTGAGAAAATCAAGTCAGTTAGAACATCAGTTAACCTTTTCTTTTTTATTTATTTTTTTCCTGTTTTATTGAGATATAATTGACAGATAACATTATCTAAGTTTGAGGTGTACAACGTAATGATTTGCTATGTGTATTGTAGGGGTCTGGAATTGGCCACCCCAAGATATGTCTCTTTGGCATCAGGATTATTTGAGGCTAATTGCTTTTGATAAACTGGGACAGGGAAGGAGGCTCTGAGGAATGGAACTTGCCCTTTGTTAGGACACCTTTACATTTGTAAGGTAAATCTCTATCTGTAAAAGGTGACTCCCTCTCTGCACCAGGAAGAAGAAAGGAGATGACCTTCTCTCTAGAAACTCTTAATCAATGCCAAAGACAAGGACTTAAATCTGCATTTTGTTGTGCTTGTCTGGTAACCTCCTGTAACTGACTTCCCTCCCCCTCCCAAAGTTGGCATTTCTTTAAGGTAAGCATCTTTCCTTAGGCTAGGAACTGATTGCTGTGCTCACCTGTGACCACCCAGCTCCAGACAATAGACTTGCCTCCTGCTATGCCCACCGAGATAGCAGACCACTACCTGCTGTGTCCATCAAGCACTGTGCCGACAGGGCAATCTTGTGACTATTGTGGGAGGACATTTCAATCCTATGTGAAATACCCTGTTTGGGGGTATATAACCACTCTGTGCACCCCACTTCTTCGGTGCCCTTTCTTCCTTCCGGAAGAGAGGCCCCGGGCCATGGTTCCTCATAAAGCTTTGTTTAATTTTCTCTTGCTATTCTGTCCCATGTGAATTTAATTCGTTCTCCGGCCAGACTAACCCACATTTTGGATAGAGGAAAAGTCTTCCTCCCCTACAACATATAAGAGAGAACATATAGTATTTGTCTTTCTCTGTCTGACTTATTTCATTTAGCATAATGCCCTCAGGGTCCATCCATGTTGTCATGAGTGACGGAATTTCCTTCCCTTTTTGTGGCTGAATAATATTTCATTGCATACATACACCACATTTTCTTTATCCATTCATTCATCGATGGGCATTTAGATTGTTTCCACGTCTTGGCTATTGTAAATAACGGTGTAATGAACATGACAGTGCAGCCATCTCTTCAGGATAGTGATCTTGTTTCCTTTGGATATATACATAGAAGTGGGATTGCCGGATCATATGGCAGCAGTATTTTCAATTTCTTGGGAAACATGCTGTTTTCCGTAGTGGCTGCACCAATTTACATTCCCACCAATATACCTGCTTGATGATGAAAGGTGTCACTTTGGATAGAATACAAGGTGACGTGAAGCATGTAGAGAAATTGGAAGTAGTGACATGCAGGGAGGAGGAAGGAAGCATGTGTAGCAGGCGGCTCTGTGCCAGAATCAAACCCTCAGCCCACCCTTGATTTCAGCCGTAGCTGCAGAGGACAGATCTGGAGGGCTCAGACTCACCTTGCGCTAGTGGTGCCTCACCTCGTGCACACTGCATAGTCTTTCTGTATTAGAGTCTTTCTGCATTCTGCCCGCGGCCTTCATATTACAGGCAAGTGCAGCCTGTGTGGAAGAAAATAATCCATAAATGAAAATTTGGGTGAGTTTATTCTGAGCTAAAACGTGAGCACCATGGCCCAGGGCCTTTCTTCCAGAAGGAAGAAAGGGCACCAAAGAAGTGGGGTGTACAGAGTGGTTGAATACCCCCAAAGAGGATGTTTCACATATGATTGAAATGTCCCTTTTACAATAGTCACAAGACTGCTCTGTCGGCACAGTGATTGATGGACACAGCAGGTAGGTCTACTGTCTAGGTGGACACGGCAGGGTGGCAGGTCTGTTGTCTCAAGCTGGGTGGTCACAGGTGAGCTGGGTGATCAAAGGTAAGCACAGCAATCAGTTCCTAGCCTAAGGAAAGATGCTTATCCCTAAGGAAATGCCAATGTTGGGGGAAGTTGCACCTTTATCTTAAGGGCCTTTGTTCTTGCCATGGTAAATGTTTAAAGCAGACATACAATGCGTGCTCGATGGCCAAATCAGGCCCTTTTGGGGGAAAAAAAAAAAGTCAGGCCGAATTAGGTTTACACCAAATGGCTTCCTCATATACTGCAATATATCCTATTGCTTGCCATTTCTATTTGTCACCTGTAAGAGCAGGAAGCTTATGCCCCCCCAAGGGAAACCTTCAGCCAGTTCAGCATAGGGTACAGTGGGGAGGATAAATACTCCAGCCAGCCCATCTTCAGGCAGACAGTCTGACAGGCATTCTGTATGCTTCTCAGGGGTCCCAACAGAATCGAGCACTGCTGTCCACAGCAGTAACTGTGAGTATGCATCCTTATGTTGGCTTTTCCTCCTTCCCTGTCTTTCTGTCCCCTTTCCCTTACTCCTGCCCCTTAAGCAAGGAGGTGTACCCACAGATGACTCAAGTGCATGGGTCAGACCCTGCCTTAGGGGGAACTCAAACTAACACGACCTGCCTCAGGAGTTGAATCCATCAACCAGGAGCTCTATCACAGGATTTTGCCTGCATCATGTACGAGAGGAGTGAAAGAAAGAAAAAAAGAGATGCTAGAACTGCCCTGAGAATTGGGAGTCAAAGTTTGACACTAGGGAAATGGGCAGGGGGCCAGGAAATAGAAACGCGGGAACAACTTAGTTCTTGCAGACAGCAGGCACCTGAGCTGGGGCTGAACTCAATGGACTGGATATGACGTGACCTTACATATAGCCATTTAAAGGTGCTGTCCAGCACTGGACAGTGGAATCAAGTGCTTATTGAAGATAGAGGACAGTCTCCCATAGGCTAACATGATCTCAACTCTCAGGAACCTGACCGGGGAACCAGACAGCCAGTCCAGGGCAAGGGGGACAGATCATGGGACAGTCAGCAAGATGGAGCAAATCAGGTGTAAGACAGTGCAGACTTGGCTATAAATGACTGGTATAAAGGATAGCTAAGGATGAAGAAATGCAGCGCCAACAGGAAAAGCACAAAGATGAAAGACCGGAGACAGCATCAAGAGAGGATAACACAGACGCTGGAAAAATCCATGTGAGCATCACTTTCTTGGTGACTTTTAATAAGCAATCGAAATGCATCACAGACCCTGTAGACTGCTCCCTCTTGGTGGAGCTCTGTTAAGTATGTTTTTCTCATGAATGATAGGTTCAATTCCTATAAACACAGGCTCCTAAATTCATCTCCCAACCCTATTTTTGCATCGGAGAGGAGAGTCTTGTCGCCCAGCCTGACTTGGATCTCCAGTGGCACACCCATGCCCCGAGCATTGTTGTATCTAACTTAGTCCCCAAATTCCAGGCTCTCTTCTCCTTCAGGTGAGGCCTCTTAGCTTTCACCAACATGCCTGGTCCTGCTTTAGGCTGGATGACTTCTGGCCTCAGGCAGAAAGACTTTAAAGAGATTTAGTTCAGGAAATTGCATTGCCCCACCCAAGCCCATAAGCAGATCCATGTTTTGTGGGAGCTTGAAGTGTGTACAATTTCAGGAGTTCTATTTAGGAAAAATAATACAAAATTAGGTACAGGGCCTGGGAAGCTTCCTGACCAGGTTAAAATGCCTGAGACTTAGTCTTCATTAACTTCATAATAAGCCTACCCCTGCTCAAGCAGAAAACACAACAGTTTCAATTTCTCTCTTTTCTTCATCCCCCAGATAGAATCTATCAGTAGGTCCTGTGACTTTATATCCAAAAGATACCCCATTATGCCCACAATTCTGTATTTCTACTGCTACCTCCTACTTCAAGCTGCAGGCACCCCTCCATCTCCTTACTGGCCACCAATTTTGTTCTCCATAGTTAATTTTCCACACAGACAATTCTTTTAAAAAAATAAATTTGATATGTCACTTACTTACTTAAACTCTCCAAAGTTTTTCAATTGCTCCTAAAATGAGGCAAATCCACTACTATAGCCAATAACACTCTCTATCACTGACCCTTGGTTATTTCTCCAGCTCATTTTGTTCCACTCCCTCTCTTCCTTTTCTCTCTCTCCTCCTTGGTCTCTTTTCCATTCCTTTTTCCTCATGCTGTTCCATCCATCTGGAATGCTCTGACCCACGACTGACTGCTTCTTGTCACTCAGGTATCAATTCCAAGGTCTCCTCTGGTATTAGTTTTCTGTTGCTGCTGTAATAAATGACCACAACTTAGTGGTTCAAACAATGCAAACATACAAAAGGTTTACAATTCTAGAAGTCAGAAGTCCAAAATGGGTCTCACTGGGCTAAAATCAAGGTGTTGGCAGGGCTGTGATCCTTCTAGAGGCCCTAGGGGAGAATACATTTCCTTGACTTTTCCAGCATCTAGAAGCCTCTCTCATCCCCTGGCTTATGGCCTCTTTACTCCATCTTCAAAGCCAGCAATGGTGAGTCAAGTCCTTCTTATATGATATTGCTCTGACCTCTTCTGCTTCCCTTTCCCTTTTAAGAACATTTGTGATTACATTGGGTTCATCCAGATAATGCCAGACAATCTCCCTATCTTAATGCCATCTGCAATCTTAACTCCTCTTTGCTATTTAAGGTAACATAATCACAGGTTCTGGATATTAGGACAGGGACATCTTGGGGCACCAATATCCTGTGTACCACGTGTCCTCGGGCTCCCAGACCACCTGATCTAACATAGCCAACAGTCCTTACCACCACCCCAGTGACTCTTGACTCTCTTCAGATCACTTAACATTTTCTGAAATCATTACACCCAACTTTTTTACTGTCTCTCCTTTGAAAGTGGGCTCCATAAGGGCAGGGCCTTTTCTGGCTCATCACTGCTGTGCCAGAGTGCTTAGCTCAGCATATAATAGGGACTCCATAAGTACAGAATGAATGATCAAATGAAAGAAAGAATTAGAAAAATGAGGCTTGCATTCAATAATAAAAAATAATAATAACTAGCAAATAAACACTTCATATACATCTTCTTACATAAAATTTACAGCCATTTCATGGCTTAGGTCTTAGGATCAGAGCTAGATTGGAATCCAGACTCCTTGACTCAAAGCTGTGTAACCTTCAGCAGGTTACTTAACCTCACTAAGCCTCAATTTCCTCATCAACAAAATGAGTATAATAATAGCACTTATCTCAGCATTGTTATGAAAATTAAATGAGATGTTTAAAGTGCTTGACACACTGCCTTGCACAGCTAGCTATTTTTATTATAATTCCCTCTTTGCAGATGAGGGAAGCTCAGGCCCAGATAATAACAAATAGAGCTGGGGATATCATCTTGAGCTGTTTGTTGACAAAATCAAAGTAATTTTAGCTACTATTTGTCCACACTATCCTGCTGGAATAATGGTCCAGGATTTGACCCATGGAAGTGGGCAGAGTTTGTCTTCATGGCTGTAGGGATGATTCAACAGAAATCAAAAACAGTGTCTTCAGTTTGGAACAGTTTGTGGAAAATATCAAATGCATAAGGAGCCAATAGAAAATGAAGTCAGTAACTGAGCTACAACAATCCCAAGAAACCTCTAGAAGACAAATCTGAGACAATTAAAGAGAAAGTCCTGGAGACATTAATATGCAGGAGGAAAGAGTCCTTTACAGGAAAACTCTGACTTTACTCATGGGTGGGGAAGAAGCTGAGAAGGGCAGTCAAGCAATCCAGACTCTGTTCTTGTCCTATCATCTCACCATCTGGAACCGCCATGCCATTAGAAGTCGTACTACACCCTCCAGACTGAACTTTTTCCCAGGATATGTGATTCAGTCTGACACTTCAGTGTCTGCCTCATCCTGGAGGTCAGGGCCTCCAGCCCCTGATTCTAGTACCAGAATCCTGGCTATGATTGATGACAACCCTAATAACACAATTGTTCCTCTACTAATCCTTTAATTTCTTGGGTTATGAACAAGTGCTATACAAATGCAGAAACAAGATCTCAACACAGACTACTTTGCCATTCATTAAAGGCCAAGTGTCTCCTATTGTTTCCTCCTTTTCTGAAAAGGTATTATTTCTCAGAAAAATATCTGATGACATCATTATAAAGAAGAAGGAAAATAGAGCTGTATAGGAGCAGAGCTTCTTATTGTACTGAAGTTAAGTTGGTATCAATTCAAACTAGACTGCTATAAATTTAAGATGTTAATCATAAAGAAAATATCTTAAAAGATACATAAAAAGAAATGAGAAGGGAATTAAAGCAGTTTGTTACAAAAAATCAACTAAACCCAGAAGTAGGCAATAATAGAGGAAATGAGGGACGAAAAAGGTATAACACACACAGAAAACAAATAGCAAAATGATGGAAATAGATCCTTCCTTATCAATAATTACATTAAATGTAAGCATATTAAACTCTAATCAAAAGGCAAAGATTTGAAGAATGGACAAAATAACATGATCCAACTCTATGCTGTCTACAAGAGACTCATTTTAAATCCAAAAACATGAAGAGGTTGAGAGCAAAAGGATGGAAACAGATATTCCGTGCAAATAATACCCAAAAGAGAACTAGAGTAGCTAGTCTAATATCTGACAAACAGACGTTAAATCAAAACTGTTACAAGAGACAAGAAAAGACATTATATTCTTATAAAAGAGTCAATTCATCAAAATGATAGAAAAATTATAAACATATGCACCAAATAACAGGACCCAAAATATATGAAGCAAACATTGACAGAACAGAGGAAGAAATAGACAGTTCTACAATAATATTTGGAGATTGCAATACACCACTTTCAATAATAGATAGAACAGCTAGACAAAAGATCACCAAGGAAACGGAGGACTTGAATAACACTATAAACCAACCAGACCTAACAAACATCTATGGAACACTCCACCCAACGAGACCAGAATACATATTCTTCTCAAGTACTCATGGAATATTCTCTAGGATAAACCATTGTTAGGCAAATAATAATAATAATAATAAGATTCAATACATTTTTTAAAAGATTGAAATCATACAAATCATCATCTCTTAGCACAATGGAATGAAGCTAGAAATCAATAATGGAAGGAGAACTGGAAAATTCAAAAGTATGTGGAAATCCAGTGATGCACTCTTAAACAACCAATGAATCAAAGAATAAACTACAAAGGAAATTAGAAAATATTTTGAGATGGATGAAAATGAAAACACAACCTGCCAAAACTTATGGAATGCAGTAAAAGCAGTGCTCAGAGGGAAATTTATACTCATAGATGCGTACATTAAAAAATAAAAAACAGGGGCTGGCCCCATGGCTGAGTGGTTGAGTTCGCGTGCTCTGCTGCAGGCAGCCCAGTGTTTCGTTGGTTCGAATCCTGGGCGCGGACATGGCACTGCTCATCAAACCACGCTGGGGCAGCGTCCCACATGCCACAACTAGAAGGACCCACAACGAAGAATATACAGCTATGTACTGGGGGGTTTTGGGGAGAAAAAGGAAAAAATAAAATAAAATCTTTAAAAAAAAAAAGAAAAAACAAAATCTCAAGTCAATAATCTAACTTTACACCTTGAGAAGCTAGAAAAAAAGAGAGTAAACTAAACCAAAAACTAGCCAAGCAAGGAATTAATAAAGATTAGAGAAGAAATAGATGCGATGGAGAATAGAGAAAAACAATGAAAGCAATGAAAATCAATGAAAGTTGGTTCTTCGAAAAGATCAACAAAATTGACAAACTGTTAGTTACACTGACCCGTGAAAAAGAGAAAAGACTCTCACCCTTCCTTTCATAGCCCAAAGAAACATGGATTAAAAGTAACACCAAAGATCAAAGTGTAGCTTGGAGGGAAACCATATACTTGTCTCTGATAAAAGGTGTTTTAGTTTGGCTTTTCCCCAAAAGCAGACCCTGAGTCAGGTGTTTGTATACAGATGGGTTATAAAGAAAATGACCCCAGGAAATACAAGTGAAGATGTGGGGAATTGAGAAAAAGGAAAGAAGACAGGCCAGTAAAGGAGGAGTGATGGTATTGATCAGGTGACTTTTATGGGCTTTTGAGGCTAAATGTTCTGAGACCTTCTGAGAAATTGTGTGGAATGCACCTCAGAATTGTCCCACTGGAGGACAGGAAGATTAGGACATTGAGAGTATAAACTCCTCCACACAGGGGTAGGTGAACTCAGGTGGGTTGAAAGGGTATAGGGAATGCTATCAGCAGCGTCTGCTACAGTCACCCTTAATAGTTCCCAGATCTGCTCATGCCCCACCCCACTTACACTCTTTTAATGATGTTTAAGGGTGAAAGCTGGAGTCCCTGCTGCTCCTGCTAGGAAGGTTAATGGGGAAAGCTGAAGTCCCTTTAGCTTCAACTAAACTAAAAGTAGCTGCTTTTATTATCTCCTTCCCCTCTCACTCATTCTAGTTTTGTCTCACCTCAACCAGAACTTTTGCTATCTGTATTGCTTTCCCGTGGGGTAACGTGGACTTTCATCTCTGAGGTATCTAAATCCCTGGTTTCCTTAACCTTGTCAGTCCCTAGTTACTGAAATTGCCCTCCTATCAATCACAGAATCATTGGCAGTTCCCCAATGGATCCACTGAGTTCTAGACTATGCCTATTGTTAGACTCTCATGATTAGATGATTAGACTCTCATGATTATCAAGGTTGATTACCCCCACCAATATGTTAACTTTTTTTTTAGCCCAAGAGACTATTGGCATGAGATTCCATAAATGGTCCAGCAACGGTCATATTTTAGGTTCAATGGAACACTAATTGTGTCCCCTGGTAGAAGTGATACTGCCCTAGGGATCAGAACCTTTAATTCTGAAGACTCTAAAGTTGTAGGAATAAGAAATAAAAATTTCCTGATTGAGGCAGTGATGGTGAAGTTGAGAAGACTCAGTTCATCTTCCACCCCTTGGTTCCACCCTTGTATTTTAACTACCAAAGACGAAGCAGCATATTAGAGTCTGTTGCGGACACAGCACCATGTAACACACCTTGACCCTTAAAATGTTATTCCCCAAGCTGGATCCTGATCTGTGTCTTTAAGAGGACATTCCAACTTTTTATTTTGCTGGCAACTTCCAGTGATACAATATATGGTAGAACCAATGTATTCTCTCGCCATTGCCCATTGTCACACCTCCTTATGGTAAAATAAATGCCTAGGTCCTTTGGTCTAAGGCAACATCAGGCAGGATCCTATATCAGTAAATCAGAAATTCTACCTTCGGTTAGTGGTGCTGGCCAAGACATTGTGGGCAGAGATGGCAAACCTGTATGTGGAATATTTAGCAACATCAAGTAGGAAAATTACTTTTCCTCTAAGGTGGGAGGAGTCCAATGTAATCAACTTGCCACCAAGTAGCTGGTGGGTCTCCTTGAATGATAGTAACAGACCAAGTGCTAAACACAACCACAGCCTGAGTTCATTTCCCAGTCAGGGAACTATACCACCTGTCTGTCAGTTGTCATACTGTGGCAGCTGTGTGTTGTTGTGATGCTGAAAGCTGTGCCACCAGTATTTCAAATACCAGCAGGGTCACCCATGGTGGGCAGGTTTCAGCAGAGCTTCTGGACTAAGACAGACTAGGAAAAAGGACTTGGCCTACTATTTCTGAAAAAACTTGCCCAGGAAACCCCGCAAATAGCAGCAGATCATTGTCTGATACAGTGCTGGAAGATTAAAGGATAGTGCAAAAAAAGACCAGGCAAGGTTCCCCTCTGCTATGCACAGTGCTGCGAGGAGTCAGAATCAACTCGATCACTAACAAGAACAAAGATTAGCCTTGATGAGAGAAAGCCCATGTTGCTGGACCCATAGAGATTCTCCATGCTTGATGCCCTTATTATAGTGTTCATGAGCCTACTGTGCAAGCACTATGGTGGCTGAGGACAGACACGGGCTGATCTCTAATGGCTGAGTTATCCTGTCCACTTGTTCAGTGCATTCTCTGTGGTTGATACTCTGATGAGTATTTATTCGCTGACTCTTATCCCCTATCAGTTAAGGGTTTCACCCAGGAGCGTAATTCCACCCATACTTCTGGAGTGTGTGTAGGGACCTGGAATTGGCCACCCCAAGATATGTCTCTTTGGCATCAGGGTTATTTGAGGCTGATTGCTTTTGATAAACTAGGACAGAGAAGGAGGCTCTGAGGAATGGAACTTGCCCTTTGTTAGGACACATTTACATTTGTAAGGTAAATCTCTATCTGTAAAAGGTGCCTCCCTCGCTGTACCAGGAAGAAGAAAGGAGATGACCTTCTCTCTAGAAACTCTTAATCAATACCAAAGGCAAGGACTAAATCTGCATTTTATTGTGCTTGTCTGGTAACCTCCTGTAACTAACTTTCCTCCCCCTCCCAACGTTGGCATTTCTTTAAGGATTAAGCATCTTTCCTTAGGCTAGGAACTGATAGCTGTGCTCACCTGTGACCATCCAGCTCCAGGCAATAGACTTGCCTCCTGCTATGCCCACCGAGATAGCAGACCACTGCCTGCTGTGTCCATCAAGCACTGTGCCGACAGGGCAATCTTGTGACTATTGTGGGAGGGACTTTTCAATCACACGTGAAACACCCTGTTTGGGGGTATAAAACCACTCTGTGCACCCCACTTCTTCGGTGTCCTTTCTTCCTTTGGAAAGAGAGGCCCCGGGCCATGGTTCCTCATAAAGCTTTGTTTAATTTTCTCTTGCCATTCTGTCTCATGTGAATTTAATTCATTCTCCAGCCAGACAAACCCACATTTGGGAAGAGGAAATGTCTTCCTCCCCTACATGTGCATGCCACAGTTTGGCACCAAACTCCCATGGTGCCAAAGAAGGCCTTCAGGCAGTAAAGAGGAGAAATGCAGGTGGCTGAGCAGGGAAGCTGTCATCATGCCAGGAACTGTCTGCAGCTGCACATATACTCAGGTGAGTGAAGGGGATATGGGGGGGTGGGTATTAAAAGCATCTGCTATAAATGGCAAATGTGTCAAAGCTCATGCTATGTTACAGAAAGTAGAGGTTTGGACAAAGACTTCCCAAGCATAAGCAAGATTAAAAGAAATTAAATAGAAGTTATATATAGATACAACAAGAAGAAGATAAAGGAATAGAGCATAAAAAACAAATGAAGGTCTAAGAGTGGAAAAGAGCTCCATAAACAGAAGCATATTCTCTTAGAATGTCTACTATAGAAGGACTTTAATAAGAATATTATTTCAATAAAATAAGAGTGCAAGGCAAGATGATATAGCAATATGACAATGGAAAAGGAGATGCAGAATTAAAAAAGCACATTAAGAATACAAAAAAAAACCCTCACCATTTTATATCAGATAAGTAACATAGATCCAGCAAAGAATAAAATAGATATGGCTGAATTTTAAATCAATGGTGGGGAGAAACATCTTAAGATAAAAAGAGTGAATGCATAAGAAAAAGAAAAATATGAAATGAAGACAATATGACAGACATAGATGACAAAGACAGTTCAACTTAAATATATTTGTGTTCTTGAAGAAAAAAGAAACAATAGAGGGAAAAAATGTATTCAGAGGTATATAATCATATAAAATCCTCCTGAAATGAAGAGAATCTGTAAACTTGAAGGAGCACACTACCTACCAGGTAAAATTCATACAATATAACATCATGACATAGCTTGGTTAAACTATTAAACTTCAGGAATAAAGGTACCTGTACGTGTACTACATTTCATAATAAAATATGTAAACCAAAAAATAAAGACAGACAGACATCCAGACAAGGGAGAAAAAAGTCATAAATAAGGGCAATAATTCAGGATGATCTCAGACTTGTCCACAGAAAATTTAATTCCAGAAGTCATTGGAATAATGTGTACCAAATTCTGAAGAAAAGGTCCAAAGATGTTCTCAGGCAAGATGTCAAGTGTAAAAACCACAGGCAGAAAATTTCAAACACGAAAAACCTCAAGCTCCTTTAAAGCACATCTTCAAAAAAAAAAACTACTTAATGTTGAAATCAAGTCATGCAAGCAGGAATTGAAGCAAAGAGTTTGGGAATCTGAAATGGTAAAAGCCATGTAAAAGGATTGGTGATGAGCCCCAAATCTATGTAAACAGCTTTAAGTAACCAGATAAATACATTTTGTTTCAGAATAAAACATAAATACTGATTGAACGTGAAACAAAAACCAGTAAGGATATAATGGAACTGAAAACACTACAAACCAACTTTACTGAGCTAATACTTACAGAACACTATATCCAACAATTGCAGAATACATACTCTTCTCTGTGCGTGTGGAATGTTTATGAAGAAAGACCAAACACTAAGCCTTAAAATAAATCTCAAAGGGGCCAGCCTGGTGGTGCAGTGGTTAAGTGTGCACGTTCCACTTCAGCAGCCCAGGATTCACCAGTTCAGATCCCAAGTGCAAATCTACACGCCATTTGTCAAGCCATGCTGTGGCAGGCTTCCCACAGATAAAGTAGAGGAAGATAGGCACAGATGTTGGCTCAGGGCTAATCTTCCTCAAAAAAAATTAAAAATAAAAAAAATTAAATAAATAAATAAATCTCAATAAAATGAAACATACCAAAATCATAGAATAATATCTGTGACCGTAATGGAAATAATTAGAAACAAATAAAGGAATATATCTGAAAAATATCCAAATGCTTGGAATTAACAATATATTTCTAAATCCACGGGTAAAAGAATAAATCACAGTAGAATTTTAACTAAACGAAAATTTTTTTAAAAGCACAACAAAAATTGTTGAATGAAGCTAAAACAGTCTTAGAAGGAAATTTAAACAATTATTTAATTTAAACAATTATTTAAAAAAGCTCTAAAGTCAATGAGATTGGCACAGATGTTAGCTCAGGACAATCTTCCTCAAGCAAAAAAATAAAAGAGGAAAATTGGCAACAGATATTAGCTCGGGGCCAACCTTCCTTACAAAACAAAAAAAAAGATACTATCAACGGATTAAAAAGGCAACCCACAGAATGGGAGAAAATATTTGCAAATCATGTCTAATAAGAGTAATATCCAGAATATGTAGAGAACGCCTAAAACTCAACAGCAACAAAACAAGGAACTCAACTTAAAAACAGTCAAAGGACTTGAATAGATAGTTCTCCAAAGAAGATATACAAATGACTAATAAAAGATACTCGATAGCACCAATCTTTAGGGAAATGCAAATCAAAACTGCAATAAGATAACACCTCACACCCATTATCAAAAAAAAAAAAATCCCAGAAAATAAGTGTTGACGAGCATGTGGAGTCAGGGGAACCCTTGTGCACTGTTGGTGGGAGTGTAAAATAGAACAGCGATATGGAAAACAGTATGGCAGTTCCTCAAAAAATTAAAAATAGAATTACACCATGATTCAGCAATTTCACTTCTGGATATACACCCAAAAGAACTGAAAGCAAAAATATATTTATACACACCCGTGTTCACGGTAGCATTATTTGCAATAGCTAAAATGTGGAAGTAACACAAACGTCTATCAATGGGTGACTGGATAAACAAAATGTGGTATATACACACAATGGGATTTGTTTTTTAAAACCTGTTACATATTTCATGTTGTTTTCACTATTTTGATTTACGATATTCATAATTTAAATGTCATTTACAATTAACCCTGAGAATTTCTTGTTCATGTTCTTTGTCCATTTGGTTTGTGAGGTAGCCTCATTTTTTAGTTGAGTTTTAAAGTCTCTCTATATATTAAGAAAAATAACTTTACGTCTGTCATGTGTCTTACCATTTATCATTATCATGTATCTTACCATTTCCCTCTACTTTGTCACTTACCTTTTAAATATATAGATTTTCCCCCCGAATAGATTGTTTTAATTTCAAACTTTTCCATTATGATTTGTGCTTTGGGGCCTTCCTCATCTCAAGATTAAATATTCACTTATATTTCTTTTTGTATTTAATTAATGTTCCTTTTTACACTCAATACTTTAATCCTACCGGAATATATTTTAAGATATGCACTAATAGTCTAACTTTCTCTTTTTCGAATAGCTAGTTTCCCTTTCATATATTAAGTTAAAATATATATATACTTGGGTCCATTTCTGATATGTTTCCATTTATCTGTCTATTTCTTGGCCAGTTTCATATAATTTTATTTATTGTAATATTATGATTTATCTTAACCTCTAATACAACAGAGCCTTCTCCTTCCTTTTCAACATTTTCTTCAATTTTCATCTATGCTAATTGTTCTGTGTCAACTTTAGAAGCATTTTGTTAAATTCGAAGAGAAATTCTATTGGCATTTTGATTGAAAATGTGATAACTGTAGATGTTTGGGGAGAATTGACATCTTTACTACATTAAGCCTTCTATCCACTCACATGACCTGTTTCTGTGTTTAATCAAGTCTTCTTTTAGTTCTCTCAAAAAAGCTTTTAGTGGGGCTGGCCCCGTGGCCCAGTGGTTAAGTTCACACGCTCTGCTGCAGGTGGCCCAGTGTTTCGTTGGTTCGAGTCCTGGGCGCGGACATGGCACTGCTCATCAAACCACGCTGAGGCACCATCCCACATGCCACAACTAGAAGGACCCACAACAAAGAATATACAACTATGTACCGGGGGGCTTTGGGGAGAAAAAGGAAAAAAACAAAATCTTAAAAAAAAATTGTTTTAAAAAAAAGCTTTTAGTTTTCTTCATATAGGACTTACACATTTTAAGTTTATTCCTAAATATTTTGAATTTGGGGTTTTTTTAATTGTATGATTTATTTTTTATTCCACTTTTTTTCTAAAGGAAGTTTCATTTTTATGTTTTACTATCTAGTCAACCAGCAAATTAAATTCACTTGTGGAGTGAGAGAAAGAGCTAACTCTTTTTTCCTCCAAAACAATAAGCATTTTTTCCAGCTGCAGCCTCCACAGAATATTTAGTCATAAAGTCAGTACAAAGTATACATATACTGTGGTTGTAATTACGTAAAATATGCATTCCTGTTGTCAAAGATTAGAAAAGAATATGGAAAACTGAAAAGTGGTTTCATAAAAGGTGAACTTTTTTTCTGTTTAAAATTCATGTTGGTTTTCTTTGTAATCCTTCACATTCAACATAAACTGAATGTTAAAGAGCTCATCTTTCTTTTTTTATGCTTGTCACCTTTTCCTTTAAGTCCTTTTCCAATAACAATTTGAATGGAACAGTTTCTTGATATTTCACATTGTATAGTTAGTGTTTGGCACATATTTTCCTTCAAGTGTTAATTGAGTGGCATCTCACAAGCTAGACAACCTGGTGCCTGCTTAGAATAAGTACAGACGAAGAGAAACCCATGTGTGCCCTCAAATACTAAATTCTGGAGGAGGGACACTTTTTATATGGCTTGAGTCATGCAATGTTTTTCTCCTTACCTAAAAACTTGAAGCAAACGTTGTTCCACGTGGCATGAACACAAAAAGGTTTTTGAAAGAATCATAGCTTCTGTTGGCAAATACCTGGCACTCCATTGCCTGAATAAAACTTCCTCAGCCCCTTCTAGGTTGGGTGTCTCCATTTTTCTAGAAATTTCTATGTCTTCATTAGTCATGCCAAAATAGGAACTGCACTTTTTAGCATCTCTGTACCCTCGGCGTTCTTGTCATTGTTTTCTTCTCTTGACTTTTCCTTTTTTTTTCTGATTGAAGGAAATTTCCAATACAGATGTACATAAAGACCCTTTATGATTAGAATTAGAAGCCTCTCCTCTTTCTCAAGAGGATGGCCAAGCTTGGATCATTGAGGAACATCTTGTCTGATGTTTTGTGAAGTAGAAACAGAATAAGATACAATTATTACTGTCCATGTCAAAGGAAAGTGGATTTTCTGAAAGATTTAAAGAAATGAAATCAACATGCTAGTAGCTCAGTGGCCCAGCATCATTTGGAAATAAACTAGTTCACATAAGCAAACTTTCCAGATAACTGAAAATTCTCACGGCCAGCGCAATTATTACATTTTAGTATCACATAGGGAGGATCTCAGTAAAGTTTGTAGGGTGATTTGCCCCTGCCTTCAATAGCCTCACACTCCTCCACTTTCCTAAAATTGGGCCTGCCTTTTGCTAGACTGTAGGTTGCTCTCTTGTTCTCTATCAAAGTCGTCTCCTTCTAACAGCACCCGACTTCCTTGTCTCCAATTTACTTCTGCTCTACTGTAGCATAGAAACCAATGACCACACTTATTGAATTGTGCTCCAAATAAAAGCCTAGGAAATTCCTTAGTTGTTCCCCTGCTATGACTTTGGGAGGTCTAATGCCTCTTCAAATCTTTCTTCCTTGGTAGGGTCACATAGGGAAACACACCATTCTTTCATTCATTCAACAAAAAGTTATCATGTGCCTCCATGCTCCATTCACTGTTCCAGACACTGGACACGCAGGAATGAATAGAGCAGACATCCAGTCTTTGCAAGCATGAAGTTTAAAATCTTGTGGGCAAAGGGATATTGTGAAGAGAGCTTCAAGAAGTACCATGAGATCATGAAACAGGGGAACTAATCTATATAGATGACTCAGAATTCAAATTTCAAAAAGAAAAAACCCTGCCTTTCAAAAGGACAGCTTTGCAACCAGGAAACCATAATAGTCCTATTAGAGGCATGAGTCAGAGGCTCTTTAGGGAATGAGTTGTTGCTGGCAGCGGAGGTCTGTTCTGGAAGCAGATCCAGTCCCATACACAGCCTCACTCTCTGGGGCTGCAACAAGAGATCTGCCCCCAACATCTTCACACCCTTCCCATCCATGCCCTCAGCCGCTCTTCAGACTGAATCTGCACAAGCTATTGTGCTACTGGAGAAGGATGTGAATTCAGTACCTGAGGGGTTTGAATTTGCATCCATAGCTGGCTGCACCAGGCAGGAGAAAAGTGCCATGACATAAGGTTTCTCCTCCAACAAGTTTCAGGAGTTGGCCAGGGGGCCCTGCTTTCAAGAATAAATAAAATGAGGGAATATAGAGTTGTCTCTGAACTGTTTCACATTTGAAGAGACAGCTAAGACAGAGAAGTGTGAACACTTCCATGAGATGAGTATTACGATCCACTGGTAGAAACATCAAATTTGCAATTTAGTTTTGCAAAATCTGAACCAGTATTCCTATTCTTTCCTTACAGCTGCAAATTTTGTGCCAGCAAAGTGAAAAGCCCTACTCGCCCCACCCCTGCACCTCCCCAAACCTCCCACTTTGTGTTTGTTTGTGAAAAGAATATAAGCCGTTGGCTGTCTCCAACAATTCTTGACAATAAGCAGGGCAATAGACTAAATGATTTTAAAATTTAAAAAAAGCTGGAAAAACATTTAACAAGCTAACTGGTGGTTTCTGATGTGTTTCAAAATGAGAGGCATTAAAAAGAAGGGCCTTTCTGCTCCCTATTCAAGCAGGAACTCAAGATATCAAGTCCCAGACCAGTGCCCCCAGAGCAGTAAGATGAGGTCATGGCTGACCACGTGAGTGGACCTTATCCAAGAAAACTCTTTGAAGGTATCCCTTCTGGGGACTGAACAGATTGTCCCCTGAGGTTGAAGCAAACACAGATAAAAAAACACTCGGGAAAAGTCACTGCACATGGCAGAGGGATGATAAAATGCCTGCTGATTTCGGCTACTTTCTGTGGCCTTTGAGCCCTTTTTCTTTAATTCATTCTTAGGTATTCACTACAAACTTTTCACTCATATCCAATCTTCTCACCACTCCAAGGATCTGCAGACATAAGAGATCATTACAAAGTCTAGGGCTTTATATATTTTGGATATAAACCCCTTATCAGATACATGGTTTGCAAATATCTTCTCCCAGTTGTTAGGTTGTCTTTACTTTTTGTGGATGGTTTCCTTTGCTGTGCAGAAGCTTTTTAGTTTGATGTCATCCCATTTGTTTATTTTATCTTTTCTCTTGCCTAGTCAGACATGGTATTTGAAAAGATGCTGCTAAGACCGATGTCAAAGAGCGTACTGCTTATGTTTTCTTCTAGAAGTTTCATGATTTCAAGTCTTACATTCAAGTCTTGAATCCATTTTGAGTTAACTTTTGTGTAGGCTATAAGATAATGGTCTGCTTTCATTCTTTTGCCTATGGCTTTCCAGCTTTCCCAGCAACATCTGTTGAAGAGACTTTCCTTTCTCCATTGTATATTCTTTTTTTTTTCTGCTTCATCTCCCCAAATCCCCCGATACATAGTTATATGTCTTAGTTGCAGGTCCTTCTAGTTGTGGCATGTGGGACGCTGCCTCAACGTGGCCTGATGAGTGGTGCCATGTCCACGCCCAGGATCCGAACCAGCGAAACCCTGGGCTACTGCAGCGGAGTTGGTGAACTTAACCACTTGGCCATGGGGCTGGCCCCCACCATTGTATATTCTTGATTCCCTTGTTGAAAATTAGCTGTCCATAAATGTGTGAGTTTATTTCTGGGCTCTCAATTCTGTTCCCTTGATCTGTGTGTCTATTTTTGTGCCAGTACCATGCTGTTTTGATTACTGTAGCTTTGTAGCATATTTTGAAATCAGGGAGTGTGATACCTCCAGCTTTGTTCTTTTTTTCTCAGGATTCCTTTGGCTACTTGGGGTCTTTTGTTGTTCAATATAAATTTTAGGATTTGCTCTATTTCTGTGAAAAATGCCGTTGGGACTTTGATAGAGATTGCATTGAATCTGTAGGTTGCTTTAGGAAGTATGGACATTTTAATTATGCTAATTCTTCCAATCCATGAACATGGAATAGCTTCCCCTTTGTGTTTTCTTCAATTTCTTTCAACAATGTTTTATAGTTTTCAGCGTACAGGTCTTTCACCTCTTTGGTTAAATTTATTCCTAGCTATTTTATTTTTTGTTGCAATTGTAAATTGGATCGTATTCTTAATTTCTCTTTCTGCTATTTTGTTGTTAGTGTATAGGAATGCAACTGATTTTTGTATGTTGATTTTGTAATCTGCAACTATACTGTATTCATTTATTATTTATAATAATTTTTGGGTGGATTTTTTAGGGATTCCTATACATAAAATCATGTCATCTGCAAATAGTGACAGTTCCACTTCTTTCCAATTTGGATCCCTTTCATTTCTTTTTCTTGCCTGATTGCTCTGGCTAGCACTTCCAATACTATGTTAAATAAGGGTGGTGAAAGTGGGCATCCTTGTCTGGTTCCTGTTCTTAAAGGAATAGCTTTCAGTTTTTCTCCATTAAGTGTGACATTAGCTGTGAGTTTGTCACATATGGCCTTTATTATGTTGAGGTAATTTCCTTCCATATCCATTTTATTCAGAGTTTTTGTCATAAATGGACGCTGTATCTTGTCAAATGCTTTCTCTGCATCTACTGAGATGATCATGTGATTTTTATTCTTCATTTTGTTAATGTGGTGTATCACATTGATTGACTTGCAGATGTTGAACCATCCCTGCATCTCTGGAATAAATCCCACTTGATCATGGTGTATGATCTTTTTACTGTATTGTTGTATTTGACTTGCTAGTATTTTCTTGAGATTTTTGCATCAATATTCTTCAGTGATACTGGCCTGTAATTTTCTTTTTGTGTGTTATCCTTGTGTAGTTTTGGTATAATGGTAATGATGGCTTTGTAGAATGAGTTAGGAAGATTCCTCTCCTCTTCAATTTTTTGGAAGAGTTTGACAAGGATAGGTATTAAGTCTTCTTTGAATGTTTGGTAGAATTCACCAGGGTCCTGGACATTATTTGGTGGTGGGTGTGGGGGGGGTGGGGGTTGATCACTGTTTTGATCACCTTGCTGGTGATTGGTCTATTCAAACTCTCTATTTCTTCTTGATTCAGTTTTGGAAGGTTGTATGATTCTAAGAATTTATCTATGTCTTCTGGATTACCCAATTTGTTGGCGTATCACTTTTTGTAGTATTCTCTTATCATCCTTTGTATTTCTGAAATGTCCATTGTAATTTCTTCTCTTTTGTTTCTGATTTTATTTATTTGAGCCTTCTCTCTTTTTTTCTTGGTGAGTCTAGCTAAAGGTTTGTCAGTGTTGGTGCTAATGTAAACTGGTGCAGCCATTACGGAAAACAGTATGGAGGTTCCTCCAAAAATTAATAACATGACTACCATCTTATCCTGCTATTCCACTGCTGGATATTTATCCAAAGAATACAAAAACATGAATGTGTAAAGATATATGCACCCCTAAGTCCATTGCAGCATTATTCACAATAGCCAAGACTTAGAAACAACCTAAGTGCCCATCAGTGGATGAATGGATAAACAAGATGTGGAATATATAAATAGTGGAATACTACTCAGCTATAAAAAAAAAGATGAAATCTTGCCATTTGTGATAACATGGGTGGACCTTGGAGGTATTATGCTAAGTGGAATAAGTTAGAGAAAGTCAAATACTGTATGATTTCACTCATAAGTAGAAGATAAAAACAACAACAATAACAAGCAAACACATAGATACAGAGGTTAGATTGGTGGTTAGCAGAGGCAAAACGGGGAGGGAGGAGGGTAAAGAAGGGAGAATAAGGTACATTGTACAGTGATGGATGGTAATTAGTCTTTGGGTGGAGAACATGATGCAGACTACATAGAAATCAAAATATAATGATGTACACCTGAAATGTATATAATGTTACAAACCAATGTTACCTAAATAAATTAAATAGCCATGCCATCCAAAAAAAAAAAGAAAAGAAAAGAAAATCTAGGGCTGCACAGGTGTCCACAATCCAGCTGATTCTACCACTAAAACAGGTGGTCTGTGAGTTCCACCCCTCACCCACCCTCCCTGGCCTGCCTTTCAAAAGTTTCCATAGAGATGATGATAAAATGTCCACCTTTCCACTGGCTTCTCCTTCTGTGAGGGGTGTTATCATTAGTGGTATCTTTTACACCAACCTATATCCACCCCAAGCTTTTGTCCCTGGTCTTCCCAGTGCTTGGAACATCCTTACTCTCCTTTCCTGCTTGGTAAATCTTCCCAGCCTTTTCAAGTTCCAGCTCACATGTAACTCCTTTCCTCACCTTCTCTTTACTGAACTCTTAGACAATATTAACCACTCTCTCTTCCTTATTCCCAAGGTATATCATTCTTTACTCTATTTTAGAACTTAACAGTTGTGTACCGTCACTTGTTTATTCATAAGTCACTCCCAGAGCAATGGAGGGGAAGGACTGTCTTATTTAATCCTTATATCCACAGTTCCTAACCTTGTGCCAAGCACATAGTAGATGTTCCATCAATATGAAGTATTGAATGTGAATAGGCTAGAGGTTCTTGAAATGGACCCAGATGCCACACTGCCCAGGCAGGTAGAAGTCCAGCCCAGGGCAATATTCTACTGCTGCTGCTGATTGCTCCAACTCTCACATATCAACATGGAATTTCTTCTTCTTATCCCAGCTCTGATACTCACTTCTGGTTATGCTTACTCTGCAGGCCCATTGTAGGCCGACATCTCTAGCTTTATTTTTTTTGAACTCTCTCTGCACAAGCTTAAGCAATTGCCTACTACCTCTGAGCTTCACTTTCTTCATTTGATAAAAACCTACTTGTAGCATTATTGTATAGAGGGAAATGAGGTGTATATGTAAAAAAGTGTTTTGTACTGAAATGTCAAACAGTATGGCAAACAAAAGAAATTCTACATGCACATTTTAAAGTAAAAGAAGGTAAAACTTTAAGGTAGCATTTCTAATCAAAAATGGTGATAATAAAAAAGCAATTCATAGAATATGAATGCAAAGGAGTCAGGAATGCAAAAGAGGGGCCAAATAGGTCAAGAAAAAAATTATAACAATGTAAGTATGGTTGAAAAAATACACTGGACTAAAAAGTTACTGAATATTCCCAATTGTCAAAAGAAAAGACAAAAATCATTCTTTTCATTCCATATTTAAACATCTATTATTATCTCCCCATAGACACCTCAAAACCAGTATGTTCAAAACTAAACTGAGAACCTCTTACCCACCCACTCCCAAACTAACTTGCTTCTCTAGTCTTTTATTCATTCTCGTGGGCAGTGCTGCTGATATCCATCAGTCTCTCAAACCTGGGACCTTACCCCTAACTCCTCCTCATCCACCCATCCTCCATCCAAGCCAATCCAAGTCCTCTGGCTTCTAAGTCCTAAAATATCTCTTGTATCTATCTCTTTCTATACAAATTCATTGTCCCACTTTCAGGCCTTTACAATTTCTCATCTGTTCTGCTTAAGTCATGTCCCATTAAACCTTCTGTCTACAATCCACCCTCCACAATGCTACTAGAGAGAGCTTTCAAAGGTATAAACTTTAACATTTCCCTTCAAAATATTCTGCGGCTCTCTGTAATTCAGATTAAAGACTGAATTCCTTAACATGTCCTTCAAATTCTTTAATGATTTAGCCCCTGTTTATCTTTCAAGTTATACTTCTGTTCTTCTTTAAGCATCTTCTAATATAGAAAATCTTCTCTGACCTTCCCAAGGTGAGGTTTCTTTGTATTCCCCCATAATACTGTGTGCTCACCTTAATTAGAGCATCTGTCTCAAACATTGTCATCTCTGAACAGGTCTCTTCCCTGCCAGACTATACACCCTTTGCCTGTCAACTGAAACTTTTACATGAAGATTTTAATTGGAATTCTTCTATTGCCTCCTCATCCAGGCAGGCAGCCTATGAGTGAGGTGATAAAAAGAAGAGAACCGGATGGGAATGAAGGAAAGAAGAAAAGGTTAGTCCTGACATTGGAGCGAGAAAAGATTAGGGCCTTGTAGCCTCTGTTGGTGAGTGAAGAAAGAAAAATACTGTACTCAGCATAACTTTGACCACATAACCCCAGGAAGGATCAAGGAATTTAACCCTTGATATGAATCATCTTAAAACAATACAGACAGCAAGTCTCCCCATCAGGACCCCTGGAAAAGGCAACTGACTAGACAAGCTTTTGCCTGATGGATATGGACTAATCCCCAAGAACAAATGTTTCATTGTGAATTATGTCTTGACCACATGCCAACAGGTGACTGCATTTAAAGAATACAGAGGTTTTTTAAGCATTCTTACAATGTTCTCCTCACTGAAACCCCCAGGGGCAGATAAACATTTCAAAATCAACACACTGACCCAAACAGAGTACAAACAGATCACAAACACAAATTTAACCAGTTAAATTTAGTTCTCTGTGTTCCTCTCTCCACACTACCATCCTCATCATTGGTCTCAATACCTAACCAAGCCGAAGTTTATGCCATAAAAAATAGGACATTCTAAAATTCTACCTTCTTTAGGAAGAAGACTTATACAAATGGAAACGAGGGTTTTATCCACTTAGTAAACGTATTCTCAACCAAACTTTCTGCACTAAAAGCACTAACATTTATAGAGAACGTAACATAGACTATAGTTCTAATGTGATCATTGACTCTGCTGCCCGCAGTGTTAGATGTATCTCAGCTATTTTCGTGATCGATATGACCCTCTTTACCAACATGGGATATAATATAAACTGTCTTTTTTTTTTTTTCCTGCTTTCCCCCCCCCCAAATCCTCCCAGTATATAGTTGTATATTTTACTTGTGGGTCCTTCTAGTTGTGGCATGTGGGACGCCACCTCAACATGGCCTGATGACCGGTGCCATGTCCGAGCCCAGGATCCCAACTGGTGAAACCCTGGGCCGCTGAAGCGGAACGCAGGAAGTTAACCACTTCGCCACTGGACGGCCCCTAAATTGTCTTTTTTTAAAATTCAAATTAAACAACTATGCATCTTACTCTTCTATTGTGAAAAGTATTGCCTCCCTCTTCAGGGTGTCTCACCTCCCACACCAAGAGAAAAAGCCCGAGGCGTCTTACTCAGCTCAAGGGGTCAATCCTGGTTACAATCCTTGTGATGGAAGAAAACCAAAAACTATGAAGAGTCCATCCACTGACGGGTGCCAGGATCTGTGGCAGTTGCTGCTGACAGAGAGTCTGTGGAAAGCAGGTGGTTTGATAGTGAGATACAGTACTTGGTCTTTGCTGCAAGAACAGTGGTGACTCACGCTATCTGTGCTGGCCACCATGCCACTGAAGAAAGGGACCTGGATGTCAATCCACAGCTATGCCACTGGTCTGGCAGGAGTTTCTCCCCAAAGCAGAGTATGGAGAAAGAGAAAGATGTATTAAGGTCAGCAATACTCACTACACAACAAGGGCACAAATTCTCATTACGTGGCTTGTCCTAAATGATCACACACAGCTGTTTTTCAGAGGCATATCCGCAGCGCCAGGGAGGCTGCATCAGAGAAAACTTGTAGCCTCAGCCATGTGTTGTACTCCAAGCCAGCCCTTTTCTTGACCTTGGTTCCTTTTCTTCATAGTGAATGTTCCTACCTACCAGCTGACCCTCGGTCTGAGCTGCCTTAATTCAGTGGAGATGGTCTGTTAACATTAATCTGTAAAACAGAAAGTATTGGAGTCTCCATCCTCATCCTCCTAGATGCCTCCACAGATCTTCCCAAATTGCTCACTACTGCACCACATACACACATCCCAACGAGGAGGGTGTCTCAGTCAGAGTCCTGACAGTGAAGAGACGGCACACGTGTAGTTTGGGGATAGTCAACAAAGGGACCATTTAAAGTTGTGTGGGCAGGAAAATGTAGTACCATGCTAGTAACAAAAGCCTGAAAGGCAAGGGGACAGAGTAGATACTAGAACTTAAAGAGAGCAGCTGTAATGAGAGGGCTACCTGATAGGAGCTGTGGACTTTAGTAGAGGGACAATCCTCAGTGACTCATTAAGAAAGAGCTGTAGGAACAAACCCTCCAACCTCACTCCTCTCCTGCCCTTCCATTTCCCGCTGGTTGTCTCTATTGGCCAAATGCAGCAGGAAGCCAGAAGGCGAGAGCTCACATTCTGTACATGTCAGTCTCCTGAGGACAGAGCAGGGCAGAAAGGGTGAAGAATAAAACTAGAGATGGGGACGGGGAGAGATCCGGCCCAGAGAGCTAGGGGGAGAATGTTGTGTATATCAGTGCTCTCCACAGTGTGTTCGCGGGCTGGTGCCAGTCTGTGAAAGGTTTGTGGCTGAACTACTATGAGAAAAATGCAGAATCGGAGAGTATGCATTTAGAAACCTTGAAAGCAATTTGATGCTCAAGTGTGTAATTGTGGACTCAGTTCATTAAACAGCAAATAGGGCAGTTCAGGGGCTGTTGTATGCGGCATGAGCTACCTTCCAGTGATACACAAATACCATCAGTTTAACACATGAGATATTTTAAGGTAAGTTTGTCAACCGTAATCCAAATATTTACAAAAACCTTTTAAAATCTTTAAAAATTTTATTTTTACCACTTATTCTACCATTTCAATTATTAATTCTATATATAGCATATTTATCCTTTATTAGATAAGTTAGGGAGTAATATTTGTATTACTGTTTCTATATCTGATATTGGCAAAGTAGCTTGTATTTTCTGCAGATAATGCTGAAAAAAAAATATTTAAAAACAACCCATGGAAGGGTCTGGAGAGCAATCAAAAGCAGTATAAACTGGATGATAGTCTACCTTTCAAAGAGAACTAAATTGGATAAAATTTGTGTTTATGTAGCTATTTTGTCTGAGGATACTCCCCAGTCCACACAGGCATAAGGCAACTAGAATGTTAGCAGAAATTTCCAGTCTTACTGGTTTGAGGAATCAACCTGTAGTTTGAAGAAGTCAGTGAATTTAATAACGGGTCAATAGAAATTATCCAATATAAAAAGATTGAAAGAAGATAAACAAAGCTTCAGAAATCTATAAGACAATGGAAAGCAGGCTGCATCCTTGTAATTAGAGTCCCAAAAGAAGAGAAGAGAAAGAATAAGGAAGAAAATTATTTGAAGAAATAATAAAACGTTTCCCAAATTTTGTGAAAAACAGCATAGAGATCCAAAAAGCCCAGCAAACTCCCAACAGGATAAATACAAAGAAAAATACACTTAGGCACATCCTAATCAAACGACTGTAAACCAAAGATAAAAAGAAAATCTTGAACACATCAAGAGAAGAGAGAAAATGATGTGGATGATGGTGGACCACTCATCAGAAGCAATGGAAGTAATAATGTCAGTCTTACATAAACTAAGAAATAAAGGGCAAAAGATTCAAAAAGAAGAAACAAGACAAAAAGTATCTCTAACCACAGACATCATAAATGTTAAGTTGGAAATCCTTAAGAATCTACAAAACTGTAGTAGAACTAATGAGTGATTTTATCAAAGTACAGGATAAAAAGTCAATATAAAAACATCTATTGGACAGCATTTCTATACACTAGCAGTGAACAATTGAAAAATAAAATTCAGGGGCTGGCCCCGTGGCCGAGTGGTTAAGTTCGCACGCTCCGCTGCAGGCGGCCCAGTGTTTCGTTGGTTCAAATCCTGGGCGCGGACATGGCACTGCTCATCAAACCACGCTGAGGCAGCGTCCCACATGCCACAACTAGAAGGACCCACAACGAAGAATATACAACTATGTACTGGGGGGGCTTTGGGGAGAAAAAGGAAAAAATAAAATCTTTAAAAAAAAGAAAAAGAAAATTCAAAAACAATTCAATTTACAATTGCATCAAAAAACATAAAATATATAGAAATGCATTTAGCAAAAATGTGCAAGATTTCTACACTCAAAACTACAAAATGTGCTGAGATAAAGGTTAAAGACCTAGGGGTCGGCCCCGTAGCCAAGTGGTTAAGTTCTCTCGCTCCATTTCAGCAGCCCAGGGTTTCGCTGGTTCGGATCCTGGGCATGAACATGGCACCACTCATCAGGTCATGCTGAGGCAGAGTCCCACATAGCACAACCGGAGGCTCTCATAACTAAGATATACAACTATGTGCTGGGAGGCTTTAGGGAGAAGAAGAAAAATAAAAAAGAAGGTTGGCAACAGTTGTTAGCTCCAGTGCCAACCTTTAAAAAAAATGTTAAAGACCTAAATTAATGGAGAAATATGCCGTGTTCATGGATTGGAAAACTCAATATTGTTAAAATGTCAGTTCTCCACAAATTGATCTACAGAGTCACAGCAATCCCGGTTATAATTCCTGCAAGTGTTTTTATAGACACTGACAAGATAATTTTAAATGTATACGGAAAATGAAAAAAACCCTAGTATAACCAAAATAATATTTAAAAAGAGGACAAAGTTGGAGAACTTACATTACCTCATTTCAAAACTTTCTATAAAGCTAAAATAACCAAGAGTGTGTCATAATAGCGTAAAGATAGACAAAACCAATGGAAAAAAATAGAGTCCAGAAATACACTTACACCATTAATTGATTTTCAACATGACCACAAAAAGCAATGAAATGAGAACAAAAGGAAAGCCTTTCAACACATAATACTGAAAACACTAGATCTATGTATGAGGGAGAAACAATCCTCAACTCTTATCTCATCGTTCACAAACATTAATTTGATGTGGATTATAGACCTAGCAGTAAAAACTGAAGTTGTAAGACTTCTAGGAAGATCCAGGAGTATATATTCATGACCTGCATGTGAAGTTCTAAAATAGGTAAAACTAAATTAAAGTGGTTTTAAAAAATCAGGAAAAAAAAATTTTGAGTGTGTTTATTGCGGGAGGGACTTAGGAACTGTGAAAAGCAAGAACAAACTCACTCAAGTGACAGAAATGCTCTTTATCTTGATAGGGGTTGTGATACCTGGGTATATCCATCTGGAAAATCCCATTGTGTTGTACACTTAAGATTCTACACTTCACTATATGCAACTTTTACCTAATAAAACTGTAAATATATTGTAAGCTCTAGTAAGTATGTCTGCTTTTCACGGCGGTATGATTGAGCAATTCCAAAGCTAATTTCTATGTATTCTAAGCATGGCCAAATGAGTAATTATATACTATAGATATGGAAAGGGAGAAGACTGGGATGTATTCTGTGCTGTTGGATTGAATTGGAAGTTATAGCCTAAATTCATGGTTCTATATAATACATACAGAGAAAGAGAAATTTGTGGACGTATAATTTTGTGGATCTGTGTGTATGCATGTGCGTGTGTGAGCATGTGTCAGCACTATCACTGAAACAGCCCGTAAGCAATGACACACAGGTAACAATAAGCACACCTAGTTCTCAGATCTTGGTTTATAAACACCATTCTTGACCAAAAAGCCAGGGCTGCCTGGAGAAAAGGTCGATGGCAGGGTTGGAGCCATAAGAGTATGAGATGAACCTGTAATACCTCATGCTGAAAATTAAGGAAATACTTAAAGAATAAGAGACAATATCAAAAGAACAAGGAAGCACCTTAAAGGATATCCCATTGATCAAATCTAGAACAATTGATAAAATCAACTGATGTTAAATATAGTGGGTAAAAATTTGATTTACATGATTTCCAAGTAATTCTCACAAAATATATCTCCACCTTCCAAAGGAGAGATCTTGTAGATAGCACTTCATCCAAATGATCTAAGGCTACATAACTAGTATTGGGGCAAACTGACATCATGTGCCTCCAGAGGAGATGCAATGAGAAGGACATATCACTTTATCCCTGCCAAAAATGCATGGCCTGAAACTAATCATACCCAAATTGAGGGACATTCTACAAAATGACTGGCTTGTTCTCTTTAAAAATGTCAAGGTTAAGTAATTCAAAAACTGAGGAACTATTTCAAGTTAAAGGATGCCAAAGAGAGCTGACAACCACGGCTACATGTGATAACTGGATTAGATCCTAGACTAGGAAAAAAACGGCTATAAGGGACACTGTCAAGACAAGAGATGAAATTTGAATGTGAACTATGTGTTAGATAGTATTGATATAGTAATGTTAAATTTTCTAAATTTAATATCCTTATTTTAGGAAAATCCACACAAAATGATTTAGTAGAAAAGGGACATGATGTCTTGAACTTACACTCAATGGTTCAGAAAAAATGATTTCATATACGTACACCAATTGACATGAAAGAGAGAGCATTTTCCTTTCTCTAAATGAAAATGCTTCAGTTAATGGAGTAAAATGGAAACTGTGAAGGAATCCTGGAGCTCTTTGTAGTATTCTTTCACCTTTTCTATAAGATTGAAATGGCATCAAAATAAGAACTTGATAAATAATTAAAATTCTTTATTTTGAAATATTTATTCAGTGACCAATATATTGGTGCTACTTTATTGAAGAACTTGTAAATTATTTCATTAAAAATTATTTTCAAAAATAAAATTCTTAAAAAGTTAAAATAACGTATCTGAGTATATAAGCACAAATTTTTTGTCTTTACATTAATTATCTGAACAGTAAAAATAATAAAACTGAAATATTTAGTAAATTAGAGTATGCAGAATCATGGGTCTTCTCAATTTCAAACCATTCCAGAATAGAATATAAACTTATCAAGTTAAAAATAAAATCTCCTAGCCAGGCCTAGTGGTTAAAGTTCAGCATTCTCACCACTTTGGCGGTCGGGGTTTGGTTCCTAGGCACAGAACCACATCACTGGTCTGTCAGTAGCCATGCTGTGGCAGTGGCTCACACAGAAGAAGAGAAGGACTTATAACTAGAATACACAACTATGTACTGGGGTTTTGGAGAGGGGTTAAAAAAAAAGAAGATTGGCAACAGATGTTAGCTCAGGGTGAATCTTGCCCAGCAAAAATTAAAAAATAGAAAATAAACAAAATCTTCATTAAAAGATTTTTTCCATATGTTATTTTACCATTTCAGCTCTCATTAATTAATTTACTTGCATCTTCCCTTACTTTTGTACGGATAAATATCAACATCTCCCTGTTTGCAAGCTTTGTCTGTAACAAATGCAGTTGTTAAAGCTAAAGGTTTTGGTTGTTTCCTGCATTGGACAATTTGATTAAATATTTCCAACCAATTTTTAGCAAAATGAAATCAAAATTTAGAGGATCTTGCCCTATGGTCGACACTTAAGCTGATTTTTCAAGCAATTGTTCGAAAAGTTCAAACATTTATAAGATTCAATTAATGACTCATGGCAAAGACAAAGTACATACTACCGACCTGAAGTTTTGGGGTTTTTTTTTTCTGCTTTTTCTCCTCAAGTTCTCCCAGAACATAGTTGTATATTTTAGTTGTGGGTCCTCCTAGTTGTGGCATGTGGGACACAGCCTTAGTGTGGCCTGACGAGTGATGCCATGTCTGCGCCCAGGATCTAAACCAGGGAAACCCTGGGCCACTGAAGGGGAGCACTTGAACTTAAGCACTCAGCCATGGGGCTGACCCCCTGGGTTGTTTTTTTTTTTTAACATCCGCTTCATCACACAGACTCAAAAATTGTAATTCAGTTACTCTGTGTACATATAAAAATATTTGTAAAATTGAACCACTAACAGCTTCTATTCCAATTGGTAAAATACTGAATTTTTTTCTGGATGCAATTAGGAGTTGAATGTGCACCAAAATCAATTCCAACTATATTTCTGCCCCATAGATATCTTGATTAGAACATAGTTTTAATCTCTGCCATGCTCTGCCAAAATTTGTATTCATATTTCAGCATAGCAATAAATGATTTCATCTTCAATGTTGAATTTTTAACTGAATTTATCGTAATATTCACAGTGATGTCAGATGTTTTGTTTTCAACAGATGAACTTCTAAAAGGTTTACTTTGACTTCATGAATTGTCAGATGGAAAAAGAATTGAATCATTAACTGGAATTAACTTGACAGATTTCCTATCTGAAGTATCTGATAACCCTGATATTACTGGAACTATTTAACTGCAAAATTCTTCTATTGCTAATAGAGCCAACACTTTAATATTGCTTTGTACATGCACAAGAAATCCTAAAACTGAAAATGATTGAAATTAATTTAGAAGAACAGACATTTGATCTAAATGAAAAGTCACTCTTCAAAGAGTCATGTGTAAGCATACCTTTTCACAGCTGCACATATTAAATTGTTTTCTCTGGGTCCAATCCTTTTAAAGTAACTTCTAACTTTGAGGTAGGTGCAGTCGCTTCTTCAGCAGATGTATGCCTCTATTTTTCACATTTAGTGATATCACTAAAATTCCTCATGTTAACAAACATTTTGTACAAGTTTTCTATTTGTCATTAACCATCTTGAGAAATGAACATTCAGGACCTTATTTTTCATTAAATAGGCTCTTTCAAGTTCTTGGTTTTGTTTTGTTTTGTTGTTGTTATTGCTTTTGTTTTTTAGCTTGTTGCTGTTGAAAGTGCTTATTGCAATATATTTAAATAGAGTTCCCAAGTAATAAATGACACAACCGTCACAGCAAGAGAGTTCATACTATTTTCTGAATATCTATTGGTGTCCAGACTGCTCAGCCTTCACATCCAGCACATATTTCACATACATCTAACCTGTTGTTTCCTGTGTTTCCCATTGATGGACAATCTCATGGGTGTGTGAATCTCTCCAGCCATGGCACATACTGCGGTACAACCGGCTGGTAGACCAAGTGGCCAGCACAGGCAGCCACTTGTCAAAGAGCAGAAGGACACAAGTGTCACATGCTCCAGGGTAAACACATTTCCTTTCAACAGTTAGCCCCCTGTATGCTATTCTTGAAAAGGAAGGTGTTAATTACACTGCCTCTGGAAATAGTTGGGAAAAGAGAGACCAGTTATCATTAGTCCTCGTTTAGATTTACCCACATTAAAACAAAAACTCTGTTCACTGCACATGCGTCTTACATGTGACCATGACCACACAGAAGCTAAAAGCACAAGGTGGAGGGCTACCGTATTAGTCTTCTAAGTACTTAACACATGTTCCTTATCCAAAAAGTGGGAAGAAATTAGATCTATTCATTAAGTTGTTGTGAGGAATAAAAGAGTTAATTTGTATAAATACGCCTGGGTCAAGGGAACTGCTATTAGAACAGAATTAGGTATTATTATTATAATTATTACTGCTTTCTAGAAGAAAAAAAAACACTATCATTCCTTCAACAATTCCTCAATGTTCTCTTAGTGTTCTATTTGCCAATTCCCGTCCCTTTATAGTAGTATTTCTGCAGATATTGCTGCAACCACAGCAATTAGCTTTTTATGGGCAGCCGTGTTACATATTCATTGGCTCATATTAAACTTAAGCCAAAAAAAAAAGTAAACCCAAGTGTATTTTACATGAAGTCTTACTGAGCCATAGTTTCCCCATTTCGAGCTCTAACAGCTGGTTTTATGAAGGTCCATTCAGAATTTTCCATCTATCCCCATTTTATCTAATCTCGTTAGTTTCAGTCCATAGCTCTATTTCTTTTCAGATCTTTCTGATCATCAAATTATCAGCTTTGGAGTCTTTGTCATTAAGAACACGGGTTTGGATTTAAATAGTTCTAAGGTTCAGTAGTAGCTCTGCTCTTCATCAACTATGAGGACTTGGGCAATTTCAACCCAAGTCTCAGTTTTCACATCTGTCAAATGGAAATAATAATAAATATTTTACATCACAGGATTCTTGGGATTACTAAAAGACATAATACCTGGTGTATATCTCTCAATATATTATTATAGAAATAAAATATTGCTATAATTGTATATATTATAACAGCATAACATTAAATATTTTTATTTATTATAATAATTAATATGAAATTATTATGGAAGATTATTCACCAGAATAAGAATGATCCCTGTGATATTCCAATAGGGACCTCCTTCCAGGGAGATATATGACTATTATATAACAGCTACAAATTTACCTATCAACCAATTTTAAAATCCTACCTGTAAGAAATGAATTTCTTTGTTAAGACTGTCAATACAAATTTTGGTTGGCTTCTTATTCTCAGATCTTTCTTTTTTGATGCATGATTTTTTGTGCCTTATTCCCATCTTATTCTTCAACTCTTTCTCTATGTCCAAATCGGTGTGTCCACCTCAGACAGTAAGTTCCTGGGCAGAAAACATGTCTTCAATCCAGCGCCATAAATAAGCATAGTGCATAGTATTATGGACACATGGGGGCTCAGAAAGTATTTGATGGGGATGATTTTTCTGACCACAGTTAACACTTATTGACCACCTTCTAAGCACTAGATACTTAATAATAATGATAGCCAGTGCTTCATAGATCTTACCACACGCCAGGCAGCCTTCTCAGTGCTTCATGTGTAAACCTATTTAATCTTATAACAATCCTACAGTTGATACTACTATTATCTGACTTACAAATGAGGACACTGAGTTCAAAGAAGGTTAAGCACTTGTCCAATCGGCAGAGCTAGTTTACAAAACTAGAGTGTGATGCTAGAGTCCATGCTTCTAACCTCTAGCTTTGCTGCCTCTCTGCTTGCACAAGACACGCGTGCCTCACCCAGTAATCTAACCAGGCAGCTACACTACACTGGATGGAGCATGCTGGGCCAGAGTTCTACTGCCCTGGAAAGCAGGCATAGGAAACACATTCCAAGATAACACATCCCAAATGCTGCAAATGCTACAAATGCTATTCCATTTTTAAAAAGCTGTCTATTTCAGCAACACACACGGAGCGGGCATTCCATACATACGGAGATAAGATTCCCTACGCTGCTTCGTTTGTAGATTCCCTCTCCCGTCCTGGTGCCGTGTGGAGGTACCCTAGAATGTCCTACATTTTCCCTCTCTCTGGGCCTACTTTCTCTCTCTTCTACATTGTTTTCAAGGCACCCTACATCAGTGAATCCTCTCTCTCTCTGTCTGGGTGGACTTTGGAGGTGGCAGGATGGAGGGGTGGAGGGGAGGGTCCCATTGGATCTTGCACATACGTCTGAGCACTGAACAAAGCACGGCGCCTCTCAGGGCATATCCCCTTCCCTGCACAGTCCAAGACACTCCCCAGCCGGCCTGTTTCACCATCATCCTGGCACTTTCCACTGGGTTTGTCTTTCCTTTGCCCTTTTTTTTTTTTTTTTTAAAGCCCTTTCATCACAGCTTTTCCCTTTGGAATACAACAAGGAGGGACAGAGGTGGAGGAGTGATGACTCCTCCTTGTCACATTCTCTGTGGTACTAAGGAGCTTGTACTTCATGAACAGCCACACCATCCCCAGGCCCCAACCTTCCCTGTGGCACTTGGCCAGGTCAGACTGCCATGTGGTCAGCTGCCTTGTCCTCCTTCCCCTTTGCTCCATTTCCCTTTCCTCTGAGTGCTTTCGCCATCCATCACCACCACAGCATCAGGTCCCATTCCAGTAGATTCTGCTGAACGGTGCCCTTCTGCCAACGAGCCGCATCTCCCTGGTGAATGCCAGAATCTTCCTTAAAATGCCTACTGGAGAAGTTCGTTCTTTAACATCCTGGCTCAAATCCTCCTTCTTGCAGAACCACATACTCATTACTTCATCTATACTCCTTCAGGGAGGAATACTGCCCACATCTTTAGGGTGTATAAACTGAGACTCTAAAAGATTAGTAAGTGGAGGAAGGGAGAAAAGATCATCTTCTGTGCCTGATATACCCTCCTGCTTTACATGCATAGTCTCCAGGGAAGTGTTCCTGGGGCTGTTTATTAATGCTCACAACTATCAGGCAACTCATCCTGGACCTTGGAGTTGAGCCTCACCCCTCCAACTCCAAACCGAGTGTTCTCTCCACCAAGCCAGAGAGAATATTTCCCCAGATCTCTCAGGAATAAAATCACTCCCTCCCCAACCCTTCCCCACAGCACATTGTGGAAATCACTCCCACCTCCCACAGCCTCAAATACTCTCATAGCTGCCTTTCTCCATCCCTGTCTGAAGAGTAGGGCCGACGTTTTGCTCATCTTTATAGTCAACACCCTCTCTCCCATCTTGGAGGCTCTCAACAATATTTGCTTTATGGGATATTTTAAGACAGACCACAGTCTCATAGAGAGAGAGCTCTCAATAATACTCAGGATCCGGCTCATACATAAAGGGGACTGGGGACATCTTTCCTTTTTCCCTAGGCGATCAGCTCCTAATCTGACCCACCCACCCAGCGTGATTAAAAACATAACAAGCATCTCCTTCTTCTCCTGTCCTTCCATGGGATTTAGTAAGAGTCTCTATTATAGCGCTTATCACAGTGTGTCAATATAATTTTTTCCTTGTTCTGTTTCCCTATTAGACCGGGAGTTCATCAAGGACAGAAGACCTTGTAATTCATCTCTGTGAAAGATGAATGGTAGGTGCTGGGTCAAAGCTTCTTGAATGAATCCATGAACTGAAGATTGTACAAACTAGATTCTCCACTTGAAATAGGAAGTGAGGCAGGTTGATACTGGATGTGAGGTTGTCAGTCTTAGATCTGTAGAATGCTAGCATCTAAAGGCACATTAGAAGTGAAGCCCAACTCCTCATTTTACCCAGGGGAAGCCCAGGAAAATCGAGCAACTTGCCCAAAGTCACCACTTAGCCGTTGTGCTGGAACTAGGCCTCAGGTCTTCCCAGTTCAGAGTCCCAATCCTTTGAGAATTTGAGACAAAAGAGGGGAGAAGCCTTCAAAATCTCCCAAAGTGACCTCCTTTCTCCTTCAGTGCAGGCTCCTCTGGAAGCCAGCCTCAACTGCCATCTCTTCTCAGAGGCCTTGTATCGGAGGCAGCCGAGGGGGTTAGGAGGAGTCTGGACCGAGACAGATGAGGAAAACGCTACCTCCACTGAGTTCTCGTCCTTCCCCCAATGATTCCTTCTACTTTCAGGAATTTACCTTCACATGGAAGGTGGATGAAGTTTTATATTCAAGGATGTTTCATCACAAAATTATTGATGATAGCAAAAGTTTTACCCTATATAAATGTCCAAAATAGGGGAACAGTTAAATAAATCATGAAGCAGTTATAAAATGACATATTACGCACTCGTTGAAAAATCATACTTTGATAATATAACGAATCCATGCATGACGTGAAATATATTAATATATTTGTATTAGCTTGGGAGTGCTTACCATATGCCAGGCACTAGCTAGGGGTTGTGCATATATTATCTTCTTTAGTCCTGAGAGCAATCTTGTGAAGGAGGTACTACTATTGTCTCCATTCTACAGATGAAGATGCTGAGGCTTACAGAGGTTAAGTAACTTGCCCAAGCTAACACAAGTAAAAGCAGAGCTAGAAATTTTAGGAAAATGTTTGTATTATAATGTTAGGTTTTAAAAATCAGATGCACGGGGCCGGCCCAGTGGCATAGTGGTTAAGTGAGTGTGCTCCACTTCAGTGGCCTGGGGTTCGCAGGTTTGGATCCTGGGTGCAGACATACACACCGCTCATCAAGCCATGCTATGGCGGCATCCCATATACAAAGAAGGGGAAGATTGGCGCAGATGTTAGCTCAGGGACCAACTTCGTCAAGCAAAAAGAAGAAGACTGGCAACAGATGTTAGCTCACAATCTTCCTCACAAAAAATTTTTTTAAATCAGTTGCACAATTTCATGTATTATATATTCCAACTAGCTAATTTTTTAAAAGGAAATACCATTTAAGGTACAGTGGTCCCCCCTTATCCGCGGGGGATATGTTCCAAGACACCCCAGGGATGCCTGAAACCACAGGTAGTATCAAACCCTGTATATACTATATCTTTTCCTATACATACATATTTAAGGTGCCATAGCAAAACTTGCATGAATTTCTTTTTCCTTCTTCGCAATTTCAGTGATAAAAGATTCGTTCTTACCATAGATCTTAGCAACCTCAGCATATGATTTTTTTCTTTCCTTGTTAAGTCAAGAACTTTCACTTTTTCACTTAAAGGAAGCCCTTTATGGCTCCTGGTTGGCATATGCAAATTGCCAGCATAACCACTCTTGTGCTTTGGAGCCATCAAGTAAAACAAGGGTTATTTGAACACAGGCACTGCAATACCATGACAGTTGATCTGATAACCAACATGGCTACCAAGTGACTAATGGGTGACTAGCATATACACCGTGCATACGATGGACAAAGGGATGATTCATGTCCCAGGTGGGATGGAGCAGGACAGCACGAGATTTCATCACGCTACTCAGAATAGCACGTAATTTAAAAGTTATGAATTGTTTATTTCTAGAATTTTCCATTTAATATTTTCAGACTGCAGTCAACCGTGGGTAACTGAAACTGTGAAATCGAAACCACGGACAAGGGGAGACTACCGTAGTTGTCCACGACTCATGGAAGTGTGTCTATCTTTTGTTTTCTAAGGATGCTCAATATTTTTCAAGTGTTCTACAATGAATAAATATTTCTCTTATTTGTTTGTCTTTATTTCTTTTAAGACACAATAAAAGCTTTTCTCAAAGTATTGCTCCTAGGGAAACGGTAGTTACATCTCCATAATCTGAAAAAAAGGAAAAGAGGGGCTACCTTACAAAAAGCATATGGGAGAGTGAGAGAGGCTGAGCTATCCTGCGGCCTGCACCCTGCTCCCACCTCTGCCAAGCCTCCTCCCCAAGATCTAGCTCAGATCCTGCCTTCGCCAGTAAGAACTTCCCCAGCTCGAGACCTGGAATAAGGAGACAGAAGCTATTTGCCTCATAGTACCAACTACCCGAACAGCTACCTTGGCCATCTCCCAAAGAATTTCCCCAGAAGGGCTCTGGGTGGGAAACTCCAAAGTCCCCTGCTCCAAGCCGTATTTTTCATCAGAGAGTAAGAACCTAGCACCCACCTCAGACCTTTTAACTCAGTGAAATCATCCAGCCCCTGTACTCAACGTTTCACATGATTGCACAAAGGGTATTATAGAGAAGGCCAGGAAGGCCAGAGGTGGGCACAAGAGTCCCTTGCCCATTTCCTTCATGCAGCAGCTCTACCCAGTTTCCCCAGAATGACCTAGATTCAGTTTGAGGAATGGCTGAGACAGGGACGGTTAGACATGTACCTCGCTCTTGCTTCACTCAGCTTGAAGCTTGGACAGCCACATTGTTCTTTCTGAAGCACTAGGACTACGCTACTTACTTTCTTTCGAGACACTCACTTCTGAGAATGACTCCCCTTCAGGAGAATGTGTGTGTGCACACAGACACACCCAAACACACTTGCCGAGCCATAGCCACAATCACCAGCGCACGTCATCCAAACCCATGAGTAAGCTGACAGTTCCAGCCAACACTCTCTAGTTAAGTCTTATAAATCAGCAATGTTTAGAGACTACCCAACCATGGGGAGCAAAATGATGACTAGAAGTAATGCAGAGACTTCAATATCTACCTTCAAGAAATTTCCACTGTATCTTGGGAAGTAAAGTTCTCTCTGTCAAATCTTTGAAAAGGAAGGAAAGGGAAGAGAAGGGAAAGAAAGTCTGCTTTAAAATGCTTTGCAAAGAAGTTTAAGACGGCTCCAATGAGCAAAGGAGAAATGAGTTTCACAATGTGGACAACTGTAATAACAATAAAAGTGTACTTTTATGTAGTCCTCCTTATTTTTTGAAAGCACTTTCAGATTTGTTTTTTCATTTGATGTTCATAAGAACACTATACAGCCAGCAAATGGAATATTTTCAACCACAGTTATCCTGTGAAGAAACTGAAGCCCAGAGAGAGAAAGTGATGCTCAGAAGATCATAGTAAAAGTGTGACTTAGCCAGAAACCCAGGCTCAGTCTCTCAAATCCAAGCCTGGGACAGGTCAACCATACCTCATTGTCCCCCATTCCCCTCTTTGAGCCGACTACTGATTGTCAGCCCCTAGATAGCACGGCAATAGAAAGAAAAAAAGAATGGACCCGGAATTTCTGCATTCTGCATCTGATACACTTTAGTCTTTGATATCTACCACTGAAACCCTAAGAAAGTTTGTTAATTAGGATTAGATTCAACTACATACCTCAGGGCAAAAAATTGGCTTAAAAGAAGATAGAGGTTTATTCTCTTTCATGTAAAAAATTCTGGAAATAGGTATTCCAGAGCTGAACAGGATCATCAGGGACCCAGGATCTTTTTTCTCTGCTCTGCCTTCTTCACCACTGGTTTCCATCCCCAAGATCCCTCACAGTCCAAGATGGCAGCTGGCGCTCCAGTCATTAAGTCCACATTCCAGCCTGACATCAGAAGGAAGCAGGGGAGAGCTATAGGGCCATCTTCTCCTTACTTTTAAAAAGCTTTTCAAGAAGTTCCACATGATCCTTCAATTTAGATTTCTTTGAACAGAACTTCATCATGTAACCAAACCGAGCCACAAGAGAGGCTTGAAACATTGTCTACACTCTAAGTGGCCATTCCCCACCTAAAAATTGTGGTTCCATCACTAAGAAGGGGAGAATAGATATTGGAAGGCAATCTGCAGCCTGCCACCTAATTATATTCAACTGAAGGCTAAGAAAAAGTTGTCCTCATATTTTAAAAGCCCCTAATCCAACACTTACCTCTCGTTCCACTCCCCATCCCCTACTACCTTCAAAGCACCTGGTACACATTTATCCATCAACTTTGGTACAATTTAGGAGAAGATGAAATCACATTAAGGCTAACATAGTCTATTTTCTTGTCAAATTTCACTTTTTAGCATGTTCTGGTGCCAGTGTGTAGTATCTCTTATCCTTTCCTGCACACTTAACATTCCTACACATTGTTTACCCACTTACATAGTATCACTGCCTAAAGAATATTTAGTTCTTGTTTTCTAGTAGGTTAAAATGACTTCAGAAAATCTGAATACAAAAATAATTTGAAAAATAAAGAATTACAAAAGAAAAAAATTAGTAGTTCTAAGATGATTCCAGAGTAATCCATTTACGTCCAGGTGACATTTTTATTTCTAAAATAACAAAGCTTCAAGCCCATGGCGGTACCACATGTCACCTTAAGAAGCAAGAAATTCTGTGCTATCTTTGAACAACAAAGGCTGATTATTTTCTCTGAGATTATTTAACCACCTAAACACCTCAGAGTCATCTTCAACTCCTCTTTTGTATCCACATTTTGCCACCTTACTTCATCCTTCATTCTCTGCTTGGATGATTGCAGAATAAAATGTCTAAAACGTCCTAAAATGTCTACGATGTCTCTCCACTGTAGTTTCCTTCTCTCCCAATCCAAGCCCCGTTAACATCATGCAAATCTGAATACGGCTTTCTCTTCATCGAATAACCTCCCAGAGAATTTCTAGTTGAAATAGCAGAGGAATTACAAGCCCAGTTCTACCCCAACACATCGAAAGAAATAACAGATAAATGTTGTTTAAACTGTTTTTTTAATGTGGTTATTTTACCTGTGACACTGACAGATTAAGTAGTACCACACCAGTGCTCAGACCTCAAAATTACCAAAGAAAGACAAGAATATGTGGGAAACAACTGTTTTTAGATTTTAGACAACCGGCGTCAGAGAATAGCAACCTCTGTGAGAAGGAAAACTAATGAAATGCTCCCTAGGATGACCCCATATTTCTCTCTGAAGGTATTTGCCAGACTCCAGACCATGGAGGTGTAAAGAAAGTAGAGCAGAGCAGTCTCACTGAGTGGAAGAGACATTCATCGAAGTTTAAGGAAGCTGAGGTGCTTGAAATGTGCAGGGCAGAGAGGAGGGAGCTGCGCAGAGGTAGAGCTTCAGAAATCTGCAAAGGGGTCTCCGTGAGTCTTTGACTGAATGCTGATCTGCGCATGCCTAGGGTAATGCTACATGAGACCAATCAAAGAAAGCCAGAAATGCCATTCACAACTCTGGATGTTTTCTTTCACTGAAGATCCCATAGAGGACATGCCTTAGAATTAGGGCCACATTAATCCTAGAGTCACAGTTACTCCAGACTGACCCTAACACAGCTCAAAAACAAGCCTCAAAATGCTGAAGCAGATCTGCCAGTAAATTAATTGCATAACAGAACAAATCTATCCACTCTTCCATTAAAGGAAGATAAAAAGATGCAGCCAGGAGAAAATGGACCAACATCTTTACAAGTTTGAAGGGTTAAGAAAACAAATCAATCTGGAATGCTATATCAAAAAAACAAATAAAAAAACACTTTCAAAAATGAAGTTGAAACAAAGACATTTTCAGACCAAAAAAAAGCTAAAAGAATTCATTGCCAGGAGATAGGCACTTCAAGACATGTTAAAAGAAGTGCTTCAGGCTGAAGGACAATAATTTCAGATGGAAATTTGAACCTACACAAAATAATGAATAGTGCCATAAATGGTAAATATGCATATAAATATAAAAAACATTTATTTCTCATTTTTAAAAGTCTTTTAAGTGGTAATTGACTTAAAAAAAATACTGTGAAGTTTATACCATAGGGAGAAGTAAAATCCATCGCAATAATAGAAGAAAGGGAAGGAGGAAAGGAAGTGTATTGTTGTAAAGTTTTTAAATTTTATGGAAAGTAGCATAAAATCAACTTCTTACCTCACCTCTTACCCTTACACTTTCTTATTCCATCAAATCCTAATGAACCCAATCTTTGTCCTCATCATGACTTCCAGTCCCTGTTCTACTAGCATTATTCCCTTGCCTTCCAACTCAGCAAGACCCTGTGGTCACAACATACAACCACAGAAGCTACAGTGCTAAGGGTTGGACAGCATGCATTACAAAAGGCTCACTTTATAGATAAAGAGAGAGAATTCAGACCTGTAGCTCCTTTCCCTGCGATGATGCTCTTACCATGATCCTTTGCTTCCATGACCAGTGCTCTCCTTGCCTTGCCAATCTTCATGCTATGCAAACACCTCAATTCAATTTCTCCAGCTTCATCTTTTTATACTCATTGCTGTAGTTAATTGCTTAAGAAATTCATTAGTAACATCAAAGGCCGCTATTGCCATTTTCTGCATCAAGTCTCAGCCAGGCTTTCAACACTGTTCTGTATTCCTTTTGTCCATCACTATTTAGTTCCTTAGTAGAATTTATAACTTCAGTCTCAGATGCTTACCTTTTAGTTTTCCTATGTCTTCATTTGTCCTCTTTCTTCCTGTGGTAGACATTTGTAAAGTTTTTGATTTCCCAACATTTGAACCACTGGTACACCCTCCTGTGTTTGAGGAATTTCCCACTGTGGTGGGTAGACTTCTAAAAGATTCCAAGGTTCTTAGTCCCTGCTGTACACATACCTTCTCCTGGCTACTCAGACACTAACGCTGTGAACCCCAGTTATTCAAACACTCATTTCAGATGTAATTAAGTTCCCAAATCAATTGACCTTAAAATAGGGAGATTACCCAGACGAGCCTGACCTCATCACAGTAGGACTTCACATCTGGATCTAGAGGTCAGAGACAGAGAAAGTCAGAGAGATCTGAAGCATAAGAGAGGGATTGAAGGAGAGAGATTCTCCATTGCTGGCTTTGAAGAGGGAGGGGGCCACATGGCAAGGAATGCAGGCAGTGTCTAGTCTCTGAGAGTGACCCATAGCTGACAGCCAGTGAGGAGACAGTGACCTCAGTATTACAACCACAAGGAACTGGACTTTCTACAACCACATGAGTTTGGAGGGAGACTCCTAGCTCTAGAGGAGAATGCAGTCTGACTAACATCTTGGTATGAGTCTTGTAAGACTCCAGACACCAAGACTTCTGACCCACAGAACTATGAGCTAATGACTAAGTGTTGTTTTAAGCCGCTAAGTCTGTGGTAATTTGTTATGCAGCGGAAAGAAACTACTAGACCCACATTTTACCTTTGGGGAAAAGCAGAAACCAGCCTCTTTCAGGATGTAGGCATGTGGTTCAGGTTTTGCGTCTGTTAAAAACAAGACAACAGGCTCAAAATGGAGTCGTTTATGCTAAGCCCCATGTCACCAAACTGAGACTTAATTATGGTTTTGGCTTTCCCAGAAATCTGCCTGGTAGGTAATCTGCCTGGTAGACCCCTGCCATCCCCTAAAGGAAAGTAACTTTGCAATAGCCAACCTGCTTTTTTGGCTCTTATAACTTCCTTGTTCCTGCTCGCTTCTACCTGTAAAAGTCTGTCATTCTGTACAGCTTTCTCCTTTCTATCGGCTAGGTTGGCTGCTGCCCAATTCTAGTCAATTTTTGCTCAAATAAACTTTTAAAATGTTTAACATGCCTCAGTTTACCTTTTAACAGGTCTAGTATCCAACGAGGGAACTGAAGGAGACCCCCGACTGCCCACAGGCTCAAGGAGAAACCAGATCTAGGTCCAGTGGAGCCCCTTGAGCACGCTGCTTTCTCTCTGCCTCTGAAGGTGGTGGGTAAGTCCCTCTTGGATCCTAGACCCGAAACTTTGCATTATGAGCTTTCAGACTATATTTGAGGATTTCTTCTTCCAGACTGGGGCCAGAAATCAGCCGGAGTTGGAATGGGTCCAACTTAGAAACCAGTCCCAGTCAGATTGGATCCAACTTAGAAAATGAACTGAGTTCAGGATCAGAAGAGGTCCAACCAGAGTGGGTCCAGCATGAGGCCTCAGGTGAGTAAAATTTCGTTTTAAGGCTGAATAAGCAGGTCAACCTTACCAAAGATAATCTTGAATTACAGTGGCCACAGTAGAGAACTTTTGATCTAGATAAGCTTATCCATTTACACAACAGAAGTTATGAGTTTTAGCTGAGCACATGGCCAGCTAGACACTACAGTTCCCGCCCTTCTAACGCAGCTCAACAGAATGATATGACTAAGTTCTGGCAAATGGGATGTAACCAAAAATGCTATGTGCCACTTCCGGCTTATATCCATGAAGAAATAAGCCTGCCCTCCCCTGACCTTTTCCTTTTCATGCTGGTTGAGATGCGACTGGAGCAACCATCTTGGTCTTAGAGATGAAGCTGCATGTTGAAAATGGCAGAGATACTCTTTCAGCCCCAGACCTTGTAGCTCTGGGAGGAGAAAATAAGACTTAATGCTTTGCCATTGGATTTGGGACTCTCTTTGTTACAGCATTTTCGTCGGTACCCTATCCAGTATGATAGCTAATTTTTATACTGAGAGGTTTTTACATGGCAGACACTGTGAGTCACACCATTTAATCCTCACGATGATATTACGAGGAAGATAATATCAGAGATGAGGAAACTGAAACTCAGTAAGAGTTTGCAACTTTTGCAAGGCCACACAGCTAGAAAGTAAAGGAGTTAGAACTCAAATCTAGGCCAGTCGATTTCAGATATTATATTTTTACTTTTTTTTTTTATTGAGGTAACACTGGTTTATAAGATTACATAGGTTTCAGGAATACAACATTATAATTTGACATCTGTATCTACTACAGCACACTCCCCACCAAAAGTCTACTTTCTGTCGGTCTCCATACAATTAACCCTCTTTGTCCATTTTGCCCTCCCCACACCCTCCTATCTTTTAATCCCTACTTATTCCTTTACTCTGATCCACAGCCTTAGAGGCATAGGAAGATCTCATTGAGGTTTGCTGAGTGTCCCCATGAACACTTAGAAAAATGCTTTGTATATAGTAGATAATAGATGTTTGTTGAATGAATGATTGATTGGTTTTAGGAAAGCAAGCTTTTTGAAAGTTCCTAACTGCAATAATATGATACAGTTAACTATTTCGGGTTAGCCAGCAGCCCTGCAGCCCTATTTTATACAGAACTCTCTCCTGAGTGCATAATACCAGAAAATTTTCTCCCTGAAGAATACCTCATATTGCAGCAGTTTTGGTCCATGTCTTTATGTATCCTACACACAATCAACAGAGAGTACACGTGAGCGGAGCAGGCAGTTGGGGAAAGGATTCAGCCTGTTGCACTCATCTGTATTTATTTACACAGCTGCTCTTCCCCTTGTTCAAGCAGAAGACTCTGGCCCAGAAATGAGAGATGGAAATAAAATTAGGGGGCTTTTTGAAGACTGCTGCGCAGTATCCTGCATCCTGGGCTCTCAGCAGGGATGTGGGGTCCAGCGACTTTCAAAGTCTTCCTTTGTGCTGTGTTAAGGGTACTAGTACAAAGTGAATAGTGCTGAGAGTTTGGGGCTGTGGGAGAGGTTATTATAAAGTACTGACGTCCTGCTGTGAGAGTTGAATGTGTTCCCTTCTTCAGGGCTCTTATCTGGAGCCCTTCGATAGAAAAGGAATAGAACAGAACGCCTGAACTGTTCTAGCATTGCCATCAGCCCTCCCCTGGGAAAACTTTTAGCAATAAACACAAATCAAGAGGAAACTAAAGAATGATTTTTTTTTAAAGGGTCTTCAAAGAGCCAGGCTTTATTTTTTCAAGTGGGGGGACTAAAAGAAAGAAATTAGAGCCGACTTTCTTTCTAATTAAGTTCCACGGACCTCCCAAAATACAACACAGATGCTGTAATGAGCATTAACGAGCTCTTCAGTGGAGTGTGCTTGAATCTAGTAGCACTAAGATTGAGAATGATTTTTAAAACTAAAAAAAAAAACAAAACCACACACATAGAGAAAGACTGTAAAAGCTTGTTGTAATTCATGACTTGCATTAGTTCTTTGGGAGGTTGTGCAATAAAGTTGAATTCCTTTTCATCAGTACATTCGAAAATAAATTCACTCTTCTCTTTCCATTCCAATAATGATGTACATTTAAGATTATTCTTTCTCTTCCTATGGGCACCTATCACATTAACATAACAATTTAAAAGTAAGCATTATTTTGTTTTAGAACATATGTTTGGGACTAATACCCCCACCCTGGAATTCCATAGAGTCACGTGGTTCAGGGGTGGGGCACAAGGGTTGGAAGGCTAAGATGGATCTACTACCCAGAGGAACATGTCAATTAGCAGAAGCTAGGCGATCGTTGGAAAGACATGTTTGTCCCACTGGTGGTCAGTTTTACTGAAGCCAGATATCATGGGATAGGAGTAGAATGGGTGTAGGATAGATGATTGGCCCTGGGTTGTTCTAGCTTCAAGTTCAGCAAATAAGAGAGGATGCTGGGTCTTTCTCCCCCAGTTTTAGGGTCTATGGCAGTAATCCCATAGACACCATCAAGGACATGAAAAACACACTATGTAAAGGGAACTATGCATGCAGGTTGGCATCACTTTGGAGTTAATTAATTTGAGGTAAGAGAGTCAGACAGAGCCAAGCTATGTGACAGATGCCAAGAAAGAGATGATGCTGTCCCAAAACAAGTACCACTGGAAAAAGTTTAACTCAATGACAGAATTCCAACTGGAAGCACTTTAAGTTCGGATTGAGAATTATTTGTTTGTGAGATTGTATTAAGGATTATTTGTAAATCATTTGATGAAGAGAAAGAAAAAACCAATGGAGAAATTTATGATTTCTCTCATGTTTACATTGGAGTGAGAGAATATAGCAAGATAATTAATGTAGGGGAATTGTAGAAGACAAGAAAGGCTTTGCAAGTGGAATGAACTGAGGTAGAAGATGAAGGTTTCAGCGTCCCTTCTTAACATCTCTGCCTATTACGTCTCTCATCTTAAAAAGTGGGATAATAAGTTACTCCTACCAGCATCATATTGTTAGAAGAGAAACTATCAGTTTCCTTTCCTATGGAAGGGTAACTTTCAAGGCCTTTTCCCAGCTCCCTCCCCCTCACTCTTCCTCCCCTTTTGGCAAATTTGGGAACAATAAGGTAGACCTCCTTGACTCCATTCCTTCTTTCTTTGGAGGAGTGAGTGGGCTGCAAAGAGTATTGGTTCCAAAAGTCTTACCTGGACAGTTCCCACCTCAAGAGGCCATCCCCATGAGCCAGGAAACCTCTTCAGAGCTGGGCACTGCAGACATCAGGACTTGGCTTCTCAATCCCTGACTGCCATGCTGAGGTGCTCTTTAGAGTCTCTGTGTCAGGAATTTGAAGAGGAGAGAGTGGGGTGGTCACATAACTTAGCTCCCAGGGGTTGGGTTTCTTTACCTGCCATTCAGGTCAGGTTGGAGTCTTTAAACAACCACAAGCGAGCTATAGCACTTGATCAGACTTTGCATTTCTTTATCTTTTGAGGTTGTGTCAAGATCTTTCTCTAGGATTCCCAACCTGGGGTTGGAGGAGGCCTCCAGTGTGTCTCATGGATAGAACCCAGGGTTTGAGCAGAAGAGGACTGTCTTTCTTTAAGGATACCACTGTGGGAGGGATTTTTCACCTGTCACCCTGTGATCAGGGACTTATCCAAATTATACCACTGTATTTCTGCTGCTGCATCCTGAGTAAACCAAGTCAATGGCAGTTAACCTTTTCTTTTTAATTTTTTTCCAATTTTATTGAGATGTAATTGACGTATAATGTTACCTAAGTTTAAGGTGTACAATATAAGGATTTGATGTATGTCTAGATAGTGAAATGATTATCACAATAAGCTTAGTTAACATCCTTCACCTCACATAGTTACCATTTTTTTCTTGTGATGAGAATTTTTAAGATCTATTCTCTCAGTCACATTCAAATAAACAATACGGTAATGTTAATTATAGTCATCATGCTACCCTGCCTGTGACAGGGGGTCATATCTGCCCAATTCTGAGGTTCAGCTCACAAGCCCATTTGGAGGTCATACTTAACTATGCAACTCAGCCTTGGTCTCTAATAAAGGTTATACAGTATTTTGATTTTCCATATACTTAATTCTTTAGCTTTTTTCTCAATTTGTTTGGAACCTGGACAGAGAACAGGAATGCTATCTATTGAGATCCCTGGGAAATCCCAACAAAATATTGGGATTATGACATATTGGAATGTATAAGATGATTTCAGAGTATGTGTGGGAAAATAAGCAAGCAAGAATAGCTAAGATAATTGTGAAAAACAACAGTAGTCAAAGAAAGTCTTTACACACACACTGAACATACAGACAGGTCAACGGATCAGAGCAGAAAGTCAAGAAATAGACCTAAGTATATGTGGAAATTTAGCAGTTATTAAGAAGGCATTTACAATCAATGGAGAAAAGAAATATTATCTAATAAATTGTGTTGGGGCAGTCATCTGGAAAAAAATTAAGTTGGGTTCTTACTTTATGGCAATATAATTCTACGTAGAAATATTTAATTTCAAAAAATAAAATAACAAAAATTCAAAAAGCAATCGAAGTCTTTTTATAAGCCTGCATTGGGAAAAATTTTTCTGAGTACCATAAAACATCCAAGAAACCACAAAAGGGAAGACCAATCATTTCGATTACATAAAAATCAAAACTTATATAGCAAAATCCATCATAACCATAATCAGAAGAGAAGTGACAAACTAGTCAAAATATTAGAAATTTAAATCACAGAACAAAGGTCAAAATTTCCTAATACATACATTCTATAAATCAGCAAGAAAATACTAACGACTCAATAGATAAACAGGCAAAGAATATGAAATAGAAATGGTTCTCGAAGATGTGAAAAGATGCCCAATCTCATTCATGAGAAAAAAATATGTAATTAATGCTCCAATGACTTATTTTCTTGCATATTAAATTGGCAAAAGCAGAAAACCTGCATAAAACAATGTACGGAGGAACCAGTACTATCAATACATTATTGGTGGGAGTATAAATTGATACAGCTTCTACTGAGAATAAGTTGACCTCATCTATTACAAATGTACATACACTTTGTCTCAGAAATTCCTCTTCTAGAATTATATTCTACCAATATATTGGCATATGTGCAAAATAACATATATAAAGTATTCACTGCAGTACTGTTTATAACAGCAAAAGATTGAAAACCATCTAAATATCCATTATTAGGGAACTGGTCAAATAAATTATGATAGATCTCATTAGAATATAAGCTCTATGAGGGAAAGGATTTTTGTTTGTTTTGGTCACTGATATATGAGAGCTTAGAAGAGTGCTTCATACATAATAGGTTTTCAATAAATATTTGTTGAGTATATCTATACAATAGAATTCTAAGTAGAAGTAAAAGAGAATGAAGAATCTTTTCAAATATAGATATGGAATGATGTCCAAAATATATTAGTAAGAGAAAAATAAGAAGGTGAAGAATAATGTGTATAATATGCTATTTTGTACGTGTGTATATGTGTGTGGGGGTGTCTGCGTATAGTACATATATTTGTTTATATATGCATAAATATATCTTTTTGAATAGTCAATGCTTTCTTAATTTATCATATTTTTAGCAGCTTTACTGAGGTATCATTGATATATAATAATAAATATGTGCATAAACAAATATCTCTGTAAGGATACCAAAGAAACTAATGACACTGATTACCTCCAGAGAGGGAAATGAGCAACTGGGGCTAGGATTGGGTATAAGTAATAAAGAAACCTTTTACAACATAACATTTCATGTCTTTAAGTTTCAAACCATATAACTATATTAACTGTTCAAAAGATAAATAAATAAAATTTAAGATATTAAGAAATAAAAATAGTTCACTATCTTGATTGTGGTGATGGTTTCAGACATGTATACTTAGGTCCAAACTATCAAATTGTACACTTTAAATATATGGAGGTTATTGTATCTCAATTATACCTCATTAAAGCTGCTAAAAAAATGCGGTAAATGAGGAAAAGATTGACTATCCAATAAATGGTGTTGGAATATTTGGCAACCATTTTAGGAGAACAAATTAAAAAGTTAGATTCTTACATCACAGCAGACATAGACAAATTCCAATTGGATTAAAGAGCTAGATGAAAAACAAAACAAAACAAAAACCCTAAAAAATGTTGGAAGAAAACATTGGAGAGTACAGTATTTTTATAACTTTGGAGTGGAGAAGGTCTTTCCAAGAAATACTCAAAACCCAAAAACCATGGAGAAAAAAGTAACAATAGCAGACTTCACTACCTAAAATTTAAAACTTCAGATGAGAAAAGACACCAAAAACAAAGATAACGTCATTGACCAAAGCCTCAAGATATCCAGCAGAATATTATTACACTACCTTTAAGAGAGGTATGGTGCCAAGAAGTAGCAAGTACAATGGAAAGAATGCAGGACACAAGTTCAGAGACAGTAGGGGTTCTCCACCTTTCTGCATCATTGTCCTCTTTGGCAGTCTAATGAAGTCCCTTCTCAGAGCAAAATGAAATATGTAAGTACATAAAGTAAAATGCAAAAGATTACTAAGGGCATCAATTATGTTGATATACAGTTGTATGTATACGTGCTTTATGTGCTTCTTTACTAACATAACAAAAAAAGATATATCATCGGGTCTAATAACTACTGCAATTTTGAAGTCATGAGGAACAGAGATGACATTTTGAGACATCCGAAATAAAGCTAAGGCAATATGATGATGTTTATGATTTCTACTGGTGACAAAGTCCAGGTCATGCTAATACTAATGTGGTTTGTTGCCTACATTCATAATTGAAGAAATTTCTGAATTTCAATTAAAAGTTAATGAAAATAAAATTGTGATGTTTTTCCCATCCACATTCACAGATCCCTGGGTTCTCTCCACAGAAGACACTTTAGAGGCCTCCTCCAACCCCACGTTCGGAATCCCAGGGAAAGATCTTGACACAATCTCAAAAGATAAAGAAATGCAAAGTCCAGTCAAGTGCTGTAGGTCCCCTGTGGTTGCTTAAAGACTCCAACCTAACTTGAATGATAGGTAAAGAAATCCAATCCTTGGGAGTCATATTTTGTGACCCTCTCCCCTTGGGATTCCTGACACAGAGACTCTAAAGAGCACCCCAGCAGCTCAGTCAGGGACTGAAGCCATGCTTTGATGTCTGCAGCTTCTCATATCACACCCAGCCAGAATCTCTGCAACACTGATTAGCTGGAAATGTGTGGCTGGAAACATAATTCCAAAATATTCCTTTGGGAAAGCAATCCTCAAATTATTTGGATGACAGAATTATTTTCTTAGCAGGCAAGTATCTATAATCCTGGAGAGATTAAGAATTAAATACACAGACTATGTAAATCAAATCGATGGTACTCTGTTTGTGTTAAGTTTGAAAACAATCTGTGACTATTTGATATTTTAAGTAGTTTTAATGTTTAAGATAATTTGGTATGTTAGACAAAACTTCTGCTTTTTCCTCCCTTACCTCACTATCTCCCTTCCAATTCCTCCATATCTTCTCCATCTCTAGACATTGGACAACCCCCAGGGCCAGTCCTTGATTATCTTTTTTTGATTATCTATTTTCTAGCTACACTCGTGCCTTGTGGAGATGACATTCATGTCTTTAATATTAAACTGTATGATAGCTTTAAACACTATCTAGATGTTGATAACACCAAATCTAATCTCAAACCAGACCTCCCCAATGAATTCCTTCTCCCATATCTAATAGCCTATTCAACATCCCACTTGATTATCTCAAATTTTGATTTCTCACCCTAACCACACCCCACAAAGTCTGTTCCCAGTCTTCCCCAAATCAGTAAATTACAACTGCAGTCTTCCAGTTTCTCTGGCCAAAAAACTTGGTGTCATCCTTTTTGAGCCCATAAATGCTCATAAAAATTTGGCTAACAATACAAGGCAGAATAATAGAGATTCCATTAGCTATCATTCCAGTCTTTCTAATAGTGCTTGGTGTACTAGCATGCATCATGTTAAACAAAATCACTTTAGCTATTTAATTTTTAGTTATCCCATTCCATTTCAGCTATGAATCTTCGTTGTCTTCATGCACTCTCATGCACTCCCTTGGCACACTCATGCAGAGCTGTAGCTTTTAATTCCATGTGTGTGTGACAAGTCCCAAATGTGGAATTCTAGCTTTCTCTCTCTTGAATGCCTTTGCCACCTAGACATCTCCATGCGGACATCGGAGAGTATACAAAACAGATCGCTTCATTCACCTACACCTAACCTGAACCTGTTAAACTCTATTTATCCAGTTGCTCAAGCCTAAAACCTTAGTTCCATCCTTCACTACTCTCTTTCTTTCATACCCTTTGTCCAGTGTATAATCAAATCCTGACAATTCTTCTTTCAAAATATACCCCCAAATAGGACCACTTCTCACCGCCTCTCCGGTGGGTCACCATAATCAAGCCGCCATCACCTCTCATTGGACTTTCCCAGCAGCCTCCTAACGAGTCTCCACGCAGCAGCCAGAGTTAGCCTTTAAAAAGGCCATTTCACTCTTCTGCACCAAGCTAAGCCCTACCATAGCTTCTTATCCCATTCAGAGCAGGATCCAAAGCCCTTTCCTGAAGCAATGAGCATTCCTTTGTTTAGAGTCTGTCTCTCCCTGACTGGACTGAAGCTCCCTGAGAGGCAGAACCTCCTCTCCTTTCTTCACCACTTTATCCAAACAGCACCTGAAACAGTGCTGGGCACACAGTCCGGACTCCAGCAAATATTTGTTGCATGAAAAGTGAATAAACTGCTGAACATGGAGTGAAGGGTGGGAGTGTGAAGGACTGCAGAAGGGCCACACTAACATTTTACCTTATATTTTTTACTCTTTTGCAATAAGAAGACATTTTGAAGACCTAAGTCTTCAAAGATTTTAAAGGGAAAAAATTTGCATAAATGCGTCATGAAGTCCAAGCTCTATATTAGAACTGAAGGGACACCAGAATAAGAGAGAAAAATCTATAGGGCCTGTGCTAGTGGAGCTGAGGAATCCGAAAATGTTAAATCCACCTTAAGAGAAAGATCAGAAAGGAGGCTCCCTCTAGTCTACACTGACATTGTAAGGAGAATCAAAATCCTTGCTTTGTCCATAGTCTGTTTTATCCTTTTGAAGATTGTTTGTGTTCTTGCCCACTCTCGTTTGTTCTTTTCCTTTTTCTCACCATAATCACACCAATTTGAGTTCATACAGTCAATGTGCATTTTTAAATCTCCAGACAGCTATTAGCAACTCAAGACAAGCCTGAAGGAAGGGCCTTCTTCCATAAAGCCCCAATATCTTGATTGCGGTCTCATCAAGACCCAAGGAAACAGCTCTAACAGGCCAACAAGGAAGCAATGAATTCTTGTGATAAGAAGTTGGGAAAACCAGATATTCCTGGTGGATGAAAGGCATGCCAGAGGGGTAGCTCCAAGATTGACAGTAAGTGCCCCATGGAATAGGGCCAGTTCCAGAAGGAGTAGGATTTGCTTCGTGCTGGGCTATGCTAATGAGTTTGTAGTAAAAGGTGCAAAGGGTAGTCAGCCTTGGATAAATTTACCCCTCAACATGCCTCCTTTCCCTAAGCCCATCCCCGCCCGGCCCCCTCCACACACATTTTAACCTCGAGGCAGATCCTGGGCTGGGATTAGATTGGGACCACATTTCAATCAGTAAACTGCTCCAGAACAGTAGGCTTCACCTGGTGGCTCCAATTTCCTGGAAGAATTTGAAAACAGAACCAGCAGTAAAACTTCTGGGTCCTGTTGGATTAGGCAGAGGAAAGACGCAAATATAATCAGCTTTAGAGAAAGGAGAACTCCAGCTACGTGTCAAGGGCGTGAGGAGTGATTTCTGTCCTAAATATTTGAAAAACACAGCAGACATCTAAAAAGGGATTCCAACAGATTATCTAATAAAATTATTCACTCTCTTCTAAATCTGGTGAAAGCTGCTTTTACTGGTCTTTTCTGCCTGCCTCATAAATGTTAGCAATTGTTATCCTTTGGTGAATCTACTGTCCCAGAGACAGACCTTCCTCTAATGGAAGAGAAGACAACCAGGATTTTGACCAGAGTGTGGATTGGGGTGAGGGATGAGAAGGCTTTCTGTTTCTGCTGATAGAGATCCTGGAATGTGGAAGAATTTTGGCCACCAAGGGATCGCTCCCACGGTATCTTTGTTACATTTGGATATATTCCTTTTGGCTTATGAAGATTGGGTAGTTCTTGGAAGGTCTTAGGGCCTGATTATGTTGTGGTTGGTATTACTGCTTGCTATGCCAGATTCTAGAAAAAACACATTAGCATTGTACAAAGTGCTTTGATACAAAGCTACCTTTGATTTTGAAAGTCGCACCTAAAGACTGTTTCTCAGTCCAAGGAATACTGTGACTGCATTGTCAAGAAAGCAAGGTGTATCAGCTGTTTCTACTTTCTTACCTCTCACTCCTCTACTTGTCCAAAACATGGTATACTCTATCTCTGCAGTCTTTTCTTTCACCTTTTGCCATGTAATAGCCCATCTGGAGTCCTTACTGGTTCCCTCACAAAATCTGTGTATTTGCTCCTGCAGGTTCTTCCACCTAGAATGACTCTCCTTAGCTATTCCTAACTGTGGAAAAGACTTCTTCATCTTTAAAGTTCCTTCTGAAATGCTGCCTCTCCCATGAAACCCTCCTTTATGCCCCACAACTGGAATTAACCTCTTTCCTGTCTGTCTAGAGAAATTTATTTTTTAATCTCTCATCAGGTCTTACTTTGTCAGATATTTCATGGTGCATATGTTTTCCCTACTCTATTGTAAGATCCTTGAGGATTGAAATCATTCTGCCCCTCTTTCTGTATCCCACCATCCCTCCAGTGCCTTCAAACATAGTGAATTTGTAGAATTCTGAAGGCATATTTTCCCTGGGAGTGTTAGTTCTAGAAAAGCAGAATTGTGTGGCACTCAAGTGCCTGAACTTTGAATGCAAGTGGCCTAGGATGGAATCCTAGTCCAACCACTTAACCAGCTTGTGATCTTGGCTGGTTACTGATTCTCTCAGAACCTCAATTCCTTCATTGGTAAAGTGGGAAGAACAAAACTGAGTAGGAGTAGGGTTGTTGTGACAAGTAAAAGAGCCAAACATAAAGCACTTGGCACAGTGCTGGCACATAGAAGGGACAATAAATGGTAGCTATTTTTATTATTATTACTATTACCACTAGCAATAAACCTCTGTGCATGGACCAAAATATTCTCACCACATGTTAATCTATTTAAATAAATTGGGAGAGAATGGGCTGAAGAGGGGATTGCCAGTTCTGCCAATTCCAAAGACTTCTCTATAAAATGCAAGGACTCCACTAGAAAGAAATCACTGCATAACAGTGCTGCTCAATAGAATATAATGTGAGTCACGTATGTAATTTAAAATGTTTTACTGGTCACATCAAAAGAAGCAAAAGAACAGATGCAATTGATTTTAATACATTTTATTTAACCCAATATCTAAAATATTATAATGTGATCAATATAATTATTAATGAGATACATTACATTTTTTTGGATTAATTTTTCAAAATCCAAGGTATACTTCACACTCAACAGCACATCTCAGTTTGTACTAGCCACATGCAAGTGCTCAATAGCTACATGTGGCTAGTGGCTCCCATATTGGACAACACAGCTTTTTAACATTAGATTTGAAAACATCTGCCTCATAAATGAATCAAATCATACCAGGCTTTCACTGAATGTAACTGGTATTATAGGACAATATGTTTCTCTGAAAATGATTAGGGCTGGGAGTGAACATGGGGTTCTGGTCTTGACTTTGACATTCACTTGGTTGACTTTGGGCAAACCATTAATTTGGCTGTGCTTCATTTCCCACATCTGTCCTGGGGCTTAGCTAGGTCACAAGGCCAAAAAAGTATGACCAGTCCCTCAGTCCAGTCTCTTCACCACCCTCCGCACTAGGCCGAGGCCTGAGACCTGAAACACATACCCCTACACATTTTACCTGTGTTAAATTTATTTTAAAAAGTCGTGACTCTATACGATTTATTAATCAAGGCATCACTAATACCATGGGGTTCTTAGAGTTTACTTTATGCCTTTTGTCTTCTTCCTCAGAGGTTATTCCACCTTATGAGAATGTTATTCCTAGAATTTTAGCCCTTCAAGTTACCTGAAACAGTCATTTCCATATGGTGCTCTGGGAATCTGCTCAAGGTCCAGACGCTGGCAGTGAGGGCAAGGGAAGATGGAGGGGGAGGGGAAGCCAGAGGAAGGGCCAATCTAGTGGTTCTGGGCTCCCTAGCCCCTCGTTAGGCTTACCCTTGATGTGCCATATTGCTATTTGCTTCATCGTGAGATTTTACTTGAACAAAGAGTTTTTAAAAAGTTTGAAATCCAGTTCTTGTCTTACCTTTCATTCGGAGGGGAGGACCACAATATTTGCCCGGGCTTACACAACCCAACCCCAGTCTCAGTGTATTTTTCTCCAATGCCATATTATCTCCTCTGATTTTACCTTTGATGTTAAGAGACTTTGAAGAACTAACTGGACTTATGCAATTCCAATAGAAATACCCTTTTACAACGGAGGCCTGTTGACAGGAATGAACTGGTCACCCTGAGTTAATTTCATCAGCAGGTGCAATCTTGTGCGGGGAGGTAGCTGGGTGAAGAAGGAAAATCGCCTTTGCCTCTTCTGTGACCCAGAGGTGAACTGCCTCAAGAGGCGCCAGCAATTCTCCTGCCCAGCTGAGGAAAATGGGATGGGTAAGCATTTGGGAGGTTTTCTTCCCTGGTCTTTCTACTTAGAATCAATCCCTAGACACAGCATTAGCAGAAGATGGACTTTGACTCAGGGGTACAGCACAAATCCTGAATGTATGTTTTAAAGCATAAAATAACTTTATTCTGACCTTCCTCCAGATTACTGTAACAGCATCCAGTGACCAAAAATTATTTCAGCTGCTAAGGTTGATTTGTGTTCAAGGCCCAGACAGTTTCCACCATTCACCCTGTTTTCTCAACTCAAAGCTGCATTTTGCCTTGCTCAAAAAATTTGCATATTTTCTCAGTGCCTGTTTCTGACTCACAATAAACAATGCCCAGACCTCCTGCCAAAAAAATGTCCAAATGCGAAGTAGTTGCTATAATAGTCGTTTTTGTGATGGCAACTTTGAGCTGTGTGCTTTTAAATTATAATTACTTTTTCTCCTTACAAAAGATGTGTATCTGTCTTGATTGCTGTAATTATGATTCTATACTAGCAAACACTTATAAAAGATTCATGTCATTGCTGTGCTTCATAAAAACCCGTGCCCTTCAATAAGCTTCCTTTGGTGACTGTTTATATGTTTGTGTTTAATTTGTGGCAGAGAAATCTAATGAGAAGCCATTAATCATTGAGTGCATATAAAATTTGTGTCCTTAACCAAATAGACCGAAGTGGATAGGGCAAGCCCATTATTGGCACGACATGATTTAGAATCATGGAATATGAATAGGGAAAGGGACTTGAGGAAAATAATCTAGCCTAACCTCATTTTACAGGAGACCTTCAAAATTGGGACGGGAGGAAGATGTGGTTTAGTGATTGAAAACACAATGGGAGCAGGACTGGGAGGACCCAAGTTCTAAACCTGGACCTGGCACTAAAGAATCATGGCACAAGCAGAATTGACTTCCTCATCCATCCTCGTTTTCAAGAATGATAGGTGGAATCCATGATTGATGAGGTGCTTCAGGGGCCCACCTGGGGGAGAGAAGAGGGGGACACTGAGGTAGGCTCTGACCCCTACCCCAGATCAATTCAATTACAGCAGCCACACTTAGATCTATTTTATATTGTAAAGATTGAAAAAGGATCTCACTGGTTTTGTTGTTGTTGTTGTTTGGTTTTTACTGATATCCTTTTCCTAAGTCTTAGAATTGGAGATGGATTCATGAAATCTCTCATATTTGTGGCTGTGTTGTGTCCACTTACTCATGCAGCAACTCTTTACTGAACACCTTCTGTACTGGTTACTGAGTATGCAGTAGTTATAAACACAGGCTCTGCTCTCAAAGAACCACAGTCTAGAAAGGGAGAGTTGCAGTACAGGGTGGTGATCACTCTGGAAATTAAGCCCAAGGAGCCTTGGGAGCACCTAGGAGGGGCCATCAACCCTGTCGGGGACTTGAGGACTGACTTCCCAGAAGAAATAACAGACAGTAGGCCTTCCTTTTAATGTTCATTACTTTCTTTTCTATCTGTCTTTAATAAAAGCTGCCAGAGACTTCCTTTGGAAAAAGATGAGAAACTAAAGTTCCAAGAAATGTTAAGAACTCTTGTCACTCACTGACTGTAATCCTGGGTAAATTGCTTAATCTCTACGAAACTACATGTCAACATCTGCATATCGGACCAGTAATAATAGAATGTACCTCAAAGCATTGTCACAAAGATTAAATTTGATAACCTGTGTAAAAGTGTTTCTAATACTATAAGTCCTTTAAAAATGTTGACTATTATTGTTGCTAACACTCAGCTGAAGGCTTTAGTTCCAATTAACCTACAAAATCTTTCCCAACTAAACCAATATTCTGGTCCTTCAGAGATTTGGCTCGTGTTGAACAACTGGGAAGGATGCCATTTCACAATATAAGTCATAACTAATAGCAATAACACTTATGAAATCTTCATTAAAAAGCAAACCCTCTTTTGCTTTAGTATGGAGAAAATGTGTTAAATTCCTCTAAACCACCATTATGTCCAGCTCTTAGCTAACTTGTGATCAAATGGTTGGAATAACTTCTCACCATTTTCAGATCTGTTTAGGGAGCCCCTCTTGCTCTTCTTCCTCCTTATGTTGGAGTTCCCTGGTCCAGGCCCTTGGCTCAGACCACTTCTTAAACTCCAACAGAGGTCAAAACTTTAGAACATGCTAGAGGAACACACTGGTAACTAAACCAAGTGAAGTGGGCGGGCCAAGTGACCTGGAGAATACACACCTCATCTAAAGGAGGAATCTCAACTCAATGCTGGCCTATCCCTTGAAGGGCCTCAATACCGTGAGATTTCATGGCATCTATTTTTTTAAATGTGAGTGTGAACTATCTCAGTTTGTAAATGCCCCCTCACCCCACTTTCAGCTTCCTAACTCTAGTCTTGTTCACTTAAAGGCTTTTCATCAATCTAAAAATAAAATTAATTATTATTATTATTTTTTTTGCTTGAGGAAGGTTAGCCCTGAGCTAACATCTGTGCCAATCTTTCTCCATTTTCTATGTGGATCTCCACCACAGCATGGCTGACAAGTGGAGTAGGTCCACCCCCTGGATCCAAACCAACAAACGGGAGCCACTGAAGCAGAGCACATGGAACTTAACCACTAAGCCATGGGGCTGGCTCCTAAAATTAATTTTTTAGTTAATTGTGCTTAAATCCTGTGCTCCCTCTTGCCTATGATTAGAATTCAAGTTCTTTAATTTGGTGTTTGGGGTCCTCTGTACATACAATGTTGAGCCAGCCACAGCTCCTTCAAGGAGCAATCAGTCTCGTAGGGAGACCTGGTCAATAGGCCTCAGCACAGAGTTCCCCTAACACTTTGTGGCGCCCTTCCATTGCCCACTGCGTAATAACTACAGATGCATGTTTGTGGGCTCCTAGAGGAATGGGACTAGTATTTGGAGCATAGTACTTGCTCAAGGTTTGTTGAGTGAAAGGATGAATATGATAATGGTTAATTATAGTTCACCTCAATGGTTGGGTTTTTCACGCTTCAATGAGTTTAAGATAAACCCAGTCCGTTAAAAATCCAACTAACCAGAATTCACCACAGATTCTTTATTGTTTTGCTTTTTACATTCAAACCTAAGAAGGAAAAAAATTAAGACAAAACAAAAGACCAACTACTGCAAGTACCACTTCTACTACTATCTCTAGTACTTCACTAGAGCAAGTCAGCTCCCGTGCATTGTCTCAACATTCTACAATTTCCAAATCGTAGAGGGAGAATTGACATTCTTTATGTGATCCTAAGATACAAGCTATTTGAACAAGGAATGACAAAATCCCTCACGAAATTAAAAATAAAAGTGCAAAATATTTGGAAGGTTAAAAGGTTTTCTAATCCATTTTCTTCCTCAAATTCCAGAATTCTCTTATCTTGAAAGTTGAAATTTGACTATTCTGTACTGTGTTACAGGGCTTACTTATTAATCATGACTCCTCACACTGCAAACTAATGAATGGGAACAGGCCATTCAAGGATAGATTGGATTTGATTGCTTACTGTTATAGTGATATTTTTTCTCAAAAAAAAGAATTTATCTACAACATACTTTATAATAGTATCTTTAAAGAAAGTTCTCGGAAGATTTTGCAAAAGGAGCAGCATTTGCCACGTGTGGGTTTTTTTTCACTCTGGAATACCAAAATTAATATGGTTCCCTGGCTCTGTGTCTCCCACTCAGAGTAGCTTTAAATGAAATACAGCATACAGAGGCTTGTTCATAATTTCTTGATCTTTCACTTATTTAGTATTTCCATGAAGGAAAAAAATGTTTAACACTCAAGGGTCTTATTTATAACGTCAGGGAAAAAGTAGAAATATGTGTTGAGTAAACCTATGTTGCCCCAAGGGCATTATTGCTATAGCTTTCCAAAAGAGAAAGTGGTTCTTAGAGAAGTAATTCCCAATATTTCCCCTGGACTAAAATCTTATAATTCAGATGAACTCTGAACTGAGACTCTTTGCATCTCATTTTCTCATTAGGTTTTATTACAGCCAACAAAACTTTCAGTGGTGAATTACTACCCTTCCCAAGGGGACACCAGACTCCCGTAACGTCTGTGCAAACTAAAATAATAAAATGGTTTTTAACCAAGCTTTAGCGATTAGAAAAAAGGAAAAAAGAAGGGGCACTAGGGTCTTCTCATCTCTGTGCTAACCAAAGTGTGGTTTTTCTAGTCCTTTTTCTTGCCTATGAAAAAACAGAATTAAAAAACGGAAATCCATTTGGCTTGAAACTCCATTTAAAATCATGTAATGATTTCTATTTTAAGTTGTCTTGAAACACAGGTTACTTCCTCGAGAAAGGTGGACAAATTAGTCTTAAACCCACGGTTCAGCTAGGACTGAGCGTAGTAAATAAACGCTTTAAAATGTACTCATGGTGTTGAGAAATGCCATCTGCTCCATCCACTTAGGCCAGAAGTGCCAACATAAAAACAAGTAGTTTTGTTTTAACACAGAAAATTGAAAAGCATTGTGTTTCACACCTTTATTTTACGCCATCCATTTATAAGAGTTATTTCGTTGTACTACATATCAGGCATAAGACCTATTCCTGCCCTCAAAGAACTTAAAATTTAGTTGAGAAGCTAAAATTTAACTTGACTTTAAAAAGAGAGAAGCAGTGGAAGACAGTATAAGTGAGCATTAAACAATGTGGTACAGATGCTAAATGACCTAGGAGAGCCGAGGAAGGGAAAAATCACCGAGGATTAGGACTGCTAAGAGTATATATTTCCAATAAACTCTTAAAATGATACCAAATTTTAAAGTTGTTATAATTGCTGCTAATTTGTGATTTTAAAGCACTTACATCATTCACCACAGCTATCCAACCAACATCCGTTCAAAAGGACGCACATGGAACAGTTGAAGCTGGCAGGAGACATGGCTTTAGAATCTCCCTGGATTTGCTAATGAGGGAAAAAGATACACTTTCATGTTGGATAAGAGACACCAGAATTAGCAGATTTTGCCTGAGGAATATGAGATTTAATGAACAAGAATACAGAACTCTAGCCGTAATTTTTGGTATGGGTTTTTGTTTCTGTTAAACTTTTTTCTTCATGCTAAACAAATTCTAAGTTTTGGAGCTGAGTCAGGCTCAAAAATTTTTTAAAATCTATTTTAACAGTCTATTTTCCTTCTTAAGAGAAGTGGACCAGAAATGCAAGCTATATTCAAGACAACGACAATTTTCTAATTCCTAAAAATCATGGGATGGGAGGGGGGAGAAGGGGGAGACATTTAGCATCTTTGAAAATTGAGGCATCTATCTGTATAGTGACTTTTCTTTTAAAATCACAAAACTTCAAGTGTGCATTTACACTCTTAGTCTTAAAACGCTTTTCACTGTATAGTTGAGCAAAGATCCTGCTGTCTTTGTGTTTCTTACCTTCTTAGTCTTTGCAATGCAGGCAGTTAGAGCTCAACTAGATTTGTTATAAGAGAGTTTAAACTGCTAATATAGAGACATGTCTCATCTCGCGTTTTGGGTAACTTTAGGCAAGTTTAGAGAACTGTGGTAAGCATTTTTTTCTCTCCATACTTGATTGTGTTCCGAGTCTTCCCAAGAAATGTCAGTTATTTCCCCAATTCTAAAAGGGGGACGCTGTCGTAACAGGCAAAAGAGCACACTGTCGTGTTTCCTGAAGGAGAGGAAACCTGCAACAACGTGAGATAATTAAATTTAGCCTTAGAACATTCTTCTTTGAAACGTTCTAATCAAGACTTCCAGCTTTCTGAGTGTGTGCGCGCTTTATTCTTCAATTCTTCCTGATCCCGGTTTTGCATTTCTAATGAAAGTGAACTGACAAAGCGTGAAAGTGGTCTAAGGAGCAAAACAAAGCCAGCAAGCACGCTTCTGGTGAGCCAAGATTAATCAATATTCCAGAAACCTTGGGTTTTCCCCCTCCTTCCCCGTGGTGTTTTCATTTTTCCCCACTCCCCTTTTCCCGGGCACAGACTCCTCCCCTTTTCTTAAGTTGCCGTGATAGTAACTTGCCGTTTCAGAGCACATGCATGCGTCGCTCGCTGCGTTTTGCTACTCTGCTGTACCGCCTGGGGAATTCACCTTGTCATTGCTTGGGGTATCTTCCACCCGTTACAAAATCAGGAAAGGTAAGTCTAACGTCCTACATTCCTGCTGGGCTTAGATTCTCGTTGCACTTCTCTGCCGATGTATTTTGTTTCTCCAGAAGAGGAGTAGCGAGCGTAAAAGCTAGCCATTTTGGTAGATGAAGTCCGTGTTAGTAATTTAATATAATGAGCGTGGGGTGTCTTACTTACGCCGTGTCCTCTCTTAATTTGGAGTTGAGTCATTTAGAGTGGATTGAAGGCAGATGGTGGTTCGAGGTCTAGAAAAGAATCAAGGCTGAGCTGGTCTGTTTAAAAGTGACTGGTAAAGGGAATCAGAGATTAGAGGAAAAAAAAACCTGGTCTCTCGCGTCTCCCCTTCTTCAGTTCTCCCTAAACTTTTAATCTGCTGTGAAGTATTAAACAAGTTGTAGGTCTTATTATCACTGACCCCAACCTGCAATTTTATTTAAAAGTCAAAACTGTTAAGTCTTTTTTTTCCGCACTTGGATCCGGTTGCCTCCCCGACCGAGACACACGCTGGCTGCTTGCGTTGCCAGCTACACACGTCCACAGGCACGACTGATTTTTAGTTGGATTGACCATGGGAAGGATTATGCGTTAGAAATCTTGAAAAGCAGCAGGAGGAATCCCCTGATTTTTCAAAACAGCTGATTTCCACCAAGGACAGATTTACTTAGATATATTTGAATAACCTAAGAGCACGTTAAAGAAACTGGAAACCGCACACTGTAATATTTGGAATGAAAATTGGATTCATATCTTCATCTGTACTAGAAATCCTAAATTGTAAAATGCTGAATTTCCTTAGAAGACTCCAGTGTGTTTGCCACAAAGACAAATGCTATTTTGTGCTGCTGCTTGTATTAAAGATGAAAATGAATTATGATTTCAGATAATTTATAGCTGTGTCCAGAGTACTTTGCTCATTTCATGAAAAAAATTACAAAGTTACCCTGTAAAATGGTAAAATGTATTTCCCAATTCCTGCGAGTATTTGTGTTCTTTTTATGACCATTTTTACTAGTTGATATTATCATGAGTTTTTCTTAATGAAGAAAATCATTATTATATATAACAGAAAGATCCAACTGTGAAATATCAATATTTTAATTCATTTTACTGACCTGGTTATGCCTTCACTCTGTACAGCCTAAGTCATGAGGTAATTAGTGAGCACTTCCTGTGCCTTCATTTCAATCAGACATTTATTGAGAGTGTACATTATGCAAAGCACTCGGCTAGGTTCCAGGGAATAGGGCTGAGGTAGGGGGTGCTCAGCCATATCCAGCTCTGAAGAACCCTTTTATAGCCTCTTTGGAGGAGGAAGACAAATTTTTAAAAATAGAACACAAATTTCTGCTAGTCTTTTCTGAATTTATGCCTGTTTTTTGCACGTGGTCTGGGGAAATATGTACATTCTAGCCTTGAAACCTGGCATTGCGGCTCTCCCAGCCCTTGATTCCTACTGAGATTATGCGGTTTGCCAGCATGTTGCCCTGTGGTGGAGCTCCCTGATTTCTCACCCCTACAGGCTGAAACTCTTGTCTTTCTCTCTTCCATTATAGTTGTGTTCTCTAACACCAGAGGTCTGGCTTTCTGGGGGTGATTCTGAGACATTGAAGTGCAAAGAAGAGACAACTCCTAGAGAAGTAAAATATGACTAAAAGCAATGGAGAAGAGCCCAGGATGGGGGGCAGGATGGAGAGATTCCAGCAAGGAGTCCGTAAACGCACACTCTTGGCCAAGAAGAAAGTACAGAACATCACAAGAGAGGATGTTAAAAGCTACCTATTTCGGAATGCTTTTGTGCTGCTCACTGTCACCGCCGTCATTGTGGGTAAGTCATTTGATAACAACCGAAAAAAACTGGATCTTGTTTCTCTGGGGCATCTGGCTGCCTGGGAATATTATCAGATGGACTGATTGTTGGTATTCAGAACGATAGCCCAGGCTTTTCTCTGAATTTCAAGATGTTTTTCCCATTAAATGACAGTTTGTTGGCATGTTTGGAGCAATATATGATAAACACATGGGACTATGAAAGAAGCATCATTAGGCATTATGCAAATCAGTTGATTATGTGGAGAAGGGAAATAAATCAAATGTTTTCCCATCTAATGTAAGGATAAAAGAGTAATAATTTAATCATTAGGCCTAAGCAGTTAAGTAACAATAAAAACAAGCAAGCAAGCTAGAGGTGGCCAAAATGTAATCATTATACAATGTCACTTTCACTTAAAATTAATTTATACAATTAGTATACCCAAAGTGAGATACAGGTCCCTAATAGTACTTATTTTCTAACTGGTACTGATTTGAAGCTGAGTATCAACACTTAGATATAGAGGCTGAATCTTTTATGTGTTTGCACTGTCTCACCCAGTGACTGGGAAAGGTAAATTGGAGAAAAAGTTAACACGGATCTCTTTCATTCATTGCTTTGAAGCACCTGCCATAAATAGCTATACCTTTTTTGAAACATTTCGGTCTCTTGCTAATTTAGCACTGTTGACAGCAATCTATACTGATAAACCATTATCGTTTTGTTGGATTTATTGGTATCTGAAATTATAGTTTATTATTTATGAGTGGTATTGTAAAATACAGCTGAGAAAACTACTTATTTGAAATTTTTCATTGAACCAATATAGAAATCGTTAAGCTGGTAAACAGGCCAATGCCATGTTGTAAAAACTGCTCTAACTTTAATATCTACTAATCTGCCACAAAAAAATAAAAGGCATACACATACAGTTTTAATCTCTATCTTGGAGTTTGCCATCAAATATAAAGAGGTAATCATAAAAAAAACTAAGAAATTCCTGTAGCATGTAGGTCTAATTATAGCTTTATCCAAAAAAATAGGATTTGTAAATTTTAGACAACTAGGAATACAGCAGAAGAGTATAGTTTATCACATAGACTGTAGATATATTCCATTGCCACATCTTTGGCTCCTTTTAGTAATTGTTGGTGATTAATGACTGTTCCATTAAGTTTAGAGATGTTCAAAGAGAAAGTATCCTGATTGACTCAGAGAAGTAATGCCTTTCTTTAGTAGGTTTCCAGGTTTGAATACATTCCTGGAAGCAGTATTTCAGTACCATGTCATTGCCTTGAAAGTCAATGTAAAATTCGGTATGCTCGCCTCATTTTTTGCTTTGAATTATAGTCATTGTCAAGCCAAGCAATAGCTACATAATAATAATAATAGTGGACATTTATATGGTCCTATTTCAGTGACTTTCTAGGTGTTTTGCATATATTAGCTCATTTTATCCTTAAACACGCCTGTGAAGTGAGTGGGTAGGTATGAGTCCTGTGCTCTTCATTTTACAGAGGAGTAGACTGAGCATGGAGAAATCAAGCAGCTTGCTTTAGGTCACGCAGCTAGTAAATGCTACAGCTGGAAGTCAATCTCAGGCTGTCTAGTGCCAGAGGCCTTTAACTTAACTTCTCTGCCATCCTGCCTCTAGTTGACATCTTGTAAGAGATGCCAGGAAGAAGAATGCTGCTATGTCTTGGTAGAAGCCAATTAGCAAGTAATGCTAGATGCATTCACATAGTATTGCCATTTTTCTATATGATTTACCCAATTAAACTCAGCAGAAAACTTATAATTCTCCTACAAATGATTAAGCCATGTCCCTCTTATTCATTTAACAAATATCCATTTATTTTGTAATCCTATATGTATAATCATAGAGCTCAGTGATACTCGAGTATGTTTGGAAAAGATGCAGAATGCTTATTCAGAATGGTGTTCTAAACACAAGAGTTCAATTTCTATGACAGAAATGTTTCAGTTAAAGAAGAGAGAAATGGAAAGTAATAAAACATGAACATGGAAAGCAGATTGATAGAAGAAAATAAATATTACAAAGAAATAACATCTCTAATAGAAGGAAGATAATGCCAAGATTTGAGTCCATTTTCTCTATGAGTTCTGGGATCATTTCCTAGTCCAGTGAAGACTTTCCTAAGATTTGTGAGAACTGCAATGAGTTGGCTGAGCTGGGGTAAATAGCTTGGCAGGATGCCCTTGTGGTTGGCTTTACTAATGGAACTGAGGAGGTAGAAATAACAAGAAGAAGGCACTAACAAAGAAGCAAATGAAAAGAGCTCATTGATAGTCAGAGAGACCACTGAGTCTACCCCAAAGACTCGGAATCGCAAATAACAACTTAGTAGCAAACAGATTTAGGAGAGAAGGAAGAATCCTTCAGTTATCTCTTGGTACAGCTTCCATTGAGGGTCCAGAAGAAAAAACAGCTCCATTTAGCTTGTTGCTGGGTACCATGTCTATATCAGTCCTAAAAGAGATAATAGGGAAAGCACATCTGGACATCAACTCTCGAATTTATATACTGCAACATAGGAAAAAACTGGAAAGATGCTAGCAAGGAAGAAGAAAATAGCTATTTTTCCCCAAAGATGAGATGAGAAGAACTATAGCTCTTGTTTAGTTTTCAAATTCTTAGGTTTTGATAGCTTTTAGTAAAAAAGACTGGGAAAATCTATATATTGGGGTGAATTTTTTGTTCAATCTGTTTTCTTTTGTTTTTTTGAAATAAAATGAATATGTATTTAGTATATGGAATTGGAAACTAGAAAAATATTGAGGAGGAGTAGAGACACTCCTCCTGAGTATGTTCTAAATCCCTATATTCAGAATAAAACAGAGAATTGTAAATATTTCGGTACCAATTCCTCTACAAGCACAGGCGTAGAACACTTGTGCAATTTTGTGCCATTTCTAAGCAATGACATTTCTAACGTCATTTCTAAGTGATGTCAAAGTCTGAATGTGCCATGCTACGGCAAAGCCCATGTAACACGAGTAGGTTAGCAACCTGAGAAAAGGCAGTGCCAAGTGCTAAGTCCCTTTAAGAGAGTTCATTATTAGATAATGCATTAGGTAAAGTGTCTTCCGGGGCTGTTGTAGACATCTGTCTGACGAAAACCACACTGAGAAGAGTGGTTACTGTCGTTCTTCCTCCAGGAAGCACTTTCTCATTTCAAAATGTGGTAAGTTGTGTTAGAGTGACCTCAGACATCTCCCTGAAAGACAGGGAAAGTCCTTTGTCATGTTCAATCCACTGAATGCCACTCTTTCCATGTCTAGGGAATGAATAGCACAATAAAAATGGATCTCAGGCCAAAGAATTATGAAGAAATAGGTCATAAGATCAGCTTTGAGGGGAGGGAATCAGTGAATAGAATTGCCTAGAATTAGATGGTGGTTTTACCTAAGGGAGGTCACAAACACCTTTCTCTGCTGTTAGTCTTAACACACACACACACACATGAAGTTTATGTTTAGGTAGTCCTTTATATGGGTTTGAGAGAAACTGGCGACTTTTCAGGAAAGAAAACATGCTGGTTAAACTTGTATAAAGCATTTCCCAACATTCCCTAATACTCTCTGACAATAAATTTAAATTGCACTAAAATTCAATGCAGTTCGATAATATCTCTAGAAGGATATACAAGAAACTGGTCACTATGGCTGCCTGTTGGGATCAGAGCTGGATATGTGGGGAATGGGATGGAAGGGATATTACTTTCCCCTAAATAAGTTTCTATATCCTTTTACCACATTCATATATTATCTACTATTATCTATTATGTGCTAAATAAATATTGGTTATTTTTTTAAAAGAAGATTCAATGCTATTCAGCAATTTAACACATATTGCATGTTGCGTATCTGGCCTTGTCCTAAGCAAAGGGGAGTCTCTGCCGTTGGGTAATTTAGTTGGAGACATGGATGAAAAATAGGATGACAAAGGGATAGACAAGGTTCAGAGGCAGTAATAGAGAAGTTTGTAATTAATTCTAGACACTTTTTAAATGAGATCGTATTATGCATACTGTCCTGTATAATATATGATGTCTTCCTCCGTTAGTACTTAAAGGTTCCACTTTCTTATTAACAACCACATTGGGAGCCCTAGATGTGCCATGAGAGAAAAAAAGAGCTTGGCTTTTGGTGAAGGATAGACCTGGATTCCTATGCCAGCTGTATTGTTTAATAGGTGTGTGATCCTAAAGAAGTCATTGAACTGCTGAGCCTTGGTTTCCTCATCTGTCGTTCCGTGTAGAATATATATTCTGAACACTTACACTGTGCCAAGCACTGTTGTAAGAGGTTGTTAGTATTAGCTTTATTTAACCCTCACCACAAGCCAGGGAGGGAGGTATTTTTATTTTCATTCTATCGATGAGGAAACTGAAGCGCAGATACTTATCCCACAGCTGATGCATATTGACTAGGATTCAAATCCACCATTCTGGCTCCAAGTTCATCCTCTTATCCACCACACTGTTCTGGGTGCTGATTCCTGCCCTCAGGGAATGTCTGTTCTTGTTTTAATACAGCAGTTAGCTAGGATGTGCAGTGACCATCAACAGGAATGATGGAAAGGAGAGGTTGAATTGAGACCTCATTACAAGGGTCAATTCTGAGTCTTGGTAATTAATTGCATGTGAGACTTGACAGAAAAGGTGGACTGCAGGTCAGTGGTCCGATGTCTGGCTTGAGTGACCAAGGCAGAATATGGAAGGAAGGTTGGGAAGGGGGCGTAATAAGTTCACTTGGGGATGTGTTGAGTTGGAGATGAGGGATGCCACTGCAGTGGAGGTGCAGGGCAAGAGGCTCACTGTCAACAGAGATTTGGAAAGTATTCTTGTGATCTGCAGACTGAACAAGGACAAGTTCTATCTTGGAAAGTTAAATGAATTATAATCAATGAATTGGGTTATCCTACTGCATAAGCTGCTCTATGAGTCTCTTCTCAGAACAGTATTAACTCTAGGGCCCTTCTTTATGACTAAAAGTACTCATCTCCCGGAAATGCTGTAGTGCTGTTCTGTGCCTTGGACACGTACGCACTGTCTAGCTGAGTCAGTCAGTTCAGCCAAACAGGTTCAACCATGTGGTTAACTATCAGCTGCTGTGCTGAAGTGACCAGTAGTGGGACCAAACTAGCCAACTGCTAGAGTTAGTGGTGTGGGCACAGTCTGGCACCCACACTGACATCCTGTCAGCTTACAAAAGAAGGGCTTCTTCACACAGGTTGAACAACAGGAATTCAAAAAATGGTGAGCAGATTTCTTCAAACTTCCTGGAAATGAGAAAGGAGACAGGGAAGCTCAGGGATGGTGAATAGATTTCTTCAACACTTCCTGGAAATGAGAAGGGAGACAGGGAGCTTCAGGCAGCTGAAGGGAGGGTGGCTCCCTAGGCAGGCCCTCCAAGTGTTACCAGAGCTCAGCTATTCCCTGTCACTCATGCAGGCTCCCCAGGCAGAGGGCTGGGAGGGAAGGGTTAGGCCTTTGGAGCTGAGAAGCAGTGGCTTCTCAATGCCCTGCTCTGGTGAAGTGACACAGGGATAGGGTGTAAGGACTAGAGTCTGATTTTTCTCTGCTTCGTCTTCTCCACCAGGAGGTAGAAATACAGAAAAATTGTTGGGGACAGCAATAGCAAATAACTGACGTGTTCATGGCACACTTGGATCTCGGCCCCCTCTCCCAACTTCTCCAAAAGCATTCCAGGGAGCTGCCTCCTGTCGTGGGGGAATAGTCCATTACGGTATAGGAGAGTGGATCAGAGCTGCAGATTCCGGGGTCAGACACTTAGGCTTATGTCCCAGTTCTGGAACTGAGCCTCTGTTTCTTCATGTGTAAAATAGAATAATTATAACACCTCTCTGCCAAGGTTTATATCGCAGTTCTGCCCCTTATAACCATGTAACCATAAATAATTTCCTCAAATGCTTGGCAGGTAAAGTGTCCAAAGAAACTGTAAACCCCTCGTCTTTTGCTTCTGTCTTTGCTATGGCACCAAGTGAAAATACACACTGATTTGATGATGGTGATCTGCCAGAGAACTGAGACCCAGGGATATGAGGAGGACAAGGAGTGGAAAGGGAGAAGATGGTCACCTGGTTTAGCTCTAGAAGAAGTCATTTCTATTTCCCTAGCTAGAGAAGAGAGCCAAGAGTTGTAGGAAGAGACTTAATAGTTGTAAAGGGCTTTGAGAGGCGGAGATGGAAAGCCTCAGAGTAAGTGATACCATCGTTATCTGTCCCCTACCTACCTGGCCTCTTGAGCCGAAGCAGAAAGTAATCCCCAGACAGTTGTTATCACAACACAGGCTGCTCAATGGAGGGAGTGCCTGACAGTAGATGTCTCTCTCCTGAAAATGAGAAGTTTCTGAGAAAATGTTTTCAATAAATGTTTTAACATACTCAATAGTACATTTTTGTTCATACCACTTGGGACCTTTGAGAGTTCATCACCTCCCTGGTCTCTCCTTTTCTCCAGCATTTTGATATCTACTGCTCATTAACTGCCACCCTCATCAGAGGGAGGGCAGGCAAGATGAGGGGTTCTGGAAACTTGGGAGAAGTGTTGCCAGTTTCTAACAAAGTTGGTAAAGGTTATTTTGAAGTAGGGGGTAGAAGGCTTAATGTTCTAAGATTATCTTTAGATTTTATTTTGCTCTATTTTCTTCCTGCTAATTCAGATAATAAGAAAACTGAGCAGGCAATTTCAAGTTTGTTTCTTTCAAGTAGGTAATGGAAACAAGCAGGTGTGTTCAGAACAATTACCTGCAGTAATAATACCTTCCATTGTTGCCGTGTTACACTTTACAAAGCGCTCTCCCATTGCGCTCTATAACAGTGTAAATCCGTGGCCAGTCCATCCCCCTTCTGATTAGTATCTGCAAATGTCTGGAATGCAGCTGAGAAAGCATCGAGAGTCTAAAGGTCTTGGTTACAGACCCAGCCCTGCCATCAACAAACTCACTTTGTGATTTAAGACAAATCTCGAGGCCTCATATTTCCTCATCAGCAAAATACGTTTGGACTAATATCTGCTTCCAACTCCAGAATTCTACCATTTTAAGTCTAAATGCCTTCCTCTAAAGCATCAGAATATATGGAATAAGATACACAAGTTCCAGTCCATGACACTGTACAATTGCAAAGACCTATTTCCCGTACTGATATCTCCCAACCCATTCTAGCCAGTCTCTTCAATCTAACAAGCAACCTCCTTCTGTTGGTTTGAATTCTTGAGGACCATCAAGTTCCTGACTCTGGGTGTAATGATCATTGTTTTCTAACCAGTGTTTGAGGACACCAGTGAGGTACACCTCTGTAGAAGCCACGCTGCCCCTCAGTCTTCTACTCATCTCTCACAAATCAGAGGAGGAAAAATGTGGGCTTTTGTTTTTGCTTTAGAGTAAACAAGGTTGTGAAGAGCCTACACTGTTTGGAAGAGGCAACTAGAATGGAAGCTCCGTCTTTTCCAAGCTGTACATTCCAGGTGTTGGAGTACTTGATATTTATGGAACACTGGGGTGCCATCATTCATCAGGTATTTGGTCTGGCAGCTAGATGAGCTGTATCATTGCTGTGAGATGAGGAAACACACACAGAACACTTCAGGGCACAAAATGTAGCCTTTATGCTCACCGAGTATAAAAATTATGAGTTTTACGTCAAGATTCAGTGCTATCAAAATTGCCCAGAGCTTATTCCCCAGCTGGAAAATATTCCCATCACTATGCCCAATCAAGAGATGTGCTCAAGTGGTTTTGAAACCAAAAAGAGAAGAATAAAAAGCCCAAAACTAGATAAAGGAAGATATACCCTGCATGAATTAAGACAAGGTGGGGGAAAGGCACTCTTTCTTTTCTCTATGTATTGTATCAAAGATTCGAAGGTAAATTTAGGAGCAACGAGTTAAAAGGCACACTTAAGTTTTGAATTTCAAGACTGAGTTCCTGTCTCCAGAGAAGGCAACTCCATTCTTCTTGTTCCCAAAGAGACTTCTCCAGTTCTCCAGCAATGATTCCGACCACAGACTGCTGCGGCTTCCCAGAGAGTAGACAGCAGGCTATTAGTGAGAGCCTTTCTATTCAGAATCTTGTAAGATGAAGCTCATTTATCCCTAATGAGAGTAGAGATGGACAATTGCTGCCCGTCTCACCCTGAAAAGATGGCCCCTGCTTTTAGACACATTGCATCGCTTGAAATTCCATCTTTAAAATAAGTAAAGCAAAACCCCAGGGATACATGTGCTTGGTGATATCTTCAGCTTATTGATGGATGTGAAGGTAAAGCATCAAGAAGGAAATTATGAGTCTTTTAAGAGACTGCCTGTGACCAAAGTTGTCTTCCTTTTTATATATTAATTTTTGTCTTTTTAGATTTGCTTTCTTAAGGCAAATGAAGTAGTCATGTAAACAAAGCTAAGATCCTCTAAACTTCCCAGAGCTTTGTAAGTTCTGGCAATGCACTGCTTTCCACAATGTGATGGATGATGAAAAGACCATGCCACCTTTGCCGAGTGGTTTTCAATGTGCGTCTGCAGCTTTGGTACACTTCTTACTCCAAAGCCTCATTGGTTGAGCAGCACAGGAGCCGATAGCGATTGAGTTCAAAGTTTTTTCAGATTCACTTCCTTGCCTCCAAAAGAAACAGCTGTTTGATCAGAAAGTGATCCACTCACTATAAATCTGAGCACAAACTAGTGACTTCCTTCTCCATGTCCCAAATTAAGTAAACTCACTGTTATGGCAAATTAAAGCAGGACTGGAGAGGAAGCAACCCAGATCCAAAGTGACTTTTTAGAAAGATGCAGGTGTCTAACAGAAGCGATGTAGAATAGAATTCAGTCAGTAAGAAAAAAGGTCGTAGGCCATTTTTCAAAATAAGCAAAGAAAAATGGCCTACAATTTTTCATGAAATAAATAAATTTATATTGCCCCAAGTCAAAAAGTACAAAAGAATATAAAATGAAAGCATCCCACCCATTGGTGTCCCCCAGGAATCCAGTTTACCTTGTTATCAGTTTCTTATGTGACTTTAGTTATTTTATGAGTATATAAATAAGTACAGATTTATCCTTTTTTTGCCTTTTGTATACAAATGGCAGCCTGCTGTGTATAGCCTGCTTTACACCTTGCTTTCTTGCATCTTGCTTCACTTTACAATATCCCTTAGGTATGATTCCTTATTAGCACATAACAAAGCCCCTCATTCTGTCTTGGGGCGGAATTATATGGGTGTGCCATAATTTACTTAAGCAATTCCCAATTGATCACTTAAGTTGTTTCTAACCTTTAGATATTATTTTTTAAATGGCTTCATGAATAATCTTGTACGAAAGTTATTTCACCCAGGCAAAGTATATCTGTGGGATACAGCCCTGGAAGTGAAATTGTTGAGACTAAGGGGATACATGTCTGAGGTATTGATAAGTATTGTAACTTGTGGCCCTTAGAGGTTGCACTAATTTACTCTCCTAAAGTGTGGTATTTCTAAAAGGATTAGCTCCATTACTGCCCCTGCCAAAGGTAAGGATGAGTAGGGTTTGCCATTTGCGTGGGCTAACACACGAGCAAATGGCAGAAGGGGACCTTAGAAATTTTAAATATACTTCATTTCCGATTTCTACTCACCCATGACAATATTTTCTTCTACCAAAAACAGGCAACAGGTTCTGATGATTTTAGTTAATGTTTCTAAAATAGAACATTTTTTTTAAATGCTGATAGATTGGACATTTAAAAGACCTGTGGGATTATTTGTAAGTTAAATTGCTATTTCACATAGCTTATGTTAGTGCAGTTTTAGGAAGAAATCACCAGGCTTTTCAGAACTCCAAGGTTCTTCCGTTACAATTCTCTCTCAGAGTCGCCCAGGGCTGGTTCCTCTGGGCATCACTGGTGGGACAAGGCTGGAGCAGGTATTTCCCACCTTCAGCAACAGGAAATACCAAAGGACAAAAGAATGAGCCAAGCCAGGGCCCAAATCTCTGGAGGATGTGGGAACAAAGGAGTTGGGAAGGGTTGAAAGGGTTACCTCAAATACAGAGTAGCTTCTCACCAGGAAATGCCTGTAAGTTTGGGCTGAAACAAAAGACCAGGGACCGGCAGACCTCTTGGGCAGGTAAATTCACCATATGCCCTTGCCCACTGTGTAAAAATAAGCTAATGGAACCTTACGTCCACCAGCTTCATCAGGCTGGCGTGAGACAGGCTTATGATATCTCCAGATTGGGCCACAATCTAGCCAAGTTCTGAAACAAAAACTTTCCTTCGCTCTATCAAATAGTTATTTATTGTGTACCTGCTGTTGATGCTAATAATTCATAATCAATCTATGAATCCAAATTGGGATGATTATATTATGAGCCAGATCTGAGGACTAGCCCTGGGCCTTCCTTCCCCAAGGAAAATTGATGATATATATACAGAGTGATTATATACCATCTTGGACCAATGAGCGTATATCACATATGATAGGAATGTCCCTTTTACAATAGTCACGAGATTGCTCTGCAGCCACAGCACATCAGTGATTACAGCAGGTCAGTGGTCACAAGCTGAGCACAGCAGGTCAGTAATTAATCCTTAGATTAGGGAGAGATGCTTATTCTAAAGGAAATGCCAATATGGGGGAGGTTACATCCCTATCTTTAGGGGCATCGTTCTTGTCTTTGGGACATAGTAAATATTTAAAGCAGATGTGCAATGCATGTTCAACAGCCACATCAGGCCCTTTTGGAAAAACAAGATCAGGCCAAATTAGTTTTAACCAAATAGCTTCCTCATATACTCCAATAAATCCTGTTGCCTTTCATTTATTTATCACTGCTATAATAACTGTAATAGCCAAAGTGATAAAGTGTTTTTTGACTTATTAAGTGCTTTTACAAGCACTATCAAGGAATCAAGGACATTAGCATTCATTAGAAGAGATAAGATAAATTCATAATAAAGCAGCTAAGATTTATAATGCTTTTGGTTTACATGGTTCTTTTAAACTCAGGACATTTCGCTGAGAATATTAAAATTTAAGAGGATCTTAGATACTGCTTGTTCCCATCTATCCCTCCCATTCTTCAGATTTAAAAAAAAAAAGGAGTCCAAAGAGATTTTGTGATTTGAAGATATGGGCTATGGAAACAGGCAAATCTAAGTTTAAAACTCCATTCTGCCAACATCATTTATTGGCCATGTATTGGCCATGGCCAATGGAAAAATGGCTTTTTTTTCTGGGGCTCAATCTCCTCATCTATAAGATGATAACATTAAATCCTGCAGGTTTGATTTGAAGATTAAATCATTTAAGTAGGTATCCACTGGCATAATTTACTGGCAGTATCAGGTCCAGAACCCTCATCTCTGACTCTCAGCCCATGATCTTTCTACAGCATCACACCTGCTTTCCTTTATGTTCAAAAAACCTGCCTTGTGAGAGAAATAGGGACCAGGAGCTCTCATTCCTGGTTTGTGAATCTAAACAGGTGAGAAACTGTAGTTCAGTCAAGATCGAGTTTCGCACGTCATGAGTGAGAAGTCACCATTTGGGAGAGAGGGGATGTTCCTTAGGGAGCGCTGCTCTGCTCACAGAGTGCAGTGGGGGAAAGGATTTGCTGTGGAGCACAGAGCAGTGATTCCTCCATTCCAGAAACATTTTCACAACCAGTTGGAGGCCAAGCACCAGTGGATACTGGTCATCCGAAAGAGAGTAAGTCACGCTGTTTATTCATTCATTCTGCAATACATTGAGCACTACTATGTGCCAGGAACTGTTTTAGGGGCTTAATATACATCAGTGAACAAAAGTGAAAAAAAAAAAACTGTTTTCTTGGAGCTTATATTTTAGCAGGCAAAGACAACAATAAACAACAAGTATAATAAATTAGAAAATGATATTGGATTTTGGAAGGTGATAAGAACTACTGAAACAAATAAAGCCAGCTAAGGGAGAAGAAAGTTCAGGGTAGGCATCATTAAGAAGATGACATGTGAATTAAGTCTTAAAGGAAGTAAGCCTTGTGAGTATCTGGGAAGAGTGCTCTAAGCAGAGGTAAAAGCCACTACAAGGGCCTAAAAGTGGAATCATGTCTAAGGTGATAGAGGAACAACAGTGAGGCAAATGTTGGGGGGGGGTGGGGTGCGTTGGCGTAGGAGCTGAGTTCTGAGGATGGTGGAGCTGGAGAAGCAGGCCGGGGGCAGCCATTGCATGGCCTTAGGTTTTCACTCCACAGGAGATGGGGAGCCAGTGGAGAGAACAGAGAGGAGTGACATTCTGACCTAGGTTTGGGTATTATGTTGGGAATAGACTGGAGGAGAGTGGCAAAGTGGAAGCAGGGAAACCAGTAGGAGGCTACTGTGATAGTCCAGGCCATAAGGAGGGTGATGTTTAAATCTTGGAGCCTTCTTCATTCATAAATTAGAAAAGAAAAAGAATGAGGCATGGGGAAAGTCACATAGAGAGTTAAAGGCAGGGCTGGGACTAGAATCCTAGCATCATTCATTTACCTAACATCTAAAGAGCATCTTCTCTCTGAGTGTGTCTACGCCACACTTAGTAGTGAGGAGACCACTAAGCACCTTAAAGCAGCCTAGTGAGGAGGCCTAGAGACCTTTTCAGGGTAGACAGACCCCAACCGCCAAATGCAGCTCACTTATTGAGTGTAGGAGGGACCTGTGACCTTGCTTCTAAACAATAGAATTTGGCAAAGATGATGGATGTCACTCCTGTGATTTTGTTACATCATACACTGGATTGTTGTAACCTTGAGACAAAGTAGTGCTAGGTTTGTTTTTTTGCTACAAGAGGAAAAGATCTTACCTGGGAAATAGTAGCATTATGTCACATAAAACCAGCAGTATGTTATCAACAAAAATATTTGATATTCTTATTTTTCTTGAACCATATTGCATACAAGTAGACAGCATGGTCCCCTTTATGGCTAAAGATCTGCAGGTCAAGCTTTTTCTGGGTATGAGTTTGGGTGTCCTTCTGACTGGTGTGCAGTGTAAATGCTAGAAGAGCTAGTTGGCTCATTCTGGATGGGTGTTTGGTAGTTTTCTTGTGGCAGCCTCAGAATGTGAGGTCTTTCTCTCAAGATCAGTGCCACTATTACTTTTAGATTCTCTTTTGGCATCTGAGCTCTTTGGGGGCATCATCTCTTTTTCTGGAGAATTTTGCATTGTGAGTAATAATTCTAGAAGGCTTTTTGGTCTTCTAAGCTGTTCATGATGGAGTTTGGAGACAGGGTAAAAACTTTAGTAAAATTTTACTATTTCAAACTCCAACATTTACCAAAGTTAAGTGGGTGATTTGGTCCAAATTTTGGTTCAAATTGTGCTTCATTTTTTTACTCAGATATTTTCTGGCTTCTCAATATTTTCAATAATTTCATCAGATTAAATATGGACCAAATTCTTAAAGTAGGTCTAGCTTTTAACTTGTGAGTTTTTGGCCTTCAAAACCAAGCCCATGGTGTGTTCTTTCTAAGGCTCCAGTGTGCACATTGTGTCTTAGTTTAGAAAGCGAAGTGATATGTAATCTTCCAAAGAAGTGTTTGTTGTGTAGACTCCCCAGGGGAAACAGTGAACCCCTGAAGAACTCACTTCTTGAGCTTTCCACATCAGGAGAGAGAAAGTATTTAAATAACAATGCATGTTTGCTCATAGCATCCAACCAGCACAGTTCATTTTGATCACCTTAGACATTCTAGTTAAGATATCTCCTAAATTCTAGAAATCTTGTTAAAATACTAAAGCAGGAATGATGTAAGATGGTTTACAGAGAGTGAGCCATCTGGGTATTGCTTGTGACATCTGTGTATTACACAATGTCACCAAGATGCAAACTTTGCAGAATTTGCTTCAGCTCTAACAAATCCTGCTGGAAGTTATTCTGGTTTTTATTGTTATTTTTGCAGCTTAATCAATAATAAAGGATCTGTTCTTTTCCATTGAAGATCTGGCGGCCATGAAGGTTTTTATTAGCTCTGGGAACATCAATCAATGTGCCTCAAATAAGCGCCCACTAATGGAGCTCAGCTCTGCAGAGGCAGGGGGCTGCTGTACCAAAGGGAAATAGGACTTGCTCGCCCAGATACCTCTAATTGGTCAGAAGGGCAGAGTGTAGAGGGCTCTGAGAAGTCTGCCTATCAGGCTATGGAAACGTGTTTCAGGGAAGGCTTTTTTAATTGCTGGGCTAGAATGCAATCAGAAACCTGAACTGCTTACCCAAAAAAGCAATCTTTGCATTCAGAGCATTTCCTCCTGATTTGATGCTGAGAGCGGGCTGACCTTATCACAATGATTCCACCTCTAATGCTGCCTGTCAAAGCAGAAAGCTGAAGAAGAATGTCTTTTGTTTATTTATTCAGCAAATAAATTGAAAAAAGCTAGAGGTTGACTTCATTAAGTAAAAGCAACAAAACAAAACCTTTCCCTAACTCAAGCTCTACATTTAGTTAACCTAATTAAAAATAGAACAGAAAGATATGCAAAATATCGTGTACTAACTTGGGCTCTTTAAATTAGTAGTGGGACTATTGCGAGGATGTGAGTACAGCATAGTGTGGAGAGTCTGGGCCTGGAACTGGACAGTAGGTGTGATGTCCACCTCAGCCACTCACTTGGCCTTGGGGAAGCAGCTTGACCCCTCTTTACGTCAACCATGGCTCCAACCTGTGCCATCTGTGTGGTTTTGGCAGCTTACCTCTCCTTTCAATGACTCTGGCTCTTCATCTGTGAGTTGTGGATGTTACTAGCCCTGGCCTTCATGGTGTCCATGAGGTGATGTGCTTGGGAGGACTTGGCATCTTGCATGTGCTGAGCACTGTTGGCTGTTGTCATTCAGCATGGGAACCTGCAGCATGTTTTTATGTACTATCCTCTCCACCTTTGTTATCGACAGTTTCCAAGAATTAAAATGTGTGCCATGGAGAGAAAAGGCAGGCTATTTTAATTAATAAATTTTATATGTTTAGTTAAATCATTCCATAAAAGAGGATTTAGAATAACCATTTTAAACAGTGACCTGGTACTAATAATTGTATTTTAAGGTCCTCAACAAGTAAGAAGACCTATAGTGGGTTCCAAGACATGCTGGGCACCTCTGGGGCATCTCTAACAGACCCAAGCCTATTATTCAAGCGCTTCTACCTTTTAGGGGTTAGAGATGCTGAAGACTCAGGAGCCAGGCTCATTTGAGAACTCTTCTCAAGCCCAGGCTGCAAGGATGTGTCTGTGTTTGAGAGGCATTAAAGTGTTATAGAAAGAGTGCTGGGCTTTGTTTAGAATCCCCCAGGTCAACCCCTTGCTAGCTCTGTAACTTTGAGAAAGTTAACTGACTTCTGAGCATCAGTGTCTTCATCTTTAAAATGGACATGATAATATCTACCGCTTAAAGTTGAGATGAGGATCATGCCACCATTAATGCATAGTAAGGGCTCAATAAATATTCCACTTCCCCAACATAATCTCCTCTTTCCCAAGAGTAGAAATGGCTGCTAAACCCAAAGATAGTAAACAGACCAAAGCATAGTCAGGGACAAAACTGATTCAAAGTGTATTTACAACATGCTATCCCTCCAAACAACTTCTCTCTTCAAGCCATTTGACCTAAAACTATCCCTTATAAGTAAATGACGTCTCCCCTCTGCTGTTTCCACTATAAAGAAGAACTTTTTAGAAAATGTGGGTTCTGTATTGGAGAATGTAAAGAAACTGAGGCATCCTAGAATAGCTGATGCCAGGACTACACTTCTAAGCAAGACCAGCTTATTGACTGGATGGAGACAGGAGAAAAGTACCACGACCTCTTGAGATTTTGCTTCCCTGACTGTCTTGCTGTTGCTCTGTTAGATACCTATTTGGCAGGTTGAAGAGTTAGAAGCCTTTTTCATTCATACATTGCCCAGAATTCATTCACTGGACTGGCTTACTTTCCCTCCTAACACTTACATGAAAATTGGTTGCACTGAGTAAATGCGGGGTTTGATGGGGGAAGAGGAGAAAAGGAACCTGAACACCCAAGGAGAGAAAGAGGCTGGATGCAGCCAATGTGACTGTAGAGAGGAGAGGAGAGTCAGTGTTGCTACAGGTTAGACTTTGGGAGATGGGATCAAGTGCACCTGGTATTTAGAAAGAATCATCCCTGCCTTCATCTACACTGGCTTGTTTCTTGCTCCTAGAACCTATATCATTAGTAAAGCAGCTATCTATCAATTTTTTCTAAATTATACATTAAATAGGTTTTCTGGACTTGCCAGGATCCTGCCCACCCTTGGAAATATTGTTGTATATGAGTAAATACATTTTGAATAACAGCCAACTTAGAAATGAACTTGTAAAACCAAACCTAGTCTTAAATTGTTACTTGGGGGATATCTAAAATTTCTAATAGCTTGATATGTTCAAATTCCAAATGACCAAAATGAATTTCTTGTGTTTACTGTGCATATTTTTTGCTACAATCGAATGACAGATGTTTAAATGCATTAAAGATCAGAAAACATAATCAATTCCAGTGAAATTGCATTTAATTGGAAGTAAGGTAAAATTTATAAATATTTACTTATTTATTTACTTATTGTAAGATGAAGCACTTACCTGAGTGTGCCTTGGCCTTTATATGAACAAGTAGGAAAGAACAAGATATAACCAGAGCTTTTTGTAATTCATATGTGCTTTTGATGCTGCTGTGTTAAATAATGCACACTGACAATCAGAATTAAATGCCTTCCCCAAACCAAGTTCTAGGGAGATTAAACGTTCAATATTTTAAAACAAACCAAGAAAACCATCAAAGGAGAAAAAATGAGTTAAAGATTTATCAAATTTAGGAGGGGAAGGTAAAGTTTATAATTCTTAAGAAGTCACGTAATAAAAAGATGTGCAAACATTATTTTCTAAAAATGCAAAATGCATGTATATTTTAATGTGATAATATATGGCAAACAAATTAAAAAAATAGTTGTAGCAAGTATTATTTTATACATAGGCAAAGGGTAATTGTCTTAATTATTAACGAATCTATACGAAATACATAGATACATATATATATATACACATATATAAACTTTTAAACTATTAGGATTTAGTAAATGCTTAGAGAAAATGCAATTGGAAGAAATGGTCAGCATCATTAGATATTAAGTAAATTCAAAAGAAAACAAAAATACATACCACTTACTCTACGTTCACAAATTTTGCTTGTTTTAACAATTTTTTTGACAATACTCTGCTTCTGGAGGGATAGGATATAAAGCCTTCTCATTCACTAATGGAACATTAAACTGCTGGGCCAATCAATTGGGAAAGCAATTTGATAACATGAATCGAGGTAGTCATATTCTTTAACGTTGTTTCCATCTCTCTAAACTATACTAAAAAAAGTATTCCTAGGGGCTGGCCCCGTGGCGGAGCGGTTAGGTTCGCACGCTCCGCTGCAGGCGGCCCAGTGTTTCGTTGGTTCGAATCCTGGGCGCGGACATGGCACTGCTCATCAGACCACGCTGAGGCAGCGTCCCACATACCACAACTAGAAGAACCCACAACGAAGAATATACAACTATGTACCGGGGGCTTTGGGGAGAAAAAGGAAAAAAATAAAAAAATCTTTAAAAAAAAAAAAGTATTCCTAGATATGAAACAGCCTTCATGTATTCATCATGGTGTTCTTCATAAAAATGAAAAATGCTAAACAATCTAAACGTTCAACAGCAAAGGCTGTATTGAGTAAATTTTGATGCAGTCATTGGATCTGAGGTCATGAGGCCTACAAGTGAAGTTTATGGTGACCATATACAGAAAAGTATATTCTGCGTGATTTCCATATGTTTAACTCTGTATGGGAACACTCTGGAAAGAAACCTACTGAAGCACTAGCAGTGGCTGTCTCTGCTCTACTGGAGAGGCAGAGAGTATGTGAGGTGGTCAGGAACGTGAGATCTGAGTGCAAACTGCCTAAGCATAAATCCCAGCTCTGCCACTTGAGTAGCTATTTGACTTTGATGTTGAGTTGCTATTGGAATAGGGCAAGTTTTAAGTGTATTATGGTTAGATTTCTCCATCAGTGAATTGGGGGTAAAATAGTACCTACCTCCTGGGGTTTTTGTGAGGATTAAATTTACTATCACAAGTAAAGGACTGACAACTATGTCTAGCATATGGTAGGAGCTCCGTAAACATTAGCTGTTTGCTATGTAAGCAGTGGAACCAATATGGACAGGCTTTTGCCTCCACTTTTCTACATTTCCAAAATCAATTTTTCTCTCTTGGGTATATTACTGTTACATTGGAATAAAATAATAAACATTTTCTGAAGGCCCTGAAAACTGAGTCAGCTGGATTTTCTAGTCAAATAGCTTCAGGCTCTTAATTGGAATATCACAGTATGCAATCAAAGAATGGATACTTCATGGGTGCTGAGACCCAAGAATTGAAATCAGAGTTGCAGTGACAATTGAAAAGAACTTTGCATCCAATTTCATAAGAGAAGAAGCCCATTTCATAGGCAGTTAGGGTGATTCCATTTTCTTAAAGGACTGTTTGCTTCCTTTGGAAAAACTTTATGTCCCACCAATCTTCTCTTCCCCTTCTCCAACCTCTAGCTTCTAGATAACTCATTACTTCTCTATAACTCACATGTTTTAGTAATAGCAGGGCAAAAATTTTGAAAATATTTACAATAATGGAATAAGTACATTTTCTTGAGCAGGAAAAGTAAATTAGGGAGATGGGAGAGGGAGTAAATTTATTCAATATCTTTGTTAATTTCCAAACATTTCAAAAGGTATCCTGCATAATTTGATTTACATATAAAGTTATCATTTAAAAAATGTATTTTAAAGTTCCAGGAGAAGAAGGAAAATTAATGGGAAAATTACTTTCTCTTTCCTCTATTTTCCGCTAAGTTTTCAGGGAAAATTTTTGGGAAAAAAAGTCTCTGCTCATTTTAGAGTCCTCTCTTGCCAGCAACTAACAAGTCTGTGCAATAGAGTTGCCAAGGCAATATCAAGACCATGTAGACAGAAAGTGTGTGCAGAGCAGGAGATGATGAAAATGTATTAACAGTGTGAACAAGAATCTTTTTAATTAGAAAAAAAATAAAATTGCAGTACCCTTTATAAGTAGTTGTGCTAGCAATTCTAACATCTGTTGTTACAAAGGAATTTCATTATGAGGCTTTTTTTTCCCATATTGCCTCGTTCACGGGTACATGAATCGTCTCCTGGTTATGCCCCAGTCTTCGTAACTCTCTACTGAACCATGTCAAAATTGCTTCCCCTGCACTTAAGTTAGACAAAGAAATTTTTCGTTTGCTACAACCAGGGACATTTTTTCTATAAGTTCTGCTCGATGCCCGGGTTTCAGTCAGACCCTTCCAGACTACGACTAAAAAGATAGATACAGCCCTTGCTCCCAAAGCAGCACAAATATTTGCTGCTTAAATAAATTTACTCTTGTCAGAGAGGAGTGATTACCAGCCAAATACTTGCTCATTTTTCTAGGACTGTTACTTCAGTTTCAAAAAAGACTCAATTTTTCTTTTTTTTTTTCCCTTCAGGTACAATCCTTGGATTTACCCTCCGACCATATAAAATGAGCTACCGGGAAGTCAAGTATTTCTCCTTTCCTGGGGAACTTCTGATGAGGATGTTACAGATGCTGGTGTTACCACTTATCATCTCCAGTCTTGTCACAGGTACCATATGCAGTTGCTTTTTTTTAAGTGTGCTTATTGCAAAAGATCGCTTAGAAAAACAAATGCTTTAGGTTTCTGCTGGATGCATGCTCTGTTCTAGAAAAAAAAAAGTCCCTTCAAAATGATGGAAAGGAGGCTTAAGTAATGCATGAATGATTATAACTCTCGTATTTTACCAATCACAAGAGGAAACGGATTTAAACAGCCACGTAATCTGGTCTGCCTCACTACCAACGAGGTGCTCTGCTAAACACTACACAACCAGCCTTCTCTGACCACAGCAATATAGTTGACAACAGCGTACAACAGGTCTGTTTTCTCACCCTCTTATCCCACCCAGATAACATCTGGTTGGACAGCCTATTAGCTATTGATGCAAGAATGCTTGTTCTCAGAGCCACCAGGACTTGAGCGGGAGCCTTCTTGGAAGCCTCATCAAGAGGTAATGCCCACAACACACTCACCAACTCTGCTGCCACCAACACTTTGTCTTTTCCTGGTGAACCCGCATGATTTCATTTCCTTCTCCAGTTGTCCCCCACCCCCGTTACCTTTTACGCTGGTGGGAGAATGGGGAGGGGGTGGGAGATTTCCCCATCCAGATATTTTTTCAGTTGACATTTGGATTTTCAATGAGTGGAAGCTTTGCAGGGTAGAATTCTGTTTTCTATGACAGCAAGATAATTTACTCCTACATGGGAAATAAGAGTCATTTGTATATGTGATTGACAAAAACAAACAGAGCCAGGAAGTTGCAGAAAAATGTTACTGTACATTCCTTCCTGCCCACTCTTCTCTTTCCCCACAGCACATCTCTGACTTGGAGAAGGAATGTCCATAGACACTGCCCCAACAGGATGGTTTCTGGGTTTGTAGCTAAAGCCCAGAACTCAGGTATTACTGACCCTGTTCTCTTTTCCAACCTTGGCTCACTGTCCCTTGTTAGGCAGATCACTCGGCCTCTATGTGAGCTGGCTCTGAGCATCTTTTCCCCTCCCAGGGAGTTCTCAAGGATATTTATAATCTCCTTTAAAGATCTCTGTGTGATAAGAATTTCATAGTACAACTCAAAAGTCATGGGGCAAGATTCTGGCTACTACATACCTTGGTGGGCTAGCCATTACTTGGACAGAGCTATGTCAAATTTTTCCTCAATGCCTTGCAGATCTCTGCTGACTTCCACTTGTCCAGGTCTTTAAACACGTGATTGCATGTACACGAAGCTCCCATTGGAGGAATGAATTGCCCATAAAACAATCATGTAGACAGGATGATTTGGGGTACTTGTTTTTGAAACTGGCCTGGCCCATTGGTGACCAGGCGTAATCATAGCAACCACAGTTCTTAACCCAGAAGCTAGATTAATGCTGATGTGAGGGCACATCCTCCTTTTGTTATCCACGTGCTGCTGTTTTTCTGGGAAACAAGTTCTTTGCAATAAGCGCTTAGAGGACAGAACTCACGTCTGCCATTTTATTTAGTGAAGAGCAAGGAGTCCCTCTTCATCTCTACTGACTATTGTCTGAATTGAGTATCTGTAGTTTTCCTGGACGCAAACTGAGGGGTCCTGCATCCTTTTATACTGTTTCTTCAAGGGTAGGAGCAGTGTTCCGAGATTTCTGCTTTCTGGTAATTGTGCTAAAAACCCACTGTGTTACCCTTTATAAGAGGAAAGCCCTCATTAGGTACAATTAGAGAAAATGTTACTTCCTCTCAGTAGAAATTCTAGTTGACAGTTGCCTTGAAGTGGCATTTCCTGGTATTTTCTAATACTTAACACATCAACTTTATTGAAGGAATGAGAGCTTTCGTTGAGTAATTTTGCAGGAAAAAACACTATGATGCAATCCCTTTTGCATGGTTAAAAAGAAATTTGTGGGTAAACCTTAGAGGAATCATGAACATTTATAATATTTCTGTTAAAAAGAAAGGAATTATAAGCTGCAAGCAACCGATATAAAATGAACTTTTAAAATGTAGCCTAATTGCAAGTTGGGAATGTTGCCACTTGGGACCATTAAGAGAGTCTCAGCTCTTTTTCAGGAGAGTGTTAAGACAAGGGGCATAATTTAGTTTGTCAAAGATCTTTTTAAGGCTTAGTCTCAAAGGAGTAATTTCCAAGCTACGTGGTAATTTAGATACTTATGATCAATTGGAATGAATGATTGATTCAATAAGAATTTCCTTCAGGGTTTTAAGTACAATGATTCTAAGCCAAAGTGGAGTATGACCCAGTGGGAATGGGAACGAGGGAGTAGTTCTGCAAATGACACCCATCCTTGGAGGACCCCTGTGTATGTTAGGAGATGTTACCTGAGAATGTTTTGCTTCGGGAAGGAAAGAAGTCAGGCTCCACTATGTTAGAATGGAAAAGCAAACTCAAATGCCACGAGTGGCCAAGCAGGTAATGAATCTATATATATGAAGCTGCCCTTTCAGGCTACTTCTTTTTTTCTTTTTTTTTTTACTTTTTATCAAAGTTTCACTACTTTGATAGAGTCATGGATACAGAGAACTATTTCTCTTAGACAGGAAAAGTAACAGGGACAAGTGTGATGATAAATGGAAAATGATCCAGCTGCAGGATAGTGTAGACAGAGGGAGGCATGGAGACCATTGTGACCTGAAAAGTATTAGCTCCAGCCAATTGTTACCGTGTGTCAACAAGGGCCAAATCTCCCAATTGTTCAAGTGAATCCAGAAATCCAAAATTTTTAAGAACCTCTAGACTTTTTATTGTTGATGCAGTTAACAGAACAAAACACGGCAAGCCAAATAAAGCATATTTGGAAGCCCCATGCAACCCTTGGGCTACCAATATTGGAACTCAGGTTTGAAAATGGATGCCATTAATTATAAGAAATGCATTGCTAAGCTTGTGCATCCATCGCGTTATCACTGGGTTTCATATGTTGCCTTATTCCACTGTTGACAGTTCTGTACCAAAGCTTAACTCAACATGGAAGCAGCTACTAACCACCACATTTATTGCCAACTAAACAAATCGCTATTGAAAAACTTCTCTCCATCTTCTGGGTATAACCATGTTGTGTCACAGCTGTGCTGGTCTTTTGTGTACCCAACAGGAACACCAGAATAAGAACTCCGAGGTCATGCTCCCATGGAAAGTATTTCCCAAGGGGAAAATGCTTGACAGACTTAGTGCTCTTAAGTTCAAAAGTCCCTGGGCCCATGCAGACAGAAGTTCAAATGCATGAAATCCTTATTGCTTTCTTGGAATAGACATTTTCTTTTAGAAGATTCTGTACATTTAATTGTATTGAAGTCACGTTTAAACTCTGAAAAATCTAAACTAGGTTTTTGTACTTGGAACACCATGTTGATGAGTTCTAAAGCCCCTGTAAGCCATGTTCTCCATTTCCTGAATTTGAAATTCCAATCTTTCCAAACATCCTTGGTGTGCATTAGCATTCCTGAATCACAGAACAATGCTGCCAGAGAGAAGCTGGGAGAAGGCCTAAAGGGCTAGATTTGTACTCAAATACCTATTTTTTGAGCAAGAAGAGATGTCTGTGCCAACACACCACATAGTAAAAGAGGGGTTTGGTGCCAATTTCTATAGATTTGGTCAGGATAGACAGCCAAGCTAGATATTTCACCCTAGAGATATGAGTTGCTTTGGCTGGCTTAGCCTGATTAAATTTGCTAGATAACATTAAACTCCATTTCAGGTTGTGCTGTGTAGACATAACTATCACCTCCTTACTTTGGGATCGTTTTAGAAAATTAATGCCTTCTTCTTTTCTCTTTCTAAGTGTACATTCCTCCTCAATCGCTTACCTCAAAAGGTATCTTTTGTGTCTCCAGTTTTCTGGAAGTGGGGAGCACAGCTTTTGACAAACAATCTCTGTGGAGTTGGGCATATTGTATGTAAAAGGGAGTTGGTGGGAGTATCAACAGCAACAGTCAAAGTAGCAGCGGGATCTGGGGCCCATGGTAGGGCACACTGGAGGTAAGATTACAAAATGAATGAAGTTTATCTTTTAACATTCCTTCCTTCATTAACAGTTGTTTATTGAGTTCTTACTGTGTCAAACACTGAACTAGGCACAGGGGATACATAAATACAGAGTATAGTCCCCAAGAAGATGTATGTTGGGCAGGGAGGAGCTTCCCTGTGCCCCTTAAATCATACAAAATACCTGAGCAAATTCCAATTCTAGCTTTGAAGGAGTAGGGCTGGTCCTCTGTGCTCCCAACTAGAAAGGGATAATTTGATTGGTTTTAAGAACATCATCCCAAATCTGATTTTTGGAGTCGTGGACAAAAGATCTTTGAAACCCATTTTGTTCCTGGAAAACTCTGACAATTCTTTTTTGTATCCAAAATGAAACAAATTAAAAAATAAAAACAGGAAAACAAAACAAAACAACACCTGCCTGCCTGTAATCCCTCCTCCACATGACAAGCTCTGTGACATGACATGTCACATATTTCCTAGGCAGCTTCCTTCCAAATCTGTAGACCAATGAATTCAGTGGAACGTGGGGCTTAACTATAGTCAAGGCCAAGGAGCTGCGGGGACCAGCGCAGGACTCTTTTACCCGAGTAAATAAAAGTAGAAACAGTAACTGTGGTACCTCAAAGTATGGCCTTCTGGCTTCAGAGAAATAGCAGTTACAATAAGAGTAATCTAAAGTTTTGTCTTTAATTTAACGTGAGAGGGCAAAAAATGAGCCAGACAGTTCTTAATTCTTGGACATGTGAAAGGTTTGTTAGGGGCTTGCAAAAATGAGAGCCAAAATCACCTGAGAAAAATTTAGTATTTTAAACTGTTCATCGCCATGGCCCTGGGGTATAGATGAGACCTATTTGAAATACTCCAGGCACTTATGCACAAGAAAAGGGACTGTAGATTTATCTTCTTTCCCTCACATATACATTTTATTGAAGAAGAAAACAAGTATCTGTCTCAGGTGGAGAGGAATTTCTTTGCGCCTCCCTTTCTTCCTCTGTAAAATGAAGGCGATCACAGTACCTGTGTCATGGGGTTGTTATGAGAATTTACAGCTGGCACACACTGTGTGTTCAATTGGTGGTAGCCATGGGCAGTGAGAGCAGCAGCGATGAGTGTCGTGGTGGTCCACATCGTATAAATGAAAATTCTAGAGCAGGAAGCGAGAACTTCAGTTCAGGGTCATGGAACTAAGCCTCCAGATTCCACGCGTCTCATTTGTCTGTGATCCTTGGAGCCGTCGCTTTCCCATTGAAGGCAAATTAAAGAAACCATGAAGTTAATCAAGTAACAACATGGGAGCCTGAGAGAATTCCTTCCTCGCCACCGCGGGGGATTGGTTTCTGCCCTGCAGCATGGGATATGATTACCTCATCACGGCTGCCTACTTCTAAGTACTGTCATTCGTTCGTTATTCAGCTGCCTAGTCTTTCCTGAGAGACTCAGCCCCAGTGTGTGACACCCTGGAATCCACCAGGCAGCAGATTCCACACATGGCATACATGCTGTGAGCGGAGCTTTCCAGCTAACCAAAACTTTAGCCAAACGGAATCGCTGCCTCAACACGCAAACACACTTCATGGCAGCCTGGAAACAAGCCAGACAGAAAGAAGCTTCAGCCCAGCTCATTTGAAACCAACAGGCTGGTTCCTCTTTATTTTCTCTCTACATCTGTACACGAACATGAGAAGGGAGGCTAAGTCATGTCCATCTAGAGAGGAAGGTTGTAGGATATCATGGGAAGACCCATCTGAGCCATCGTCTGGCTTTTTTGCATCATATGGAAATGAAATATGGGCAATTAATTTTTTTTCTTTTTTTTAAGTGGATTTGGGTTTAGGTAAAGTCATTTAAGTTTAGCTATTCCAGAAAATGTCTACCTTTCCACTGCAGACAATTTCATTCAGTAAGCATTTGTTGAGGTTTTTTTATGGACCAGCTACTTTTCTAGGACCTGAGGATACCAGAATGAAGAAGACAAGGTCCTTGATCTCAGGGAGTTCAGAGTCTGGTTGGGAGATAGACTTGTGATTGCAATATCACAGGGTAACAATGACCCAGGCAAGATGACCCCAGCGAGGGAACAGAGAAGGGAATGAGCAATGCAACCATCCCTCTTCCGACTCTCAGGGAACAACTCTACCAGCAGGAAAGAAGGAGCTTTTTTTTTTTCCTGCATTGTTTTCCTCACACCTGACTCTTTCATCGTCAAGTGCAGTAAGAGCCAGAGATGGGGCCCTGTGAGGTTCCCAGCAAAGTAACCCCGGGGAATGTGGCATCTCAGATGGAAAGTCAGAGAGATGAGGCACCTGACAGGATTTCAACCACAGAAACTTTCCCTTTCTGAGGGGAGCCACTCAGCTCTCAAGGGGGGAGCCAGGAGACACGAGGCTCTCTGAGGTGGAAGGCACTAGAGGTAGTATAGTGCAACCTGACACCCAGAGCGGGAATCTCCTCTTCAGCACCCCTGGAAGCAGACCGTCAGCAGCAGCCTGGAAGTTCCATTCTCCGATGGGCCAAACTGTTGAGCAGATGTCTGTCTCCCGTAAGGTCCACCTAGTGGTCCTAATTGCACCATATGGAGCAGCAGAGGATGATGGTCCTTCAGCTGGTTTCAGGAGGGCACCTGAGCACAGCCTAGGTGCCCCAATTCTTCCCATGCGCCCAGTTCTTCTAGGCCCTTCATCATCCTGGTTGCCCTCCCCCGAAACCCCATTGTGTTCCCAAAATTGAACCCAATGCTCCAGATGTCACATGACTGGGTAGGGAGGGTCACCAGGACCCAACCCTCTGCTAATGCCAGCTGAGGTTGGGTCAGCTGTTGTATCAGCTGCAACAAACCATTGGCTCAGAGTAGTTCAGCTTGTGGTCACCTAACCCCTCAGAATTGAATATTTGTGGAAAACTTTTTGTGATAAAAGTAGACAGTTCTTGAGTTGAAAGATCAGAGGCCCTAGACTCAAGGTTCTGTGTGAGACGTGGCATTCCAGAAGGCTCGGGCCTGTGTGAGTTGGGAATTCTTATCTGTGAATTTCAGCAGCTTCAAATTAGCCTGTGGTTTTAATCAGTTCTGGTTTATAAGACATGTTTGGTTTGGTTTGGTTTGGTTTTTGAGGAAGATTGGCCCTGAGCTAACATCCACTGCCAATCCTCCTCTTTTTGCTGAGGAAGATTGGCCCTGAGCTAACATCTGTGCCCATTTTCCTCTACTTTATATGTGGGATGCCACCACAGCATGGCTTGATAAGTGGTGCTAGGTCCACACCCAGGGTCCAAACCGGCAAACCCCGGGCCCCCAAAGCAGGGCACGCAAACTTAACCACTACACCACCAGGCTGGCCCCCTAAGACATTTTTGAAAGTGTCTTTTAAAAGTATATAAAAGAAAGAAAATTTAGAATCTTTCTTTAAAATTAAATTATCATCTAAGAAAAATAAGATTTTTTCCCCTTGTACTACCAATTTGATAATTTCCTTCAAACCACTGTGGAACTGCAGGTCTGTGGGAAGTGTTGGGAAGGGATGCTTTTCTTCTGTTGATAGGATAATGGTTTCCAGGAGAGCAAGTTACCGATGAATTCTGATTGGAGATTGAGTGGGGGCTGGGGCAGGGGGAGCTTCTGCAGTGGGGCACCATCTGTGCACTTCCAGCTTCTGGAGTTCACATTCTGAGAGCCCATATTGTCCCATTCAGATTAATTACACAACATGGAATCTAGTGCCCAGATGCCACCTCCTCTTGCCCCGACCCCCCCAATTCTTCAGTTAATTTGTCTGAAATGGGGCTTGGAAATTGACATTTCTTTATAGTTTTCCAGGTGATTCTGCCGTGCACCAAGCGTTGGGAACCACCACTTTACACTTTTTCTAGAATTGGTCTTCGGGGATGTCACCATTTAGTTCAGATCCTTCTTAGTTTACACACACCTTCTTCCAGGAAGCCTTCCCTGGCTTTCCCCTGGCCCCCAACAATACATGCTCCTGGAAGCCTAGGTTCATTATTCCATATGGTTTTATTTAAAGTCATTTAAATAAAATGAATGCTTAGTATTTGTATGAGTAAAACAATATAGAAATATACAGAGCAAAACATGAAAGTACCTCTACCCCACCCCACCCCACCCCCTAAGACACCCAGTCCATTGACTTTGATTTGAATGGACTTCAGCTTTGGGAGAACTGCTCACCTTGGAAATGACTGGGAGCCTGCCTTCCCTTGTAAAAGACTTCTCTGTGTCCTGTAAGCCGAGTGAAAAGATGCTGGAGTTTCTACCAGCAGAAAGATATGTATATATAAGAGAGAGAGAGGGTCTGCCAAACCCAGACAAGACTTTCTGTGAAGAACTCTTTAGGAAGAGTTCCGTAAGAAGAGGAAGATGATTGTAGGTCTCTTGGATCCATGACATCCATGTTACCAGGACTTGTCAGTACTGTTGGAGAAAAAAAAAAATCTACCTATATCCACACACACTCTGGTCTCTTCTATAATATCCCTGGGCCCCCTCCCCCACCTACACTTAATAACATATCTGAAAGCATTCCTTTGGCATGGACCCCAAAGATAGTCTTAGAGCCAGATATTAACATAGTAGTTCTTAAACATACTCAGGAATAACAAACGGAAAATTCATAACATTCTTATGGGTACATTAAAAAATGATTACATATTGGATTCTATAACATGATATAGGAATATATTAGCTATAAGAAAATATGCAGTATAAGAGAAAAACTATAAGCCTATTTTCATGAACAGTATAAGCTATTAAATCTAAGCATGATTGACAACTTCAAATTTTCTAATATCATTTAGGTATAATATTTCATAGTTTTCAAGCTCTTTTTCTGCTAGCATTCAAACATGTAGAAGGCAAGAAAGGCTTAAGAAAAATTTATAGTAAAAGATCTTAAAATTGAGAGAATTCAATCTATTGACTTTAATCTATTCATTTTTTCCCCCTGAACTGGGCACATAGTATCATTATTTGATTTCAGCAGAAAACACTTGGGTTTAGCTTACAGAACACTGATGTTCTATCTGAACATGGCTTGAAGTCAGTATATAATTTCCCCTTAAATAAACATCTGAACACTAACTTAACAACTGCCAAGTGAGGTCAAGTGCCTGAAAAGTGCCATATACATCACATGAGCACATTTTCCTTATGTGAAAGATGGATATAGAGCAATGTGGATCAGACTGTCAACTGCTAGAGGCATACTTGTTGCCATCCACCACTAACCTTCCCTTCTTCCTTAGAACGGTAGGAACTTTTTTTTGGGAGAGGTATAGTGGCCCTGAGCTCACATCTGTTGCCAATCTTCCTCTTTTTGCTTGAGGAAGATTGCCCCTGAGCTAACATTTGTGCCAGTCTTCCTCTACTTTGTATGTGGGATGCCACCACAGCATGGCTTGATGAGTGGTATATAGGTCCACACCCAGGATCCAAGCCAGCAAACCCCAAGTCGCCGAAGTGGAGCACACAAACTTAACCACTATGCCACTGGGCTGGCCTCCGATAGAAACCTATTTTTACAATAGAAGGAGGGGTTCTTTTATTTATATGAAGTCCCTAAAGTTATTTCTTGGTACTGGTAGACTATCTTATTTCACGATGGCACTATTTTTTAGCAGCTTCACTGAGATATAATTCACATGCATACAACTTAGCCATATTAAGTGTGTAATTCAGTGGTTTTTAGTACCTTCAAAGAGTTGTGCATCCATCACCACAATTAATTTTAGAACATTTTCATTACCCCCAAAAAATTCCCACACTCCTTTGCCATCACCCCCCAGTTAGCCCATTCCCCCAGCCCTAGGCAAACACCAATCTATCTTCTTTCTCTATAGATCTGCCTTTTCTGGGCATTTCATATAAATGGAGTCATACACTATATGGTCCTTTGTGACTGGCTTCTTTCACTTAGCATAATGTTTGCAAGGTTCATCCCTATTGTCACATGTATTAGTATTTTATTCCTTTTTATAGCCAAATAATATTCCATTGTATGGACATCCACGTTTTATTTATCCATTCATTAGTTGGTGGACACTTGGGTTGTTCACTTTTTGTTTTTTTGGCTATTATGAAAATGCTGCTATGAACATTCATGGACATATGTTTTCATTTCTCTTGGGTATATACCTTGGAGTAAAATTGCTGGATCATATGGTAACTCTGCTTAACCTTCTGAAGAACTGCCAGACTGTTTCCCCAAGTCGTTGCACTATTTTACATCCCTGCCAGCAGTGCATGAGGGCTCTGATTTTTTCACATTCTTGCTGACACTTATTATGTCTTTTTTTCTTTTTACTCGTCTGTTATCTGTAAAAGATTCATGTTTTAGCTTAAACTTTTGAAGTCATGAGATATGTGGTCTGGGGATTATAGTTGTGTGTTTTACATTTCAAAATGGTAAAAGTCAAATATTAAGACTTTGGCTATATACTAAAATAATTGTTGAAATTGCTTAAGATGCATGTAGACTCATCAATTATAATTTTTTGTTACATGAAAATACATGCCAATTTTTTCAGTTATAGTGAATTAAAATAAAGTTAATTTAAAAAAGACAGATGACACAACAATGTGAGTATATTTAACACTACTGAATTATACATTTAAAAATGATTATGATGGTGAATTTTACATTATATGATTTTTAACACAATTAAATATTTTTTAAAATGAGGTAAGTGTGACATTTTAATGTCAGTTCTTTTGAAAGGGCATTCTCAATGGTTGTTTGCTTATCAGTCTTACCTACCAGTTAGAGATTTTACACAAAGCTTTCAAAGGGCATCTTCCACTGCTTGAGTCAGATAGCTTTCTACCTGTGCCTGGATTTCACTTTTGGAAGTGTGTTGTATGGATACTTGAGTTATCCAGAATGTTAGTCCTTGAGGGTAGTGATCAGATAATCTCTCTCAATTGAGACATTCCTCAGCTGCCCCTGTGGTTTGGTGGTAAGGGTTGGGGTGGGGGAAGAGACAGACTGAAGCAAGAGGACCTCTGGATTACATACTCAGGTCCCTCTAAGGAATGTGGATGCTAAGACTGGAGAGCTGATACAAATCTCACTGGCATGAAATGGATTTTATGAGTTGCTTCGGTGCCTGGTACATTCAGTTCACAGAGTGGGCCTGTTGCTGAAAAGTTCTGTTGAGGTCTTTTACAATACTATTGAATTATATATTTATTATAATTGCTTTTATTATGAGCTATTATTCCAGGTCAGTTATTTTCAATTCAGAAAAAAAGTTTGCTTTCCTTAGGTGTCAGCATTTGGTGATTGCAAGAGCCCGTCAGGTTATGTTCTTTTAGGGCACACCTTTTTAAGACACTAGTAAAACCTCATAGCCCAATCTTGAACTCTGTGTCTTTGAAGAATGACTTCTACTGCCTTTTGGCCGTCAGTAAGAGCTAAAGTGAAGCTTGCCAACTGACCATTCTCAGTAATTTTAGGGTTGTCTCATTCAGCTTCCATCTCATGTATTGAATTCCCAGCAGCACGTTTTACTTTTACTTGATGAACTAGTTTATCGAGGAACTGATTATTGCTAATTTTTGTACCTAAATAGAGCTACAGCGCAAGTAACTTGTTGCATTGATGTTGACATCCTCTTACAGATATATAAGTAATGTACAGGCTAATTACAAGTCATTTCTTTGTGTTTGTTAAAGAAAACCCTCAAAGACTCTGGGGAAAGCTCATTTTAAGCAACCAAACACTCTTTAAAGAAACAAAACTATACTGCTAAGGGAAAACTAAAGACGGTTGGGTCTTTTGAAATTGATGTCAAGGAGGGCAGCATTGGTGTTGCTGCCCGAGACGGGATGGATTGTTGGTCTGATCAACAAGAATTCTAAAGAACACTGATAGAGTATTCCATGGACTATCCTTGATAACAAGCACTAGCTTTTTTTTCACCGACAGTTGGTTTCCTCTGTTTATTTAGCTGTTTCAGATTATCCTTTCTGTGTTGAAATCCACACAAGGGGCATAAAATTAAAACCCTCAAAAGTAAACAAAATATCCCAGGCTTTTTGGAAATCTAAATGTTAGACATTGTTCAGTAATGTCTGCCCTCTGTGGTTGGACAAAACCACAGTCTGGTATGTATGTGTGTCGGCTTTGTTCCTCAGCCCTGTGATTCGCTTTTGGTGGCTCAGGGCCAGAGTTTCCTCTCGAGGTGCAAGCTGCATGAAGGCAGACAGTGTGTCTCTGCCTTAATTAAGCCTCACAGTCAAGCTCCGCAATAGGTGCCACACTGGCACCGTGCTGTGCGACTGTTTGCTCATGTTGACAATGACAATTGAACCCCCCCCCCAGTGGGAAATGGGATTTGGATATTAGTAGGAAAGCAATTTGCAGCATCCTATTTGTGTTCTCTTTAAGGAGAAAATTCCACTGAGTGGTTCCTAAGTCTTTGAAAACTTTCGATTTCAATATTTCTATTTTGAGAGTACTCACAAATAATGCTCAAAGGGATATTTTTGAGAAAAAGATACTTGAAACTTTGCAGGTACGAGTAATTCCTGCCTCAGTGGAGTACAAATAGTGCTATGTGAGGGAAGCAGAGGTGCGAGGAGGAATTCAAAAGTACGCCATATCCACCCCATGTTCATTGTGCCATTGGGATGTGAGGGTCGGGGGTAGAATTGGTCCCATGGGATATTTCTCATTAAAATCATCTCTGTCCACAGCCCTAGAGTCACAACCAAAATGTATCTATTCTAATAAAATATAGGTCCCATATGGTACCATGTTGTAAAATATATATTTGTGAGTTGTAATGGAATTGGATCTACCCACCTGGGACTCACACACAGAAGATGCAGAGAAAGTTTCATGATTCTGCATAGCTAAGTTTTAGGTTTTCATTTGTTTTCTTTAATTACCCTATTGGAAATGTGTGGTTCTTTTGTGGTTTCAAGTAAGAATCTAATTTGATCTTTTTCCTCTTAAAATACTTTGAGTCCTGGGAGTACTCAACAAACACTCACTGTTAACCAATTTCTATTTTCAGCCACATGCCAGTCATAATGCAACTTACCAAGAGGACTTGAATGAAATAATTTAATTATTTTCAATGTACAAAAGGCAAAATTAGCTGCCATGGATTTGCACACTTGATCCTTCCAAATGAATGTTTTCACTTTGGACATTCAATCCAGATACACTTAAATTCAAATATATCTTTTGTTAAATGGACTGTTTCCTTTGGCATTCAAAATGATTCCAAACTTTGCTTGGGAAAGAAAGAGAGATCAAATATATTAAAACAAATTTAATCAATTTTACTTTGGCACATTGTTCCTGCCAATCTACCCGTCGGTCTACTCACCCCGAAGAGTACACAAAAATTGAGATAAAATCAGTGATTCTTTCATGGAAAGAGATTTTGTCAGCACCAGAAAAAGGCAAATTTGGTCAAATTTTGTCTCAAACGCTGTTTCCTTAACAAACATCCAGACTCCAGTCATCCATTTTCTTTTATTTTTACAACTGAAATCAGTTTTTGAGAAAAGGAAGCAGTCTCAACAATTATTGCACTTAAAAAGAGAATGGTTTCTTTTAGCACAGTTTATCACAGTAACTTCAAGAGTTTTTTTGTTTCTTGTTTTTAAATTATCCCAACCTTTGTGTGGAGGAAGCTAAAATGGGCTTTGCTTGCTCTGAGTCTGTAGTGAGCCTAACAGGACAGTGAGGGGCCTGTTGTTTGAATCATCCTTAATTTTCCAAGCCTTGTGGTGTTAGGGTTAATGTAAGCTATTCTGCATTTCCATGTGATCATCTAGAATTTTCTTTCAATTAAGGCATTCATCAGCATTTTAGTATATGTGCTGCCGAAGCGAGCACCAATCAGCATTGAATTTGCCATTTGGGTTGTATTGATTCTTTATTTTGGGCACCAAACACATAGATATGCAAGAAGTGGTGTTTTATTCTTCTAAATACCTTTCCATTATTAAGTTTTTTAAAATGATTGCGCTGTCTCAATGTCAAAAGCGAAAAGGCTTGTGTGTTCAATTATTTTACCTACAGACAGGACTATGCCACTGTGAGCAACAAACTTAAGTTTCAAAAATTTAACTTAGAAACTATTCAAGGAAATTTGAGATTTGTGTCAATAAACCTTCTTTACTGTTGACTAATATAATTTGGAACACAGTTCTTAAATTAATTCAAGCCTGCAAAATCTTCCGTTTTGGTCCCCGTAATTAGATCTTTGGACAACCTCCAAATGCATTCTGTGCCGCACCTCGTAGTGTCTCCTCCTCTGTATAGTTTGAGAATTTGGCTTTTACAAACTTTTCCCTTTGGAAGGTATCTGTGGCTTCGATGGGCTTTGTTCACAGTGCTTTTGTGGGATAAACCCCCTGGCCTTCTTGTCACGCTGAGCGACTGATACCAACTTCCCACAGGTACAGATAGTTGAAATCCACACTCAAAAAGTGCAGCCTCATCAGGAGAAAGGGTTGAAAAGGACTTCTTTAGTCATGAACAGACCCAGTGTGTGACTGGTCATTAGAGAGAGCAATTCTCTTTATTTTTCCTTTGAACCACATACATTGTGAAAAGATTCAGTGAAGGCAAGTGTGGGGTTTTAGCCCTCACATCTCCCACTGCATTAATGACCTGCGGTTCAAGGGTTACTAAGACTTCAGTAGAAGAAAAAAATATGAAAACAGAAGAAGTATTCAAAAGAAACACCACAAATATACACTTTTATGCTACCTATAATGAGCAGTCCTAACTGTCAATTCAGTTCTTATATTCTTTGCGTATGTTTAATTATAAAAGTCACAAATCGAGCTTAGCTGAATGAATTTATCTGATGGGCTCATGGGTAAAAGATTCTCTGAGAATTTCATTATCTCCATCACAAAAAATGGACAGTTGGCTTAAATTCCTATTTTTAGGCTTCTGAAAGAAAAAAAAAACAGTTCTGTCTCCTGTTGGTTGACATGATCAAGATGGAAAAGTGACATAATGAACAGGACTCTAGCCTTTCTGCAGCTTGCTGTCGATTAAAAAGAAAAATATTCCATTCTCTTCATTCCAACAGATTCATTCTAAGACAATTCCTGACAATGTTGAAAGATCAAGGTATAGTTCACTTTGAGAAAATACTCTAAAGAAAAGTACAGATCAATGGTTCACAAAATGTTTCCAGTCTCAGCATACTTGAGGGATAAAAATCGCTCTTCTTAATAGCTAATAGTAGCTAATGTAATCTCTTGTTTTTGTTTCTACTGGTGTAGGGGGAGCAGAGGAGCCATGTAAACTTGCATGGCTCAAAAGAACACTAAAGATTATTCAGGTACCAATACTCACTTCCCTCCCTCCAACCCTTGAGGGAGCTGTGCTTTCCCAATTGAGAATAATTGTGTGAGTTTTCCAAAAATAATAAATTATAAAATGCTCCACCATAGATTATTTTAGTGCATTTAACATTTGACTCAGGGGCTGGCCCCGTGGCCTAGTGGTTAAGTCTGGGGCGTTCCGCTTCAGCAGCCCGGGTTCACAGGTTCAGATTCCAGGCATGGACTTACACCACTTGTCAGCCATGCTGTGGTGGCGACCCACATATAAAACAGAGGAAGACTGGCACAGATGTTAACTCAGGGCTAACCTTCCTGAAGCAAAAAAAGGAGGAAGATTGACAACAGATGTTAGCTCTGGGCTAATCTTCTTCAGGAAAAAAAAATTTTTGACTCAAAATTTTAGGAATGTTTATTTCATTTTCAGGAATAAATTGCTGGGCAAATGTGAAAGTAGAGTTTTAGAATGTCAGACTACCTTCCTGTTTTTATCTGAGCATCCAATTCTTATGTAGAGGCAGGTGGCGAAACTAGATTAAATGTTGGGTGAACTTGTCCACTGTTTTTACGTTGACCTCTATCTGTCCAGAGAGTGAAGGCCTTCTCTCCGGATACATGGTAAAGACTTTCTAGAGTCTGAGAGAAAGGCTGTCTCTGTTAGAGTCATTTATGTCTAAAAAGAGAAGGATTCTTTTCCCTAAACACAACCATAATGCCCATTATCACTTGTTTAAAAATTAACAATAATCCCTTAATAATATCATCCAGTTTTCAAAAATCCCCATTTCCTTTCTCTCTCTCTTTTTATAGTCTGTTGGTTTGAGTCAAGCCACATTTATATGTTGAATTTGTTTTCCATTTCCTTTAAATCCCTTAATCTGTAGGTTCTTTTCTCTCTCTCTCCCTATCTTTCCCATCTTTTTCTTTTGCAATTTGTTTGTTGAAGAGACCAGATTGGCATGTAAAATTAGTTGGCCACAATCTGGACTCTTACTGATTACATCTCCCTAGTGTGTTTTAATGTCTTTCTCTGTCCCTCAGACCATGAAGTTCTTGGTCAAGAGCTTCACAGATAGTTACGAGCCCTGTAAGTCTGTAGCTGAAAGAGGCTTTAGAGAGCCTTAGTAACCACAGCTTTTAGGAGCTGGTAAAATTCAGTTGACCAAAGAATATTGAGTTAGTTAGGCTTAAAGACACAGTAAAGACTTCATAATTCTAAGCCTGCCTCCCTGCCTGGAAAGGACCCACGGGCCCCTTTCAAGTTCCTAAGATTTTATAGAACTGGTTCATTATTATGAAGACGGTGAGTGCATGTAGAAAAATTTATTGCTGGTGAAAGAACGTAATGCAGAGGGGAATTCAACTATTTTGGATTTAGAAAAAAAGAGTAGGAAAACTGTTGAAAGGTTTTACTTTAGAAAACTCAAAAGAAATGTAGAAACTAGGGGCTAAGCCAGAAATTTAGCCCCTTCCCACAACTCCTCCCCCACCCCCAGGCTTGTTGATTCTACCTCCTTAACTCTGACTTCTGACTATGGCCACCACCCCCACCCTAGTTCAGACAACACCGTCTCAATCCTAATCGACAGCAACAACTCCCCATCTAGTCTCCCTGCCATCCCCCTACTCCAGTAGGGACTTGCCTTTTTCTGACCTGCTTTTTTACACAAAGATGATATCATCATCCTAAAACTCACCTCTGAGCTTATCTCTCACATGGCTTTTGGAATAAAGGTCAAACTTCAAAGCATGTCTTAAATGGCTTCTGCTTAGCTCATTCCATCTCATTTCTTACCACCCCTCCCCCCGACCATGTCTGCCTGAACTCCTTCTCCAGCCTCTTCACCAGAAACCCATCCTTACCCTCTGGTCTTACCTTGGATGTCACTTCCCTACCCATGCAGTGTAATCAGGTGGCCCCATTGTCCTTCTCCACCTCCTCCAGCCAACTGTAAGTTTCATGAAAGCAGGGACCCTTTTGTTTGGCACTCCATCCCCAGGAGCTGGCAGTAATCATTTTCTGAGATCCCAGAGAGTCTCCATCTATTTTACAAAGTGTCATGAAAGTTTCCACTTTCATGTAAAAGGTGTTATACACTACATAACATTCCACTGCTTCCTTGAGCAGTAACAGACCAGAAAAGCCAACATCTGGGCTCTTGACTTAGAGAAACATTGCACCAATTTATGCAGTTGGCTTTTTTTTCTTCTTTTTTAAACAGGCAAAGAGCTTTGCTATGCTTTTCCTGGAAAGATTCACTGATTAAATCTTTCAGTTAATATTTGGTGGAATGCCTACTGAAGCCATGGCGTGCAATTCTGCCCTAGGACATGAGATTGTGTGCCGTTTAAAACAGTGAGCATGACATGGGAGTTTTCTGATTGCCAGCTAGTTCACTTCCCTGATAGGCATTTCCGGATGTGAGGAATGATTTATTTTGGCACCCTCAGCTCTAACTGGTATGCATGCCCACGCACGCGTGTGCGCGCACACACACTCTTCGTACTTTCTCCCTCAGTACCGACGATCATCTGTCTTCAAAGTTTGGAAATTGAGTTTACACTACAGCAGAATAGCTGGCTCTCGGTAACTTTCAAGGAGAGAAAGGGCATATTTCCCTCCCCTGGAACTGAGTACAACTGAGTACGACAGCTTAAAAATAGAACAATGTGCGTTTGGTGTTTTCTTTTCATCCTCTGCATCAATAACAGGTGTACAGTTACAGACACAAAGAGCTAGATTCACGTCTTCTGTACGCCTCCGGAGAATTCCCAGAGTTACCCAGGGAGCAAGAACTGGGCCTAAAATATTTAGTAAAAAGAAAGTAACCCAATATAGCTACGTGTTACTAACACTGCTGTATCACGTGGCTTTATTTTTCTCCTCCCACAGTGACTCTGGGATGTAAATGCACAGTGGAAGAAAATTTCACCAGGAACGATTCTTAGGCACCAGAAAACAGAGTAAAGTTAAGTCCTCTAAAAGCTGAATTAGAGAAACTGACATGGCCTCTGCAAATTGCAGGCTTTGAAATAGTCAGGCTGAGGGTCCTGAAGTTTGAAATGCTTCCTCCTCTGGAGAGCATAAGTACAGCTTCGTAAACCAAATGTGGGACGTCAGATTGATTTGCTAGTTTGCTTTTTAGTGCATTTTCTAAGATATACTTCTTAAATTGTTTTATGACCTCTTAAAGCATTGATCTCGCATGTGCTTTGTGATTGAATTCCTCGTCCATTTCGTGGCATGCCCATGATCAGTAATAGTATTACTTAATGAATAAGTTCGCACGTAAATTTGCAGTGTGGATGGGGCATCCCCTGCTAGCACACTTCTCGGCAGCTGCTTGCAATTCTTTCACTTTCCCTCCCCGAGGAAATGGTTCATAATAGATTTGAACAGATGCTAGGTGTTTGGCAGTGTTGTGAGGGGTACTAGCTTTCGAAATTTGGGTTATTTCATGTCTCATAATTAGAATTTCAACAGCATTTGTGCCTTCAATGTGTTCCAGTGTTCACATAAATACCTAACCTCTGACTGCACATTTACCCTTCACGAGTTCTCCTAACCTATTTATTGGTTCTGACGACATCACTACTAAATCCTTGGCTCTCAGTGTGCAATCTGGTAAACACGCACAGGCAGATCTGATTTGGCACTAAAATCGCTCCTTCTTTCTAAATGTGCTTTTCCAATTGTCCCCAACAGCAGAGTCAAGTGTTGCCAGAAATCTAGCTTATAGGTTATTCCAGTTCCCCAGTTTCCCTTCTCCAGGGCCCCTCGCATCTGCCACACACTCTTCCCTTCTTTCCCAATGCTGGTATGAGGCTCACCCAACCCTGCCCCGCCTGCTGGAATGCTGTGCTCCCCCGTGAGCCTGGGAGCCTTGAGAGCAAGCACTAGATTGAACTTCTGTCCATAGGTCTGGCCTGGCATACAATAAGTGCTCAATAAATTTCTCTCAAACGAACCAAGGATGATTAACTAAGAAAAAAGGAAAATGTTCATGTTTTCTTATTAATGTCAGAAGACAGAATCCACTTCTGAGAGGGTTCTCATGCCCCTCCAGGGGCTGTTAGGGAGCATAGAGAAAATTGTGTGTGCATACAGAAAGTCCACAGTGAGTGGGATAAGCCAGTGGGAATGTTCTCATGCTTCAGAACACCCCGTGGTGGATGAAGGGGCGTGTTTGTGTATCTTGCGTACTGATTCTCCCTGGGTGGTTATCCCATTCACCTCCCTTCTTTACACAGTTTATCTCCCTACTTGAAATATTTTACATTTCTACTCATTTGGAAGTTATTCCATAGGCATTCATGAGGCATTTTCACGGGCTGTGGCCTCAGTAAGACGGTCAGTATGCTTCTCAGGGGGCACGGACTGCACCATTTCCTTTATTTTCCCTGTCAGACCTTGTATAGCTCTGTGCCTTCACTGGATACGCGGTAAATAGTCCTGACAGCATCTGCCGTATGTTTTCATGCTTCATTCCCTTCCTTGTCCTCGCTGCATTTGTGCTCTGAGTCATGCACAGCAGCTATTGTCTAGTTGAGGTTGTTCATTCATTCAGTACCGAGCTCCTCCAGTCAGCTGTGCTAGGTGCTGAAGAAGGAAGTCACAGAGTGTTAAACATAGACTCCAGGCCCTCCATCTTCCTCCCCTGCAAAGATGAAGTGTTTATATCTGAAAACTTGAAGAGGGGCCAGCTGAGTACTGCAGAGCATGCAATCAAAGAAGAGGAGGCTCACGCTGTCACTTATCTGTGACTATCCCTATTCTGTGTTTGAGAACACAAACTTTGGAGCAACCAGACTAATGTCTATACAGACTAATAGTCTCAGCTAGCTGTGGGAAAAGTCATTTTGGCATTCAAGGCTCATTGAAGGAGTGGGAATAATAGTCGTGATAGTAATGGATATATTTGTCATCCATGCCACTTGGAGGACCCCTAGATGTGCTCACTTGAGATCACAGCTGTGAGCATATGCTTTATGTGAATTTTAGGCATTGGACTAATGTGAGTGATTACTGCCACTCTTTAGACTCTGCTTCAATACTATGACATCAACTTCAGAGGCCCTTTTGGCCCCCTCCTGGAGGGTATCAGATGAAAGGCCCTTTCTGGCTTGTACATCTAGGATCTGCCCAGAGAAGATCATTTCCTCAGTGCTGGGCCAGGTCGTCTGGTGGCGCTCTCATTGACGATTCCTTGTCTTTATCACTAAGTGGTAACCAGTTTCAGAAATTGCGTTGTGTGTTCCCTCACCTTCTTTCACCTGACTTGCTGTTGTCTTAGTAACGCTCCCTGCAGCTTGTCCATATTTCTGAACAAGAAAACTGCCTGTGGGTGACCTTGAGTAAGAAATCAAAGTCACTATATTTTCTATGTTAAAATAAAAAAACTACATGCCAAGAAAGCTCATGACCATCCAAGATTGCCAAAACTTCGTTTGTTGTCAATGAAACCAGTTTCAAGTTGGTGTGAAGTTAAAGCAAAGCCTTGAACTGCTCTGCAAGAGGCTGTGGTGAAGCTGTCATTCTGTCCTAGCCTCACCACTAACTAGTGGTGTCATTTTGTCATCATTGAACCTCTTGGTTTCTTGGCCTCACTCTCCAAACCTGGAAGTCCTCAGCCGTGACTTAGCCCCAATTTTAGGCATTTAATTTTGGCTTCTTGATAACAGACTTGGTTTCCAGGGGTGTTTGCAGATTCCCTGTGGGATTATGTCCTCTGCAATCAAGTTTCCATGGCATTAAAATGTGTGCAAATTAGAGACAATGCTACAAGGTTTACTTAGTGTGGGACAGAGCCTGGCACATGGTACCTCCTCAATAATTAGCTAAACAATGTGTGATTTACATCTGAAGCTGAAAGTATGTGAGAACACTGATATTGCCATTCAGATCGTGTTTACTCTTTTCCCCCTTAAAGTGGTAAAATGATCATCTTGATTGCAGGTTTATTCTTTGATTGGTCAGTGACATTTTTTATTTTATCTGCATAATAGCTAGTCGTTATTGAATATAAAAGACATATTGGGCATTAAACGTACGTATGTGTTATCCCTTCTGCGTGGTCATTATTATTATCTCCATTTTACAGATGAGGAAACTTCCCAAAGTCTCCCTACTCTCAGGTGGCCTGGGTTCAACTCTGAGCCTGGGGTCAAACTCAGATCTATTTGTCACTAAAGCCCCCTCTCTGTAGTGCCACGCAACCCCTAATGTGATGTGGCCTCTAGATTTGTACTGGAGCAATTTATAATGATAATGTGCATCTGTTGCATTTATTCACTGCCTGTGATAAAGTCTATTCTCCACAGGAGCTAAATATTTTCCAGTTGTGCACTTAACTCTTTATGTCGTGTGTGGTTGATTATTTGGTGAGAACATGACTTGTCACATTGTTTGGTGAGTATATGACTGATTTGTCTACTCAACAGAAGAACTCCTTATGAGTAGGAACTACTGTTGGTACATTTGCATCACAGCGCTAGATGCCGTGATGAACTCTTGTTATAGGAGATATTAGATAAATAACTCGATTTGTGGGTTGAGTACAGTTGCTTAATTGTTCTCTCCTGCTTAATTTGCAGACTTTGTCATTCATCATTCATTCAACGAATACCTATTGAGTGCTTACTGTGATAGCCACTAGGCACATAGCAATAAATACAGATCATCCTGTGTATTTATAATTGAAGAACTATAACCTGGAAAATCACGAGCCGATATGTTATTGTGGAAAGAGTACAAGTGAAGATGAATAAGAGGCATATACCTTTAAATAATGGACTTTTTCCTGATCATCATAGCATGTCCAGAATTTTTTGCCAATGAGTTACTCAATGAACTTACTTGAAGCCTAAAATAATTATGTTATTTCTTTCTCATATGAATAACATATGTTTGTATTAATCCTTGATGTATTTACATCTCTACCCAAATGATATTACAATTCCTATTTAGTGGAGAAAGATATTTATCAGCATATACTTTTCTAGATTGATACTAATGATTCTTTTAGGAAAAGAGAGTTATTTCCTAAAGTTACAAAGTCAGGCTGACTGTATTCTCAAAAAGCATCTTGTAATAGCTCCATGTACTACAAGGACTATTTTTATATTTTAAAAATACTCCCTCCCTATAAGAATGTTTGGCTTTGGAATTCCTGATACAATTTGTTTTGGTTCTTCTGAACATTTTTGAGTCTTCCATAATACCTTTGACGATAAAATAGGACCTAATAAAACAATGAAGTGGATTTGAAACTGGCTGAACGTTTAGATCTAAAGAGTGTTTAAGGCTCCATGTCAACCTGGAAAGATACCTAGTGAAGTATCCTGGTGTACTTTTTAAAAACCCTGTCCTCTTCCATATTTTTATCAAGAACTTAAAGACCTAGAAGGCACCTACATTGTGTTTTCAGATGACATAAGCCCAAAAAGAATGGCTTCTGCCACATATGCCTATGATCATGATTCAAAATGACTTCAATAGGCTGCAATGCTGGACAGAAACCAACAAGATGAAGTTGAGCGGGGGATAAATGTACATTTCTGCTTTTAGATTCAAAAAGCAATTGTGCAATTGCAGGATGGGGAAAGACTGAGCTTGGCAGCAGTTCATGTGACAAAAGGCTTAATATGAACCAACAGTAGGATGTGGTGGCTAAAAAAGAATGAATATAGTTGTGCGCTTCCTCAGTAGAATTATTAATAGTTCACTGTACTCTGCGCTGGTCACACTGCATCGGGAGTAATTTGTTTATTTCCAGGCGCATTCAAGAGTGACTTTGACAAAGCAGAGTAGCTACTAAGAGAGTGTTGAATCCAATCCAAGACACATTTATTGGACACCTGTTTTGGGTGGGCAATGTGCTAATCGGTGTGAGGAATAAAGATATGAAGAGCTATCGCCAGTCTCTAGCCTCAAGGAATTAAAAATTTAAATGGAGAGCTCAACAGGTACACACATGACTGTAAGACAAAGCAGACTCTGAAGCCAAGAATCACAAAGAAAGTGCTGTGGGAATTCAGGGGCTGGACTAGCGGTAGAATTTCCACAGGAAATGAGGATGAGGGCAGAGGAAACCTTAAAAGCAAAGATGCAGAGACAGAAAACTCAAGGAACGTCTAGGGAATACTAAGTAGTCTAGGTTGCCTGGAAGAATAGGGCTGGCCTTACTAGGAAATGAAGCTGCGAAAACAAGGTTTGGACCAGAGCGTGAGGGCACTGACGGGTAGGCAGTGGGAGGGATTGCAGGTTGGTGAGCATCTGGAAATAATGACACATGAGGATCAGTTGGAGAAATGATGTGTATTTAGTCTAGAGAAAAGAAGACCAAGGTCCCTCTGGTAAATGTGGATTATGTTTGCTCTGTGTTCCTCCAGAAGCAAAAATTTATCTCAGGGGAAAAGGGTTATAAGGACCCAGATTTCAGTTCTAAGTACTGTCTTTTAAAAATCAAAGCTGCCCAACAATGAAGAGCTAGCCTAGGAGATGGTGAGCGCCATCATGGGTGCGCTCAGAGAAAAGGTTGATAACTGACACCCTACAAGGCATGGGGGTCAGGGCGCTGCAGCTTCACCAAGAGACCTGGAGGTTCTAGTAATCACCCAAGGTCTTTGCAATGTGTAATTATCCATGGTCGAGTTTTCTTTCTTTCTTCTTTGATTTAGGATATCCATCAGTATATCACCTTCTTTTTTTTTTTTGAATTTTCAATTACTTTTTGTGTCTTTTTTTTTAGGAAGACTAACCCTGAGCTAACGTATACTACCAATCCTCCTCTTTTTGCTGAGGAAGACTGGCCCTGAGCTAACATCTATGCCCGTCTTCCTCTACTTTATATGTGGGACACCTGCCACAGCATGGCTTGAGAAGCAGTGCATAGGTCTGCACCCGGGATCCAAACTGGCGAACCCTGTGCTGCTGAAGCAGTGTGTGTGAACTTAACTGCTGTGCCACCGGGTCAGCCCCAGTATATCACCTTCTAAATAAAGCCAACATGTTATGAACTCTCCAGTTCAGTGAGATGTCAGACTAATTTCAGTGCAGGCTGCCCAGTGCTTTGACAGTAGCCACTCATCGTCATTGCTTTACTTTTCAACACATGCACCATCCTTTTTTGCTATGATATATGACATACTTCCAAATATGAATTTATCAGATTTTTGTCAGAATTCCCCACTAGTTGAATCAAGTGCAAATCAATAATTGATACAAATCCAGTGCAAAGAAGAATTTATTTTACAAAGAATCTCCAGGGCAGTGAGTGTAAGGATTAAACAGTGGATTCTGGAGGCAGAAAGACAAGTTCAGATGCCAGCAATGCCGCTTATGAACTGTGTGATCCTGAGCAAGTGCTTTCACCTCCCTGTTTCCTAATCTGTAAATGGGGATTGACCATCCCAACCTTGCAGGTTGGTTGGGAGGATAAAATGAAATAAAGCACGTAGCCTGGGCCTGGCAGTGTAGGGTCTAATTTGACTTACTGAGTTTTCTCATTTTACAGAGGTGTTCCAAGGAGCCCTTCAGAGCTAAAGGTGTTTTTAAAAAACAAAAACAAAAACATCATCATCATCATGGCTAATTTATATGTGCCAGATATTGTTCTAAGGATCACACGTTGAACTCATTTAATCCTCAGAACAATCCTGTGAAGTAAATACTGTTGTTATCCCTCATTTACTGAGACACAGAGAGGTTCCATATCTTGACCAGTCACAAACTAATTAGTGAGAGAGCCCACATTCAAATCAAGAGAAATGTAGAGTTTATTACAACCATGTCTTTTCAATACATACCAACCAATTTCCCTGTTTTCCTCCCAATTCCATTCCAGATCCCTCTGCTGGATAACTTTATTTGTTCAGGGCTGTTTCACAATAATATATTTTTAAGTCTTACTTATTATACTAAATATATGAGGGCCCTAATAATCATGTCTTTGGCCAGAGCACGGAGAAGGTCCTTAATAAAAGTTGAAAGAATGCATGAATAAAGGAAAAACTTTTCGTTGTAGAAGCAGTTAATATAGCCACTTTTAAAAGAAGCAAGTTAGCCTTAACATAACTTCACTACATACCGCCTCTTTCCATTATTTGTGATGGGACAGTGGGGGCCTTTTTTGAATCATTCATTTGAAATCAGTGCTTTGCACCCGCCTTTCCTTTGCCTTATTTATAAATCTTTTATCTCATATTCCTTTTGCACAACAATGTCTCCAATTCTCTCCCTCTCTCCCTCTCTCCCTCTCTTTTGCCATTTAGTGTTACCAGATTTTATTCAAACGTACCCATCTACTAGTCGTGTTTTTTTCCAAACACTGGTGGCTGCATTGTTACCCACCCTATTCCTAAATCCCACACTAAAGGATAATTTTACCAGTCCAATCCATGCAACATCAGTCTCCAATCAACCAAATGCCGTTTCCACATGTCTTTGACACACTCCTACATCCCTAAAGTCTGTTCAGGATACGTGAAGTTTGATGTGAGGGGCTGCCTATAATTTTCTTTGGAGAATTTTTGGGAATTCCTAAATACCCCTTGAAAAAACATCAAAATATGAAACTGAGAAGCACGTAGAAACTATCTATATGCATGTTACAAAACTAGAGTATGCAGAAACAACCGCCTTGTGTAGAAGGGGGAAAGCTGTCCAGGTGCTGTGCCACTGCTTGTGGAATACGTCAGGAATAATTCAATCCCGTGACTCTGGGGCAAAAATGCAGCTTTTCCTGTTCCGAGGAGGGAATGTTCTCTTAAGTGTATAAGGCGGAGATGAGGGAAGCCAACAATTCCAAAGTTTAGGACAGTCTTCTTGACTCTGTGAAGTGATACTGCTTTATCGTTTGAGTCAGGTAGCTGGGAGCGGAATCTCCCGCTCCCTGGGTGCAACGATGCCTTTATAGATTAGATAAGAACAAGCGGTGAGCTTTTCAATGCTGAGAAAACTAATCAGAACGCAAAGGGGTGTGTTGGCCACAGCCCAAGAACTCTGTTAACTGAGATAAAAGCACCTACCGAATTTTTTCTGCATTCCATACTTTGCTTTTTAGTCTCCTTTCTTTGTCTTTTCTCTCTCCTCCTGTCTGTCATTCTCTCAACTCTCTTATCTCCACAATCTTTTCTTCCTCCTCTCTTCGACCCAACTGTGTCCCCAAAGACTGAATTTTGCATACTCTTCTTAACTGTCAAAAAGTGGACCTAAATTTTTAAAAATTTACTCTTTTATATAGTATATGAGATTCTACATTATGGATTTAATTTAGAAAATAGCTGAGGTAAACACATTTTATTCTCAATTATTTCCCTTTTTAATAAGGTATATATCTTTTAAAATTATCTTAATTAAGTTTCAAGCAACAAACAACCTCAGTCCGTTTCAGAGTTCTCAGGTTGGGTTATGGTTCCAGAATCTTCTGATGGCACAAAATGGGGCAGGAGGGAGGGGTGGGAGTGGACATTGGGTCACACAGGAATATCTGCCACTTCCTAGCCTCATTTCAAGGCCTGGAGTCACACTCCTGCTTCAACTGTTCTTCTGGGAATCAGGGCCAGGTTGAATTGGTTTTTAATGTCCATATGTTGCCTTCAATTTCTATGAGGCTTTCAATTCCTTTTCTTCTGTGAGGGACAGGCCTTCCACGGAAAGAAAGGGCACCCCTTGAGTCTGACATGTTCTCCAGTCAACTCGAGATGCCTTTTGATTAACTTCGAACAAGTCTGGCCAAGTTGTGGAATTCAATCCCATTCAGCATTCTGCCAACTAGGAAACGTGCTGTCTTGATCATGGTCTTCCTAAGAAAGTCACACAGGGCCCAGAACATAAAGCTGTTTTCCACAGCAAGTAACACAATCCAAAGTAAAGAGGGCTGTTTTGGAAAGCACTCATCCAGTGCTTGGTTGTAAATCATGATTCTTCTGGGAAAAAAGGCAGAGGGGGCTGGAGCTCTGCCCCTCAAAGAACTTCCTCTCATTAAACCAAAGCAATTTGCTGCTCTCTGCACACTCTTTCTACTGCGGGTAAAGTCACCTACGTTCCCTGTTCACATCAGTGCTCCTGGTGGGTACTGGTTGATGGTCCATCGCGTGTTGGCGCGTCTTCCCACATGGTAGAGGTTTCTTGCCAAGGCCAGGCTTCGCAGGTATAACCAAGAGAGGGTCTGATCAGCCCCTTGCCCTCACTGTCCAACCCACATTTTTTCTTTGAGCTGCTATTTTCTGTGGTCCTGGGTTTCTAAGTCTTGGCGAGAGGACAGTCATTCCTTTGTGCTTGGCTGTTACAATGAGGTAACCAAAGAAAGGGTCTTGGTCTGAGGCTGTCAGCTGTTACTAATCACTACTCCTCAGCTCATCATGGGTCCCGCTCGCCTCTCCCTCTTGCTCTGCTTAGCACACATAAAGAAGATGAATTACTCCTTGGTTCCTCTTCAAAAAAGCATATTGTGCGGCACATTCCAATACTGTGAGCGAAGGATGGGCTAACGTGAAGGGTAAATGGGTATCTGAATCACCTCTCAGTGGATCTTGCGCCGGCAGCTGTGGGCCTCTGAGAAGTGAATTTCAGAGCTGGCCCTTCTGAGAGTTTCCTGAGACCTTGCTGAGAGTGGGAGGAAGTCCCTGTGGCAGGTTCTCTGGCAGACCGCATTACAGGAAGGATTGCAGGGCTGTGTTCAGCTGTAATGAGAAGCTATTGGATGGTTAAGACTAGTGTAGAGAAAAGCAGTTTGACCACTCAGAGGACCTCACCAGCCAGTTACCCCGGAGAAGCAGTCTCCACCCCAAAGCTTACGAAGAAGGCCACTGGAAGCTCTTTGATATTAGAGGTAGCAGCAGTTGAAGATGGGCCTCAGTTTCCCTCACTCCTTCCCTGTATGAAAGTCCATTTTCAAAGGATGACTCTAGCCAGGGAAAAGGCATTGTCTGCTCAGTCCTGCAAGACTAAGGATAAAAGGTGATTTATGTGACTTTTTCTGCCACTAATAATATTGTCTACTGTACTGATTTTTCTGTTTAAATCTTTCAAAGGAGAACATTTCTCTTTCTCCTTTCCACTCTTCATTTTAGTGGTGAACTCTACTAGAGCTCAAAGAAAGGCTTTTGTTGACCAGTTTTAAGGGTCAAATCAAAAACTCAGTTTCCCTGGCAAATGATATGCCACCACAAGCAGTAAATTTGAAAAGAAGCTTCCTTGTCATTCTCATGCCGTATAACCTCATAAAATGAAGTGGTGTTATAGGGGAATGAAATGTCAAGTTTTGTGAAGTTATGAACAGCCGTAACGGGAAGGAAACTTTGGCCAGGGTGAAAACCCATGTGAAAATACTTGTGATTTAATTGACTGTGAATTCCACAAGATCATTCTCAGCTCTTTGTGGAGATGGTTTAACTCTCTTCACTAAGAATCACTGATTAAAGTAAAAGCCTTCTTTGCTTAAAATTCCATGAGGCGAACTTTTCTAAAACTTTTTCCCTTGTTACAATATCTGTAGAATTTTTGTTCAAATAAGTTGACCAGATACCAGAGATCAGCACCCTCATTTCCCTGGTGTCCACGAGGAAGAAACAAGTCCTTGGGTGTGGTGGGCAGCCCAAGGCGGTAGGAAGCGAAGATGATGGGAAGGGAAGATCATAGTTCCTGGTTCCTTTTGAAAGTCTCTGCTATTAACTGAATGGGGTTTTTACCAGCATTTGCAAACTTTTCTTTTTCTTTGCCAGAACTTACAAATAAAATATAAATGTACTTTGCTTTGTGACCTGGCCACACACACAGGTATACACACACAGCTGAAAAAAGTTTCACAAAATAATACTTACCTTTAATATAGCTGATGTCCTCTAATATTTTCTATTCTATTCTCTTTCATTAATGGATAAAAATACTAGTCATGACCCCCTACATTGATTTCCTGACCTGCGTCGTCAGCACTTGTTAGACCTCACCCCCTCTTCTGTTCCCGTCTCAGTATCTATTTTTTCATTTATTCACTTATTCTTCTGTTAACATGTGGACAGATAAGACTCTAGCAATTACTTATATAGGCTCATCTGCAAGACTGAATCATGTCAGCAAAAGAGGGGAAATAAAATAGGAGTGAGAGGGAAAGGGACCGGAAAGAGGGTGGGGTGCTCCTGGTGGTGCGTCGCAGAAGGTCGCCAGTCCCTTGCACTTCCTGACCAGCCAGGGACGTCGTGCTGTGAAGGAGCTCCCAGCTCTGGAAATGGAGCAGCAGGTGTTGCTGGCTTGCTCTTCCCCTCCAGGGTCTGCCTCTCATTCTTCAAGATAGAATGAACCTCACTATTTTGGATTAATTAGTGGAAAAGCAACCAGTATTAGTCAGAATTTTGGAGTATTTTAAACAAAAGCAGCTTTTTAAAAGTACGTGTAATTCATACAGTAACCTAATCTAAATGTTAAAAGTTAACATTTTTTAAATGTTAAAAAAAGAATGCATGGCCTCTACCCAGCATAACAATAATAATAGTGATAAGAATGACTATTCAACAAATAATTCTTGGGTGCCTTTCTGTGCTGGCAGTGTTTCAAGAACTGAAGCTATGCTAATGAATGAAACAGATGGTTCTGCTCTCTTGGCACTAAAATTCCAGGAGAGAGAGACATGCAATGATCTTAACCAGCGTTTATCAAGGGCCTACTTTGTACAGATTCTTTCTGTGAGTTTTCCCTAAGCTTGCAATGTAGGTATTATTAGCTTCTTGTCTAGATGAAACAGAGGCTTAGAGAGGCCCAATAGCACTTAGTGAAGAGCTTTTTTATTATTTATCTGCTTAATTAATAATAATAACAGCTAATATTTGTTGAATGCTTACTATGTGCCAAGCACTATGCTACATGCCTTCTGTGTGGAAATCCCTTTAATGCCAATGAAAACTCTATGAGGGAGCTTCATTGTTCCCATTCTACAGATGAGGAAACTGAGGCTTACAGCAGCCATGTGGTATCAGAGCCAGAAATAGAATCCAGGTATTCTAACCCCAGAGCCAGAACTCTTAACCACTGTGCCATAATTTAAAAAAAAAAAAAAAAGAGTGTGCTTCTAAAAATGTGTGAGGTTGACCTTAAGTAGTTTGAAATATTGTCTTTTAGATTAAGTTCTGAGGCTATCACCTGCTTATAACTGGGATTAAAAACTGTGATACAGTCATTCATTACCAACAATTTCTAACCTAACTTTTAAAGATTTGCTTTCTGTTCCAGAACCCATAGAATCATAGGACTCTACTTTTTTTGTACAGTCTAGTCTATAAAGGGGCCAGAAGAAAATATTTTAGTGAAAAAAATTAATCTAGTTTTCGACAGAGGTTTAAAGTGATTTGCTTCGTGCTCACTCCCTCCCCACCTCCACTCCCCCACCCCCCCACTGCCTTTTCCCTGAGCTTTCTGGCTCTTGCTCCCTCTCCTTTCTGAGGGCTCCACCGTGCCCTGGCTCCAGCAGTAGGCAGCTGTGTTAGAACACAAGACCCGATTTTTCAATCTGCGAATATGAAGTATATTGTGTTTTTAGAGTTTAACTTTCTTATAAAAAAATCATCACCTTGTATTCAAATGACTACGGTACATATTAGACTTCATCCTTGATTTCCTTGTTGTAAATTTGCCCATCCTGAAATTCTAGGAGGGTTGAGAACAGGCGGCTTTCATTAGATGAATATTTGAGAAGCCCATTGGAGGAGCAGTACGTCTAAAATAAAATAAAAGCTGAAGCAGAACAATGTTCTTGAGTCAGCAGTTGCTGTCACCCCTTTTCCATTCGTTCTGGGCCTGGTCCAGTGGCGCTGGAAGAACGATGAAGCACCATGAGGGTGAGGGGAAAGACAACTGGTAACAGAAGACTCCTTCTTTAGATTTCATGTTACCAAACCAGAGACGGGAATTATTGGGGGAAGTATACTGCGAGACACGTTAATGTATAAGACACAGATTTCTAGCAGATGGGAGAATAAAATCTATGCAAATAACAGAGCCTTGGGACCTTGACGTTATTTATATGCTATCCTTTAATACTTGGCTGAAAACGTATTTCATTTATCCAAGAAGTCAAACCAAATATTATACCAAAGGAAATCTATTTTACAGTACAGAGTTCCACATAACATATTTATGAAACACTCCTTTCTCCACCCTTAAAAAAAAAAAACAAAACATGAATTTGGTGCATATTTGTTGTGCTAAACTGATTACTAAAGAGGTGAATGCTTATTTAACTATTTGCATCAAGAAAGTCTCTTTTCGTTCTTTCCTCTCTCTTTAGAGTGATTGCTGCCAGCTATTTGGAGCAAAATCTTAATCTTTTACATTCTAGAAAGCATGTTGTTCAGTCTCCTATAGATGTTTGACTAATTGGTGAATATGTGATAGGTTTGCAGAAAAGCTTGATTGCTTGCTTGCTCTTTTCTGTTTGGTTTTTTTTTAAGGAAGATTAGCCCTAAACTAACATCCGCTGCCAATCCTCCTCTTTTTCCTGAAGAAGATTGGCCCTGAGCTAACATCCATGCCCATCTTCCTCTCCTTTATATGTGGGACGCCTGCCACAGTATGGCTCAATAAGTGGTGCATAGGTCTGTGGCCAGGATCCAATCTGGCAAACCCCGGGCCACCAGGCCGGCCCTGATTGCTTGCTTTCTTGATGACTGGTTATTGATGGGTTGATTTTTTTTCTCTTGGTGAGGAAGATTGGCCCTGAGCTAACATCTGTTGCCAATCTTCCTGTTTTTGCTTGAGGAAGATTGTCCCTGAGCTAATACCTGTGCCAGTCTTCCTCTATTTTGTTTGTAGGATGCCACTACAGCATGGTTTGATGAGTGGTGTGTAGGTTCACACCAGGGATCCAAACCCGAGAACCCAAGGCTGCCAAAGTGGAGCACACAAACTTAACCACTATGCCACCAGGCCGGCCTGATGGGTTGATTTTAGAAAGGAAAATAAGGTTCATGTGCCCACAGCCAACAAGTATTCATGGCCTTCCACACTCCATTGGAACGTGCTCTGAGCTGTTTTTCTAGGAATGGTGAGGAGCTTGTGTGGGTTGATCAGCTTTCTAGCTGGTCCTTCTGGTGACCAGTTTACCCACTTCCCCTTAAGGTGGGGAGTACTGAGGGATGTGTGAGAGTTTTTCCACAGTTCCCTCCCTCCATGGAATTTTCCTTCTGCCAGATGGCCCATTTCAGCATTGACCTCCAATGCAAGAAAGTTAGAGAAAGCTAGCATGGATAACAAGCAAATGAATTGTGGGTGACTCCTAGCTTGTCCATAAGAAGAGAGATATGGTGGAAAGGGTACTCCGTTGAGAGTGTGGGTTCTAACCCTGTCACTGTCATTTACTAGTTGTGCAACACTGGACAAGTTACTTAACTTCTCTGGCCTCTTGTATCTTCACCTTTAAAATGATATCAACAATATCTAAAACATACGGTTGTCGTGAAATCAGATGAATATGTGCTATTGATGTGAGGTAGGATTTGATGAGTGAGTTAGTGGACCAGCACAAAAGTTAACTCAAAATATACAAAACATTTAAACTTACAAATATGTCATTGTAATTGGAAGAGCCATCACGGTGCTTGTAACAATAGTACAATACAGTATTTCTTTTGGTTTCAGGAGGGTCTCAATTCTGATGGCAGATTGTTTTCATAATAAAGATGTTAGGGTGTCATGAATGGGGCAGTTTAGCAAAGCCCAGATCAAATGAAGGAAAAGAGACCAGACGAGATCATTATCTTTACTACTTGCTCTGGAATGTGTTTCTCAATTATGTATTTCAATGAACGCGTAGTTGGAACACACTCCCACAAGGATCTGCAGACCCAAGTGACTTCCTGTCTCCCTATTACCCCACTGCCCTTTTACTCCACATATTTTAAAGTGACAAGGCTCAATGCAAACTTTCCCCTCCTCCAACATTTAGGGCACTTCCTGCCAAAGTTCCCTTTTCTACACAGTGATTCAGTACTTTACCCTTGCCCCCAACAAGCTGACACTTACGTGTAGTCTCTGGTGTAGAGCTTTGTCTCAGATTTCACGAGGCTGGGGAAAGGAGATGGTCACAGAGTTTGGTCTGCCCTGATGGCAGTGTGTGGCCTTGTTTCTGGTGGTCCCTTTGGTTTTACAAACCTGTCTCAGTGAAGAGGGGAGTAGTGAGAGTTGGAAGGAGTGGGGAGGAGGATGCTGGAGTACCCAGAGCAGAGGTGGACACCAGACCCCTTTTAGGGAAAGGACCTACATGGAGAATCGGTTCATGAAGACATCCCCCACCCCTTCCTTGGCTGAAACAATAGCAACTGTTGCTTAATTCTCTTTCAGAGGAAGATATGCAGAGGGTGATGAGGCCTGTCATTTGACTGTTGATTCTCCTTCTGGGCACATTGTTAAAAAAATGCCTCAGTGGTTGTCTTCAGCTATTTCAGAGTTAGGAAGTATGGAGAAAATACTTTCAGATTGGCTTTCATTAAAAAAAAAGAAGAAAAAACCACGCACCTATAAACTTTGCTTCCTAGAATTGATGGCCTGTGGCTGTGGATTCTGAGACAACTTCCCCCATCCATGGTCCCCGTGGTGGGAGGGAGGGAGATTGAAGCCTCCTCCTGTGTTTGCCACTTCCGTTTCAGTGCTCTGCCTTGACCACTTAGCACTCTCTCTGAATAGCCATAGGTCGAGAATAGTGGGCAAGAGCGTCAGAGAAGAGTTGGCGTGAGAACGGAACACACCACAGAATAGAAGGCGAGAGGGAAAGAAAGCATCTCGGAGGAAGAAAATACTGCTGCCCGGTACCCCCTAGCAGAGATATCCGGCCTCTTGTGCCCACACCACTCACCCGCCGAAGAATTGCAGGCTTCAGTGGTGACAAGCTCAGGCAATGATGGGCAAGAGAGTGGGCCCCTTCTGAGAGGAATTATTTCAATCACTGGAAAGCCAAGATATTTTGAGATGTGACTCAGATCTGAGGATGAAAATGAGGGGATGGGACACGATGAGAACAGACTAGCCCATTTTTAATGTTGGGGAAGTGTTGAAGCGGCACCATCCCAGTAAATGGATACTTAACCCTGGGTTTCAAGAAACCCAGGGCAAGGATAAAAGAAGCTAAGCTCGTGTATCAAAGCCAAAGTTGGCCTCCTCTTTTGTGGGAGCTGCAATTGGTTTTCTCAAGGGCAGAAAGTACACTAAAATTGTTATTATTTTACTATTGTAAAATTAGTGTACTAAAATAAAAGTACACTAAAAATAGTTACACAAGATCTGAGTTCAAGTTCCCACTCCATTTTACTTACTGTTAACTAAAACCTTACACTGTTACTTAAGTGTTTTGCAATCTGCCTTATAGGTTCTTGTTAAAAATAAGAACATAACAGGTACTAAGTATATGCTTATTGTGAAAATTATGAATGATACGATTCAAATACAAATGAAATTATAAATTGAAGGTCCTGGCTTCAGTTCCCATCTAAACTCGTTACCTTTGTATCAAGATTTTTGGGCAAACGCAGCCAGTTAGCTGGCAATCTTGGACACCATTATTTTTCAATACCTTACTCTAAATGTGTTGGTATGAACAGGATCACTACCTAAATATTAAATTACTATTAGAATCTGACACTAATATTGAAATACAATGTATCCTTTTAATACACTTATAGAAGCACAATTTTAAGTAGAAAAGAAAATAGTCCAATTAACTATAATTGGATTATACTGTGATGGGATTTTAGAGTTTCAGTGGGATTAAGGAGGAGAAAGAACACAAAAAGTGAAGAAATAGCTGATGGAAGAGAAGAACCCATATTATCGTAGATAATCTAATCTTTTGAGAGTTTTGTGTCATTTCTGATTTTTTTCCATCCCAAGAAGCATTGAGATGTGCTCCATTTGCTAGAGCAGTTAGGGAAATGTTAAAAGTCATGCCTCCGTTCTTACCTAAGAGAACACCTTGCCTGAGGTAGACTTTGAAGATGTCCTAAGAACGAAGGGAAGAAGAATGTTTGACGTGAGATGAGGTACTCCAGGCCTTGGGAACAGGTGGAGGAAGGCAGGTGCAAAAAGGGGAAGAACTGCACCAAAATAATTCTTTTTTAAAAATTTTGATGAGATGAGAGAAATGAAACCGCAGAGAAGCTATTTGAGAACTTTGGCTTTATATACCTCAAATGCATATTGAAAATAAATCAGTAGGTGATCAGAACAATAGCTGAAATTTCACATTAAAAACATCAAAAAAAGATTCCCGAGTACATGTATAAAACAATAATCCTTTTAAAAGAATTGAATGGCAGTTAGTCTGTGTGAGTCACCACAGTGCTTGAACTTGAAATATGCTTAGATTATCCTGCTAGAAATTTTTTTTAAGTATCTCTTTTTACACACACACAGAGTACTCACTATTCACACTCATAGCTTCCAGCTAGTAGTAAACCAGGAAGGAACTTGATTACCCTTTCAAACCATTAGAGGGCCACAGGAAATCAACTCTTGGGACGGAAAAGCGTGATCACATGTTTGCTGACACAGCTGATACCTAGCCATTCGATGGCTTTTTCTCTTCACCTTTTGTGATGCCCTGATTAAATTTGGTGCAAAGTTCTCACATCATCTATAAAATCCCATTGCCGGGTGGGCTGAGGGTGTGGGAGTGTAGACGGAAATACTATTCCCATTACCTTCCACTGAGAATTCCCTGGACTGACTTCCTGAAAATCTCCTTCTGTTTACCTTCACCAGGAATGGCGGCCCTAGATAGTAAGGCATCAGGGAAGATGGGAATGCGAGCTGTAGTCTATTACATGACTACGACCATCATTGCCGTGGTGATTGGCATAATCATTGTCATCATCATCCATCCTGGGAAGGGCACAAAGGAAAATATGCACAGAGAAGGCAAAATTGTACAAGTGACAGCTGCAGACGCCTTCCTGGACTTGATCAGGTATGTCCTTGCAAGCCCGTCCTTTGGGTATATTTTGACCACCCAACCCCTCTTGTTTTGAGGAGCTAATCAAACTCCGGAAGAGATGTCCAAATGAACGAGCCTTACCAGGCTCGAAATGAAAATTATATCTTTACTTCTTTCTGATAGAAATTAAAGGATCCATTTTCTCATCTCATGTAAAAGAGGTGAGAAGAGCAAGGAAAGGATATAGATTTTGAGAGCCTTGCTTTTCGGATTCGGAATCTGATCACTCAGTTCTCCTCTCAACTGTGCAGCTCGCCTTAGAATATTAATAATTCTTTTTTTTTTAATTGGCATCTAAGCTAACAGCTATTGCCAATCTTCTTTTTTTTTTTTTTTCCTGCTTTTTCCCCCAAATCCCCCCAGTACATAGTTGTATATTTTAGTTGTGGGTCCTTCCAGTTGTGGCATGTGGGACACCACCTCAATGTGGCCTGACGACCGGTGCCATGTCTGTACCCAGGATCCGAACTGGCGAAACCCTCAGCTGCCAAAGCAGAGCTCACGAACTTAACCACTCGGCCACGGGGCTGGCCCTAATAAATCTTGACTGACTTTTCTCAAGTCTTGCTCTTTAAGGCTAGTTTTTATTCAAGTATAGCCAGTTCATTAGATCCTTCTGATTTGGGACTTGTGATCTGTATCATCATCCGTTATACACAACAATTTATTTCCAGAAGGGACTTTAGAGATTGTCTGGTCATGCCTGGTCCAAGGTTTTCCTTTTGTACTACTTCTGAAGAAAGGTTTTGGCAAATCAGTAATGAAAGATTGAAGGATGGCTTCTTTACCATTGTTTTATGTACAAATCATACACTGATTACAAATGACTCTTATCTAAGACTTGAAGCAGAGTTGGTGATGGAGAGGGTCTTACACAGACCTATGAAGTAAGCTAAAGTTTGCTGCTGGCACCTTCCTGCTTGCTCTGTCTACACCCCTGCCCTTGCATCAGTCAGGTCCTGGCAGAAAGCATATTGCATTTCCAAAAGGATCATTGAAAAGGGTTTGCAAAGGTGTGAGCAGAGTTAAGGGAACCTACAAAGGATGGTGAGGCACCAGGGAACTAATAGCAATAGGATACTGTTTTGTTACCACCCCTAGCTCTGAGGGGGGAAAGAAGGAGCTGTTACTGGAACTCAGGAAGAGCTGTGGCCTTGGGAAAGGGCCATGAGGATAGGAACTATAGCTCTAATTTGGAGGGAGAGAGCTGGAAGAATATATCCATCCACTCCCTGTCCCTCTACCATGTGATCTTTCAGTGCATCCCACAGGACAAACCCAACAGGAAGCCAGAAGGCGAGAGAACCCACAGGCTACAGTCCAAAGGTCAGCCTCCCAGGGTGCAGAGCAAGATGGAGAGTAGATCTAGAAGGACAAATGGAAGCTATCCCAGCTCAGGCCTCTAGATTCCCCACCTGCTTAGCATTCTCCTACCATATAACCCCACATAGCCTGTCTCCCCAAACCTAGCCCTTTCCTCCCTTCTTCACAACTTACTTGCAAAGTGACTCATTTGCCACTCCTAGATACCTGTTCTAAAGGATTCCCTTGATCATCTGGAAGAAACTCCTTCTAGGGACTTGACGCTCGCTACATGCCACGTCAAGGAATGGGTCTGTGGCAGGTAGATTCAAGAAAGATTTGGGCAAAAAATGTCTCTTCAGCAGCACCTCTCAATTCCCCCCACGGGTGACTTTGTATCATCTATATGTGAGCAGAGCCCAGCCCCACAGAGCCTTTTCTTGAAATGCTTTTTATGGAGTTAATCACAATTATCTGAAGATAGCAAACCACCCTATAACAGTGTTTCATACCAAGTTGTCACCCAATAACTGTGATTTTATTTAGTTCACACAATTAGTTAAGGCTTTTCCCTATGTTTCCATGAACTTTACCCTCAGGTAGTTTGGATTAGGGGTATTTTATTATATTCTGTTTCTGTATAATTTCTACTCCTTGTTTGAAGAATTGAGATCTTGTCATTCCCAGTCTGGTTGATCCATCACAGCGCCGGGTGTTTCTGCTCTTCCTTGCCCCAGGGACCTGTATGACTAACCTGCCCCGAACAGTCACTTGACTTGAGCATTTTATCAAGGTTTATGGAAACAGACCATAGAGCATGAATGGGAAGGAAAAGGAAGCAGGATGGTCTAGGCAGGAGGAAGAAAGAAACAAGAGTTTATAACCTTAAAATGTGACTTTGATAGCATACAACTGCTGGAATCTCAGGCTCTGCAGCTGCCTGGGTCCTGTCTCCTTCTCCTGTAGTCTTCAATCTTGGAGCCCTAATGATAGTTTAATTCAATCTCATCTTTAACAGATGAGTCATCTGAGACCTAAATGGGTGCCACGACTTGGCCAAGGTCACACAGCTGGTTAGTTAGAGACTCCCCAACTAAAGTGTTGCCACTTATCTCCCCACTCCCCCGTAAACTCAAACACTGCTCTGAGGAGGTGACAAACCCTGCCACATGGGCCTCAAGTTCAAATGTTGTGGGCCATCTCCCCAGTGGTCACCAAAGAGCCTCAGAAGCTCCAGCAATTCAGAGTCAATATTCTATCCCCCAGAAAACCTTAGAGAGGACTTCGTGGAAAACAAAATTCCACATGGCAACTATGACATTTGGTTCATAACACTTGGTCCCTAGACACATGGCACAATACCAAAATGGCTACTATTGAATAATGCTTCAGTTAACCAGAATGCTTTTGACAAAAGGCATTTCTAGTCTCACTTTGGTGCTTCCCAGGAGCGGTGTTGGTGCTGTGATATCTGAACAAAAACATCCTATTGTCTGACAAGAGGTCAGATGAGTTGAATTTGGGACTTTCTAAAAAGTCTGAACTACATGGGCCACACTTAGGGATGACCATATGTCCCATTTCAAGTCATAAAATCCACCAAAACCTTTCTCTTTTTTCATTTGCTGGTTGGTTCAATTCAATCTTCACCTTAGACACAATGAAAAAATATTTAAGGAGCAAACTTATTCTTTGGGAAATTTTTCAAGTGACCATTATTTTCTTTGCAGGAATATGTTCCCTCCAAATCTGGTGGAAGCCTGCTTTAAACAGGTAAACATTCTACAGCCACTAATTCACCTTTGAAATTTTTCTTTGGCGTACCACAGAGTAGAACCCTCTTTTTTATTTTATTTTATTTTTTCCCATTTCTCTGCAATAAGAAACACTTCTCTTGCCAACCAGATAGAAAGTGCTAGGGTTTTCTGGGGAGTTCAGGACAGGAGGGGATGGGTGGGTCTAACCTTGTACTGAAGGCTTATTCGTTGCCAGACACTATATGTCTTGCATACAAGTAGCTCATTAAATCTCTGCTAATAATTAAGAAGGTTAATCAGGAGACTCCCTACCCCTCCCGGAGCCCACATCCCACATACAAAAGCCCACTAAGCAAGCAAACTCCAGTATCAGATACCTTTACAACTTGCTTTAAAGATCAGGGAGATTACTCGAGTTTCTGGGTTTGATTTTAAAAATCAATGGGTTGTTTTTTAAAAGTCTGCTAAGGGTCTTATGGATTTTCAAGGAGTAACCATATCAGAAAGGAATGGCATCATCATCTATTGAATGCCTGTTATGTGCCAGGCACTGTTTATATTTTGTCCTTACATAAATATGATGGATATCACTGTCTTCATTTCATTGATGAGGCAACTCATGTATGATAATTAGAGGGATTAGGTAACAGGCACAAGATCTCATAAGCAGTAAATGGCACACCCAGAATCCAAATCCATTGTGTTGGCTCCAAATCCTCTTTCTGCTCCTACCTTCTGCTTCCTAGAAAGGCATATCCAGGGTGCTGAGACCCCCACCTGGAGGCTATGGTGAGGTCCAGTTCCTTTTCGCCCCATATCCAAGTAACTCTTGGCTCTCTGTGTTATGTATGCAAATACATTTTACTATTAGGGGATAAAATTGGTAAAGTTCATTCTAACCTCACTTGAATAAAAAAGCGTTATTGCCTAATATATTAAAAGGAAAACAATTAAACCTTCTGGGTTAAATAATAGATCCCAAATATTTCTCCAGATGATGTCACTTCACCCTTGTCCTAAGTCCTTAACTCTTCTGCTTAGGATCTATAAAACAAATAAAACAAAGCCTCAACCTCATGGAGGACCAAGCTTTATGTCACCCTTTGTTTTTCCCTTTTTAAAAATTTTATTGACTATTTTTAATAGATAATGCATGCACACACTGCAAAATTCAAACAGAATCCTTTCTTTAAAAAAAAAGCCTAAGACGCCAAAATCTAACTTTCTTTATTCAAAAACAACTGTAACCATAAATAATCAGCCCCTTTCAATCTGACCAGCCAACCCCAGCACCATGGGGCTGACTATTCCAGTTAGTCAGCTGGCACTGGATAACGGCAAAAATGCTGATTTCTAGCAGCACTATGAAAAGTGCTAACTCAAGCAGATTTATTGTATTTGGTTTTGGATTGCATTTACAGGATTTTGAAGGAGAAGCTAATGTATCTTCCCAGATCTATTTGTCTGAGATCAGAGTGCAAACGAGGTTGCAGTTTCCGTGTAGGCTACAAACTATGTCTAAGGGGAAAGAGTTGGAGGCATAGGAAAAGCTAATCAAGATTGAAAATCTACCCTAGATAATCCATAATATGCATAAGCACCCCAATGGAATAGAGATTTGAGAGTTGACTGGAGTAAGAGACAAAGAGGCGCCTGTTCTTTTGTTACTTAAAATTACCAGCAGTACCCCTGATTATTCAGAGATGTGTCCACAGTATTGACAACTGGCTGAGTCCTTGTTTGGGAATAGTGGTTTCTCACTGGGCAAGAAAGTCTCCCATTTACCTTGGTAGAGAAATGACCCAGCACTTCATGTACAACTGGGTTTTCTTCCCCTAGACTCTAGATCCAGTCAACATCCATATGTTATTATTCTCTTTGATGCTTTGCTACCAGTAACATAAAGATGAAGAATCCTGCTCTCATTATAATCATAGAGGGGTGTGCTTAATTGTTTCATATGGCCACAATAAAATACTCAGCATCTTCTGCTTGGGGCATCCATGGGGAAAAGACCATTTCTTGAGTAAGAAGAGAAACTTTTCTATAGATTTGAGATATGGGTTGTCATCATCAACTATTAATCAAGCACCTATTCTTAAGAATTGATACTGTCAGGAATGCCTTGAAGACTGTTGTTTTGGGATTTTTCATTTTTAATATCTGTTGAAACTCCGACTAAGTCTAGTCCCTGAAGGGCTTTGTTAATTGAGCACCATCAGCCAACATTAGTACAGTACTTTAAAATTTTCAAGATATTCTCATGTATTTTGGTTTAATTTGATCATCACAATGACCCTGTGAGTTAGAACCAGCACAGTTATCTCTGTTTCACAGCTGTGGAATATGAGTAAAAGGCTGTTCAGTGATTTGAGCTTGATCCTATAGCATGATCCCATAGAGAGTAAATGGGCTATTGTGAGTATTTGGATTTACAGTTTTTCTAAAGCCCATTATAGTCATTTTATTAGGGGTTTCAGAAGAAAGCAAAAGCACGTGTATATGTTTAGTCCAACATCTTCACCTGATATTACTTTTCTATTACAATTTGTTCTATATTGAAGTGTGTATGTGTGTCTGTGCTGAGTAAGTAGTAGGGGTTTGTTGCAGATCAGATAGATGATTGATATATAGATAGACAGATACCTTCTACAACACTATTCTCTGAATACAAAGTAATGTATATCATTATAGTAAATTTGAATAACAGGAGAGTACAAAGAAGAAAACAAAAAGCACCTTTAATCTCTGTTGTACCTTGTCTTTTTCAGTTTAAAACAAACTATGAGAAGAGAAGCTTTAAAGTGCCCATCCAGTCCAATGAAACACTCCTGGGTGCTGTGATAAACAATGTGTCAGAGGCCATGGAGACTCTTACGAGGATCACAGAAGAGATGGTCCCAGTTCCAGGGTCTGTGAATGGGGTCAATGCCTTGGGACTAGTTGTCTTCTCCATGTGCTTCGGTTTTGTGATTGGAAACATGAAGGAGCAGGGGCAAGCCCTGAGAGAGTTCTTTGATTCTCTTAACGAAGCCATCATGAGATTGGTAGCAGTGATAATGTGGTATGTATTTCCATTTGCCATGTATGCTATGTACGAGATGCTTATTGCCAGCAACATGTGTTCTGTATTGAGGAAGATGCCCCCAGGCAGGATGCCCAGTTGCAGTGATCTCATTTGGGATAAGCACAAGAAAATCAATGACTTCCTGGGCCTATAGTGGCCTTGAACCTATCTGCTAGCCTCTCTTAATAAGTTTGCTTTCTTGTTTTTGAAAAGTGTCAGCTCCTTTACCCCAGTGCCAATGAGATCCCATTCTTCATTCCTCCATTTTATATCTATGTATTTATTCAATGAATATTTATTGATTGTCTACTATGTACCAAGCATATAGTACCAGGCACTGTGGATATAGCAATGAAGAAAACATACAAGGATGTCCTGAATCTTACATTCTTTTAAGGGAGACAGAAAATAAATGAATCAACCATATGTGTTAGTCACAAGTGCCATGAAAAATAAAATAAAATAAAACAGGTGGTGCATAAAGGCCTCTGAGGGGGTAGCATTTTTTGCTAAGATCTGAATGACCAGGAGAAGGCAGCCATACAAAGTGCCAAAAGAAGAATATTTCCAGTAGAGAGAAAAACAAACTTAGAGGCCTCTAGACCATCAGAAAAACACATCTCCACTCCTGTTTCAGCCCTAAGAAAGATATGTAAATGGCATTTCTGCTGCGTGCCTGAAGGACTCATGGGAAGTATTATAGAATGCCAAGCCACAATTTATAACCAAACTTCCTTCAAATAAAGTTGAGTGCCGGAGACAAAGGAAAAGACTAAATGCAAAGAGGAACACTGACCTTGGAAAGTAAACGCTCCCCAGCAGGGAAAGAACACTTTGGTTTAGGCCTTGTGTGGGAGTTGCTTTCCCTTTCTCCTTTATTTTTAATCCAGACTCCTTCTTGGCACCTGAGGCAGGAAGGCATCCATTTCTAAGAAAAGCACTCACCAACATGATTAAAAATATCCTTTGTCTTTATTGTCACTAAAGCCCAGAGAAATCTGTTTTCCAGGAGTTTGTACAAGATGGATATGAACTTGGGCACAAAGACTGATCAGAGTGTGGTCTCCACAGGAGCCCCCAGTTGAAATCCTGGGGGCCCTCCTTTGAAATCGTGGCAGGGCTGAAAGTGGACATTTATCTTCATATTATTAAAATGCCTCCACCTTTCACCTCTTTTATGAAAGAAGCCTATTCAGGGCCGCTGAATGAACCTCACATGTAGCTTTTCTAGTACATTCCCTTGCACTTCAACATTGAGTTATTACATTTCTGAAAACAGGTACTCCTATAATTTCCTGGCTTGTGTTTTTAAAGGACTTTTAAAAGGAGCATTGTGTTTTTCATTTTGAAATAAATCCTCCACAGTTCTCAGCAGACCCTTCTCCTTAAGGGGGATTGGCCTCTGTGTTTTTGGCCGTGTGAGTTAAGTTGTAGTTTACTGCACACATCAGACAAAGGGAGTTGAAAGCCAGCAGCGGGGCCTTTAAACCACCGGGGTTGTTTCAATGTGTACAAGTCATTTTGTGTCTCAGTTGTTCATTCTTGCCGAGTCTACAGGGGAACGATCACAAATGGCAGTAGCAGCCTGTGGGTAGTAACAACCTAATTAGAACCGCTATGTCCTGGTTGTGGTAGAACATACATGCAAGTTGTTCATTTTAATAGCTTTCACTTTATTTTACGGTTGCCTTCTATTTATGGCAAATGGTACTAGTTTTCCATTTGCACTATAACATAAAATTTCCTCTTAGAGTAAATTTATTTAAGTGAAAGAGTTGATTTGAAGACTACTACTAAGTAATGTTGTAAATGGTGTGTAATATGGGAAAAATAATGAAAGCGGTCCTTGGGTAAGAGAGCTGGCTGCAAATCTAAAACACTGAGACGGCGTTGTATGCATCTTGCTTTAACTTGGGAACTGGGCTCTGATGTGGGAAATGCTCCCGGAAGTCTGGATCCAGTGGATTCGCTGGTTCTGTGGATCCTGGCAGTTCAGAACGCTTAGCAAGGGAGCGGGAGGCTGGGGGAGTAGGTGGCATCTGAGGGTCAGAAAAGTGCCCCAGGTATGGCGAAAGGAGAGTTATCTAGGAAGAAAGAGGTGGATAACAGAACCTCTGTACCTGCCTTTTTTCACAGGTTTAGGAGGAAAAGGATTGTGACTTAGAGAAATTCTAAGTGAGAGGAGGCCTAATTCTGCTATATTTATATTTTAAAAAGAAAAGAAAGAACCTCACAGTTTCTACAAGTCCTGATAATATCCTGGGCAGGAAAGTTTGGAAATCAACTCTCTCTCACTTTTTCTTATCACTTGATAATTCCTGTGGAATAGCTTGTTGGAAATCAGACTTCCAATTGTGCGTGTGTTGCTTCTACATAGGTACGCCCCTCTGGGCATCCTCTTCCTGATTGCAGGGAAAATTGTTGAGATGGAAGACATGGGCGTGATTGGGGGACAGCTTGCCATGTACACAGTGACAGTCATCGTGGGCTTACTCATTCACGCAGTGATTGTCCTGCCCCTCCTCTACTTCTTGGTAACACGCAAAAACCCTTGGGTTTTCATCGGTGGCTTGCTGCAAGCACTCATCACGGCTCTGGGAACCTCTTCCAGGTGTGTATGTATGTGTGGTTTGCTCCTGTCAGAAAACGTATCTCAAACTCTACTTTGAACCAGAACCCTCAGGTTGGGGATAGGGAGAGGCATTTTTTCCAGGTTTTAAACTTTCAGGCGTATAAATTGGCTCTTTCACTTCTGATGTCAATCAGACCTATTTGGGATTCAGGGAATACCTGGCTATATACCCTTTTGGGGGGCAAAATGGAAATCAGCTGTCCTTTCCTGCCCCCTATCATCTCCCTCTTCCAGTTGACATTTGCCTGAGGGAGAGATGGCAGAGTGACTCAGCACAGGCTGTTTTGATGGAGCAATAATCATAAGTGATGCCTCTCGAAGGAACCCAGAAGCAGGAGAGCTGCCAAATGACCCAGTGAGGGGACCCACACTGTTCCTAATCCTGCTCCCCTATTTATACAAGTGCTGACTTAGTTCCCTTTAAATTGGCACATGGAAGAGGAAGGAACTCTCTGTCCAAAATGCCAAATGCACAGACACTGTCTGAACTATCAGGATGTCAGCTGACTTGCCCTACTTTACTATTCTCAGTTCCGCCACCCTACCCATCACCTTCAAGTGCCTGGAAGAGAACAATGGCGTGGACAAACGCGTCACCAGATTCGTGCTCCCAGTAGGGGCCACCATTAACATGGATGGAACCGCCCTCTATGAAGCTTTGGCTGCCATTTTCATAGCTCAAGTTAACAACTTTGAACTGAACTTTGGACAGATTATTACCATCAGGTACAAGGAAAGTTCTACATAACTTCTTCTTAAGAATGACTTTAAACAATGAGATGGTGATCAGGGATTGAGTGAAGAAACTGGTTGGGAAGGCGATCAGAGAGAAGCAGGAGGTTGGGGTTTGTGGGAATAGTTTTATTTTTGATATTTAGATATTTTTATTAGTTTTTTAAAAAATACAGATGTGCACATTCACTAATAACAAAATTGTAATAATATGAAAGTATATAAAGTAAAAAGTGAAACTTGCCTGCCACCATCACACCCATTTTCCTATAGGTGGCTGCTGTTAATTTGAGTGTGTAAAGACTCCTTCCAATGCATAGACACACACGCTTTTTTTCATAATTAAGGAAATCATACCATACATACTGCTTGCCACTTGATTGATCTGCTTACTTATCAATATACCATCTAAAAATATATCTAGCTCATTCTTTTTAAAATCTGCAGTATACATAGTATGGATATTTCTCTTTTCACAAATGTTAGCTTGTACTTCAATTTCAAAAGGCATTAAAATATGTTAGCTTTTATTGACAGTTGGAAAACAAAAATACACTTGACAAACTAGATTAACATTTTCTTTTGGGTTAATTTTTGGGCAGCATAAAATAGATGAAAGACCACACTGACAAATAGGTTGCGAATTTGATTTTGGTGGACTATTTTGTGTGTGTCTGTGGACTATCTTTTTAACTATTATATTTGAGGTGTCTAGTGAAAGGTAATTTTCCTTCCCATGCCTTCCCCTGATCTCTTCCTTTCCTTCTCCAGAGGCAACCACTGTTACTTGGTAGTTTCTTTTGTATGTTTCTAGAGATAGTCCACGCACATGCACAACAGATCAGTGAGTAAGTATAATGGAAACTTTAGGCCTCACATCCAGAGCAGACCCTACTCTTCATTGTGTTCATGTACGTTTTAATTATCGTTAGCAATTTCTTTTTGAGATCAAAATAAGTCCAATTTTTTTAATTCTTTCAAAACTTTTTATTATAAAAATTATCTTACATATAGGAAAGTTGAAAGAATACTATAACAAACACCCTCTACCTAGATCCAACAATTGTTAACTTTTTGCCATTTTTTCTCGTCCTTCCTCTCTTTCTGTTCCTCTGCCTTCATGACATTTCACTGGTACATAATTCAGTATACATTTCCTAAGAATAAGGGTAGTTTTCTACATAACTACAAAAATAAGAATCTTAGAAATGCTTCCAGAATATCCAGTCTATAGTCAAATTTCCCCAGTTGTCCCAAAAATATCCTTCATAGCTTTTTCCCCAGACCAAGATCAAATCTAGATTTATGGCTTGCATTTGGTTTTTATGTCACTTTAGTCTTTTTGAATCTCTATCAGCTTCCTCACATTTTTTTGTATGTGTGTATGTTTATTTAGTTACAGGGGCCAGCCCGGTGGCGCAGCGGTTAAGTACACATGTTCCACTTCGGCGGCCCAGGGTTCGCCAGTTCAGATCCTGGGTGCGGACATGGCACCGCTTGTCAAGCCATGCTGTGGCAGGCGTCCCACATATAAACTAGAGGAAGATGGGCACAGATGTTAGCTCAGGGCCAGTCTTCCTCAGCAAAAAGAGGAGGATTGGCAGCAGTTAGCTCGGGGCTAATCTTCCAACAAAAAGAAATAAGTTACGTTAGACTCTATATATGTTTTGTATTATTGGGAAATGAAACTAGTTGTAGGATGCTTTGGGGTAAAAAAAGATGAAGCTGATCATGGCCAGAGGTGACTGGCCTGGGGGTTCTGGGAGCCCCAGGCCCAGTCTGGCTCCTCTGGGGCTGAGAGATGAGTGTCTCGGCTCACTTATAACCTATTCCTGGGCATACCTCAGCATACTGCTTGAAAAACCCTGAGTTATGAAAAAGCTTCAGTTTCATGTGACAGAGTTAAAAAATAATAATAACAATAACAATGACTTAACCAAGATAGAACTGCCCTTCTGTCACCTGGAGCACCTCTGTTCCACAAAGCCTCGAGGTTGGTAGGTGTTCTACAGTGTGAGGGACCAAAGCTTGTGGTTTCCATCATCCCTGGGGTGTTGCCCTCATCCAGGTGGTCCAAGATAGCTCACCACCACCTCCAAATTTTAGCCAGTGGGAAGAGGAGGAGTGACACAGCCTACAAGTTGCTTGATCACTTTCGTCCACGTATCATTGGCCAGAACTTAGTCTAAGCTCCAAGGGAGGCTAGGAAATACAGTCTTCATTCTGAGCAGCCACATTCCAGCTAAAAATTCTAGTACCAGAGAAGGAGAACAACATGGGGGAGCCATGAACAGTCTCTGCCACAGACTTAGTACTTTATGCATGCCACTTTATACCTAGGTAATATTTTACCATTTCTAAAACATTTTCACATTCTCACATGCCCCTATCAACTAGGCATTTAACAAACTCAGTCGCAGACAGGTTATGTGTCTTACAAACCAGGTCCACACAGCCTCCAGAAAAAAATATTTATAGTGCTAGAGAACTTTGTTCATAAATCATTTTGCTTCTAAATTAATAGATTTGATTTCTTTTCTGACCACATTAATCATGCAAGTTCAGTATCTTGACAATCCTCCACTTAGATAGAGGTATGGTAAGAGACAAATTGTTATTGTAACTATACAGCATTTTAGACCTTACAAAGTACTTTCAGGTACATGAGAAAGTATATAGCCACCAATTTCTTCATTCAAAAATGGCTGTAATAATAGGAGCAACTACCTAAGGGTTGTTGTAAGGATAAAATGAGATAAGCCATGCTTGGTATGTCAGACAGCACATAATACACACTTGATGAATATTAGCTAATATGATTATAAGCTCAATGGGTGTTTTACAATCTCTTTTGCATTTTTCTAAAGCACAGCCTCTTCTGTTAACTTGGCAAGTCAGGCATTGCCGCCAGGCATGTTTTGTAGGGTATACTCTGTATTAGGGGAGATTTGTACGAATGTTTTCTGTTTCGGAACTTCTTTTAACAGCATCACAGCCACAGCTGCCAGTATCGGAGCAGCTGGGATTCCTCAGGCGGGCCTGGTCACCATGGTCATCGTGCTGACATCCGTGGGCCTGCCCACCGACGACATCACGCTCATCATTGCAGTAGACTGGTTCCTGTGAGTATGCTCCAATGCATCCCCGCTTGCTGTCGCGGGGCCCCCTGCTGTCATTCTAGGGCGCCAGGCAGCCTGGCACAGCTGCCAAAAGAGCTCCGAGAAGAGGGGCAGCTTGGCCTGTAATTTGTCCTCATTGCCTGCCTGATCCCTGCCCTTATCTGGAGAGCAAGCCCCAGACACCGTCACATTCACTCCCTTATCAGCCTGTGGGGCACATCTGGCTGCTACACTCCTCACTCCATAAAGCTATTCAGGGATTGGGAAACCCGCTGTCTGCACAGTCAACATAAATCAGCAAGGCTATTTCTGAATTGCACAACACAACCCATGGTGGCTGGAACAGAACTGCAGGCCTCCCGTGCTGGCTCAGGCCCTTCCTCTTTGTGCTTCCCATTCCAATAGCATAATGCAGCACACACGTCCCATCTGATCCCAACAGGGAGAGGGGGCGTGCAGACAGCAGGAAGAGAGCTAGCGTCATTGCATGGAATTGATTTTTGGCACTGGGGAAAGTTCCAAGGAAACTACGCTCCACACACTCAGACCCTGACCTCTAGGGCCCATCCCTCTGCCCTTTTCCCTCACCTTTCCAGCTGACATCCTCTGCCTCTTTTCTCTCACAAGCTCCCTTCCACTTTCAAAAACTTTCTCCCCAGGATGCCAAAAGTGAATGCATAGAACACAGAAGGTGCTGGAGTCAACGTATGTTGACTTCAGTAGATCTAATGACCATGGGGAGTCCGACAGTGAGCTCAAGGCATGATATGTGGGGCGAGGGTAATCAGTGGAGAGCAGGGGTTCCACACTCACTTGGATCTGTGTTTGTCTCCCTTCCCTGTGTGACACTGGGCAGGTTACCCAACCACCATGTTTCCTCCTCTGTAAAATGGGAACATCAATGTCATCTACCTCCTGGTGGTGCTGTGACGATTAAATGCAGTGATGCATGGAAAGCATTCACCCCACTGTCTAGCCCTCAGTCAGCACTCAACCAATGTGAGCACTTTATGGTATAAAGCTGGGCTTCTTAAAGTGTTTAGTCTCAGGACTCGTTTACACTTGAAAATTATTGAAGATTCAAAAAGCTTTTATGTGTGTGAGTTCTATCTGCCAATATTTATCGCATGAGAAAAACTTAGAAATGTTTAAAATTGCAATTTCACTTAAAGGTTACAATATTAAATTCATTACATGTTAATATAAATAACATTTTTATGAAAAAATACCATTTCCCAAACCAAAAATTTAAGGGAAAGAATGATATCATTTTACATTTTTGCAAATCTCCTTCATGTCTGGCTTAATGCAAGACAGCTGGAGTTTCCTATTTGCTTCTGCTTTCAATCTGTTGTGATATCTTTCGTGTTCTGTTTTAATCTTTGCAAAACTCCACTATACATTCATAAGAAAATGAGAGTGAAAGGGGCACATAATGTCTTAGCATTGTTTTGAAAATAGTTTTGACCTCAGGGAACCCCCAGGGGTCCCTGGACCACACTTTGGGAACTGCTGGAATAAAGAAAGGTGAGTCATGGAAAGAGAATCAAAGGGAAATTTTAAATAAAAGGAGAAAAGGAAGGGTCATTCCCCACTGTTGGTACTCTTAACTAGTAACCAAAAAGTCATAATCTTTATGTCCTTATAACTTTTAATAATTACTATTATAAACCTGATAAGTCTGTTATGTAATCATGCAGTTGGTGGATACACCAAGCAGAATTTTAAGAGATACCTCCAAAGACTTAGCCAATGGTTCAAAATCTGAGCTGAAATCACATGATGTTCATCGGAGCCTCGTTTTTCCTTCCTCCCCACCCTCCCCGCAGGGACCGTCTCCGCACCACCACCAATGTGCTGGGAGACTCACTTGGAGCTGGCATTGTTGAGCACTTGTCACGACATGAACTGAAGAACCGAGATGTTGAAATGGGTAATTCAGTGATTGAAGAGAATGAAATGAAGAAACCATATCAGCTGATTGCCCAGGAAAGCGAGACTGAAAAACCCATTGACAGTGAAACCAAGATGTAGACAACAAAGAAAACGCTTTCTTGAGCACCAGGTGTTTGAAAACCATTATGAAATGTTTCCATCTTGTTCCAACTCATTCTCTCCAGTAAACCCCTTACTTCCCTTTGCCTCTCTACTCTGATAGGATTGGGAAATATTCATCCAAAAACAAGGGAGGATCTTGTGGCGGCCAAAATCTGTAGTTTTCATCCCACATTTGAAATTTTTGAGTCATTTCGTGTTAGTCTTATCTCATAAGGTACAGAGATCAAAAATAGTCTTGATCAGATCTTAGAAGTTTATGTGGCACACAATCCTGTAAATGTGATTTTTTTAAGTAAGTTAAAGAGTCAAACAAAGAGTAGGCTAAAAACATGTTTTTAAGTCAACTTTCAAAACTTAAAAATCCTTCAGAATACAATTCAATTTTAGCATCCAAATGAAACAACTTGATAAACTACAATCAATTGTCAGTTGGATAGTAGAAGGGTTTTTTCCCCTTACCGTTCTGATTTGTGTCCTTATCTTATTAGTAGCAGGACAACATGAATACACACCCAACACAGCTGTGAGGAGGCACATAAAGTGAAATTTCCCTGTGGCCGTGGGCAAGTTCCATCTCATCTCTAGGCCTCAATATTCTCATCTCTAAAAGGAATGAGTTCCCTAGATGCCTTTATGGCCTCTTCTGGCCCACGCATGCTGTGGCGTTGTGAACGAGCCTGCCCTCTATTTCCCTCGGAACATCCTGTAGCAAGTATCATTCCAGGGACTGTGGGACTTTCAGAAAGGACATTTATTGGGAAGGAACATTCCCAAGTAGGAGCGGGATGGCTGTGAGGTTTACCAGGTCCTGTGTCCAAAATGTCACTTATACAAGTCACAGGGCTGGAGGCTATCCCAGGAGTGGAATTATTCATGAAACACTGCTCAGTTCTTCCCAACAGGGGAAGTATTCCCTTCTTCCCTACTCTTCCCAAACTGAAGGGACTGCTCTGGGAAGGCTGTCTCCCACCACTCCTCCACTGAGGCTAGGCTTTTAAAAAATAAAATGTAAGACTAGCAACTAGCAAGGGTGCTCATGGTCTTACTGTGGAACACTAAAGAGCTGGCTAGGAAAGAGTGGAGCACGGTTGACTTTATAAAGAGAGGATTTTAAAACACCAAGATTATGGGTCATCTTTAAGGAAGAATAATAAAAAAAGGGGAGGTTCATTTTTTTAAAACCAGAAACGTTTTTTTCTCTTCAGTTCAAAATTATTCCCCAAGGAAGTCTGCATATCAAAATAAAAGGTTACTTCTTATATAGTTTAAACAAGTCAAATGAATGAGCTCTCTCTCTTATAGAGGTCTGTGAGCTGGGTGGGTGGTCTCTTATTTGAAAAGGCTTTTGACTATACTCAAAAGTTGTTAGAATGAGAGAAACAAGATATTTCTTTGTGTGAAATTCCACTTCTCAAGTCATTCAAAACCTTCAGCTGGAGTGGAGTTTGGTTTTGTTTTGTTTATGTCCCTGAGAGAAATGGTGGAAGATGAATCAGTATGAAGACATTGTCACTGTGGTTCCAAGAGAAAAACAGCAGGGGCGTTAGTTTCAATCGAGGCAGCTCCCAAGTTTAAAGATTAGTTTTGTAGCCCCTAAGGAGTATCCAGTCAAAGACGCAGAGGGGGAGCTGTCGGACAGTACCAGCTACGGTTTGAGTTTCTGACGGAAAATGGTGAAAAATTGACTTAATTATGCTAACAGACTGAAATCTAGGCGTACGTCCTCTGATATACAACTAGAGATATTTTTATAGAGATCCTGAGCATTATGTGTGTACAAAAGTTAACGTTAGGCTGTGGTGGAGTAACCATTTAATGTCAAGGCTCTATTTGGGAAATACACTACAAGTTAAGGTACATGGCTGTCATCTTATGACACCAATAGAGCAAAAATTAACCATGTCAAATTAATTCTGTTACACAATGTGATCTTTTTTTATACTAACCATTTCTGGTGGAAAGCAGGTCTTCTAGGATGATCCTCTCGCCAGCCCATCACAGGCTCTGCATGTCTATGCACCCAGTGTGGACTGAGAAGTGTTACTTTGTAGATGTATTTTCAATAAAGAAAAAAATTAGTTTTACATTATACCTTTGCATGTTGTTGTTATTCTTCTCCCTGAAGGAGAATTAATTTTTCATTTGTGAAATTATTGCAGTGAGCTCAGGGCAATGCTTAGGAAGAATACCATGCAGATGTTTTTAGATTTTACTAGGTAAAATCTTGGAAGGACCAGCTCGGGGAGCTGGCCACAAGAAAATAAATAAGGACGAGCTCTCCCTGCCCAATTCCTAGGAATGGAGCTGGAAACAGGAGCTGGTGAGGGACACACTTTGCTGTAACAGCCTGCACGCACTTGTCCACATCAGATTCAAATTTCTCAGATAAATTGAATCATTTCCATGTTGGGATTAGAAAAATATAATGCCACCATTGGTTCTTCCAAAAAAGTAATTTCCTGTCTGACCTTCAAATTAGGTAGATTTATCTATGTGATTACTACTGCCATTTGTGAAAAGAGCTGAATAAGATCTCAAGGGATATTTCAGAAACAGCCATTGCGCTAGTGAACCGTTCTGTTTTTGAAGAACAACTTATGGGTGACTGCTTTTTTCCGTGATGCTTTTTAATAAAGAGATGGTAGGTGGGAGCTCACTCCCCCGCCCCCGACCCCGTGGCGTAGTGGTTAAGTTCGAGCACTCGCTTCGGTGTCCTGGGGTTTGCAGGTTTGGATCCCGGGCGTGGACCTCGCACCACTAGTCAAGCCATGCTGTGGGGCCATCCCACATAAAATAGAGGAAGATTGGCACAGGTGTTAGCTCAGGGCCAATCTTCTCAGCAAAAAGAGGAGGATTGGCTGCAGATGTTAGCTCAGTGACAATCTTCCTCACAAAAAAAAAAGAAAAAAGAATTGTCAGGCAATGTCATGAAATGCCCAGATTGAAGTTGTGTCTGGAGACCCTTTAATCTGACCCTCTACTTGCAGGTGGCACCCACCGAGAGAGGGGCTCTCAAGAAGGATCCACAAACCCCTAGGCCATCCATGTGAAGATTTCATTGAGTTCATATTGCTCTTGAAATTATGGGGACAGTTTTGTGCATTTGCCTTTTTTCTGGAGTCAAAATCTTTAATTTCCGTCTATTTCTCTAAAGGATCTTTTGACCCAAAAATTTACAAATCACTGATGAATGCATCCTAACTTTTTCCAAGGCATCTATGATATTCAAGTGGCTGACTGGGGGAATGGAAGGAGGGCTGCTCACAGCCTGAGGGAACCCAACCTGCTCTGGTGGCCCTGAGGAGATCCGTAGCTGCGCGCCTGTGGGACATTCTGGACACAAAAGCATTCCTGGGAGCGCCACCAAAGGTCAATCCACCGTTAGGAAGTGCTTCCTTTTGTAGTCACCAGTTTCCTTCCCTTCTGCAGCCTAAACTGGACTTTGCCCCCCTCCACAGTGCAAGCCTGAGAAGCTGGTCGTCAGCTGGTGGAAGATCTGTGGAGACGCCATTCCGATTGAGGGACATGGTAGCTCTGCCAGGGGGTGGCTAAGATGATGGGGAAGGGAGCATAGATCCCTATGTGTGGTAGTCACAGATCTGTTCCCAAGTGAACTATGACAATTTTTCAGGTTAACATTTCTTTAAATGTTTTTGATAAGGAAATACATTCCTAAAAAATTTTTTAAAGCCTACACTTTGAGAAGCTGGGGGGGGGGGGGGGGTCTATGTGCGCCCCTTGCATATTTATGCCTTTGGCACCACTGCCCCACCCCAAGCCGGATTGCCTTTCCCAAGCTGAAAAGTGGCACTTTCTCAGTAAAATCCTTTTTTGTGGGCCTTAATTCATATACATCAAGCTGTAAACAGAGACTTTAGTGCTGTTGGTTGTGTAGGTCTGAAGGTGAAGAGAACTTGGAGGAAGGGCTCATTTCCTGCTGGATGGGAGCTGAGTGACGAGGGTCCTGCGGGAGGCCCTGACCTCACGCCCTCTCGCCGGGCGGCCGGCTGGGCACTCGCCCCGAGGCTGCTGTCAGTCACCTGGCCTCCGCGGCGGTGCACTGCCACTTCTCTCACCCGGGTGGTCCCCCAACTGGGGCAACAATGAGCAGCTCTGTGTAGCCCTCTCCCGGGGGCCAGAGCAGTTGGGAGGTGTCACGCCAAAGGCAGGCTCTGAATAAATAAGCCGAGAGAAAAAGAGCAAGGAAGGAAGAGCAAGGGAAGCTGATAGGCAGTATTCTAAGAGGGAAAGTGGGAGAAGTGCAATCTGCCGGATAAATGAGGCAGGGTCTGGGGTAGCGATACCCATAATCACCACCAGGGGGAGCGCGGAGCTCTTCGCAGGGAGGGACTGAATTCCCCCTTAAAGAAAACTCTTGGATAAGCCTTTATGGAATTCTAAGGCCTGCAGAACAGAGGGAGGTTCAATATCTGAAAGCCATCAAACGGTTTAAAATTCTTCAGTGCCCCCATCTGCCTTTTTCCTCTGGTCATCCTGCTTCTCCAATAATCTCTGCCAGGAGCCCCTTCCTTTCTGGGTATTCTGTTTTGTCTCCCTAGCGCCCACCCTCTGTCCCCTCCCACCTCCTTTTCTGCCATCCTGTTCTGGATTCTCACCTCCCATTCCATCACTTATGTTTCCCAGGCACAGACAGGTACTCAGAAAGCGGCACGGCAACATTTTCCAGCTGATCTTCCCTCATCGTGCCCACAAAACTGCCCTTCGTTTGGAAACAATCACATTAATTACTGAGTCTTCGCATACAAGTAGGGTTGCCAGATAAAATACAAGACACCTAGTTAAATTTGAATTTCAGATAAGTAACAAATAATGTTCTAGCATATGTATTAAATAACAATATGTTAGTGTAAGTATGTCTTAAAATATCTCATGGGGCAACCTGTATTTTTACTTATCTGGCGACCCTACATGCAAGTTAAATGAAGAATGCAAGACAATTTATGTTTGCCTCCATGAAGTGGCTGTTATAGGCGAAAGAGTGTGTGTGATCGTTAAAAGTAATCATCCTAATTTTTAATTTCTCTCTGCAGACAAAAACGCATTTTAAAAGGCAGTCCAGATCTGGGACATATCCTACTATTTATTTGTTCTGGGGACGTTATCCCTCATTATGTGCTTCTAAATCTTGTGGCTGAACTTAAAACGCCTGATCGATCACTTTCAAGACTTCATAGAACAGTCTTTAATAAATTAGACAGTATTTCAGTTACCCATGCTTGAAATATTTTGACTCACATCTGTTTTTCTTTTCTTCTCTTTCCTTTTTTTCTCTCTTCCTTTTCTCACTCCTTACTCCTGCCCTCCCTCCCCACTCCAAACATGAAATATTTTCTGTAATCCGTGACAGGGCTGAAACATTTTGGCATTCACATCTTGTTTCCAATGATGAACATATTTTTTTCATTTGGGGTGCTCCTTTTAGAAAAGCACCCATTTTTTTTTTCAGATTGCGCTATTCAAAAACCATAATTTTCCGGTCGCTGTAAAGTTAGGAATGAGGCATTTTTCAAAGTCTCCTCAAGGAACTCCAGCCTCCATAGATGGGCATCTTTCCCACAAAAGCCCTTCTTTAAGCTGAGGCTAAAGGATACGAACGGCAGGGCCCAATTGTTACTGCAGAAGGAAGACAAAACATGACCTTTAAAATCATAAACTCTTTCTCAATAACCACATACGTGCAGTCATGTTAAAGACGGCAGCGAGTCTCATAGAAGATGGTGTCAGATGACAACTGTTGGATTTCTTTTCCACCTCTGTACATTCAGGGGATCATAAAAAATCCTGAAGGCAGCCAGCCAGGAGCTTGCAGATAGAGCAGGAGAAAATAAAGACCATCCAGGAGTCAGCTCAGCCACAAAAGGAATTGATGATGGGGTCTGCCCTCGGGAGGACTTAGCACTCAGAGAGTCTGTCAGCAACACAAGTCTGAAAACTGTCACCAAATTCCAGTGCCTTGGCACTGCAGTGCCTCCGCGAGGCATTGTTTCATTTAAGCTGATGATGAGCTGTTAGCCAAAGAAGTAGAAAACCGACTCGAGAAAGTCCACATGTGAGTTAGAAAACTAACACAGCTAGGCTAAAAATAGCTTCCTGCTTCCTAAAACCTAGAGGCCTTTGGCTTCAAACTTGTCCACAATGCCAGGCTGAATCCACACCTGTCCCACCTCAACTCTTGAGCAGTTTCATCAGGGTCCCTGGACCATCTTGATTAATCCTGGGACTTAATCTACTGACTTCGTGGTAATGGTAGTTCCAACATGGCTTCACTGGCGGGTAGAGTGGAAAGCAGACCTGGACAAGGAAAATGAAATCTAGTCTCTCACTTACTTTTAATTAACTGTGGTACCTTGACCAGTCCCTCAGAGTCCACATCTGTACGCGTGGGGGTTGATGAAAGCCACAATCTCCAAACCAATTTTCATATCAAGTGTCCGTATATTGGAGGAGGTGTGGAAGTGGGGTTCTACGGTCAACTAAGCTTGGCAAATGATAGATCAAACTTCAACTTCCTCACCAGAAATGAGTCTGATAATATCTTCTTCACGAGAGTGTGACAATAATTAAACAGATGATAATAGAAAATTCTCAGCTCAGTTCCTGGCACTTAGGAAGATTCTTAAGATGTTTAGAACAAAACCAGCTCAGTGAAGGAGGAAGGGGCATGGGATGACGCCAGAGGAAGGGGGAGTAGTTCCCTGGCTCCATCTGGGCCCACTGTACGCAGGACGGAACCCCCGGAGGAGGCCACAGACCTACATCTTCTGGGACGGAGGCTTTGCAGAGGCCTGTCACCCCTGGAAACGGTTATCATGAGAAATTGCCAGGCCTCTTCACTGAGGGGCCCAGGCCTCTGCGCCCGGCTGGACCGGCAGCCCCTGCCAGTCTCCTCCGGGGCCTTTTGTCTCATCCGGCTCTCCCAGCAGCCCCACACTGCATGGTGGTTTTGTGAAAGGCACAATTCGGCACTCTGAAGAGACCACCCAGCTTACTCCCACGTCTCCCAGAGAACAAAACTGCCCGTCTGTGTGCCAACGACCTCCCCCTCTGCCAGGCCCCCTTCCGCCGTCCTCCTCCCTGCCAAGGGGAAATGGGGAGGCGGTCAGGCCCGAGCTCTGTGGGAACCCAGGCCATGGTGTGCTAATGAGCTGTCCCCAGCGCAAGGCCAAACACTCTGTCCCTGGGATGCTGCTGCCACCCTGTGGCAGAGGTCTTTCTTCAGGCTCCTGATGACCACGCCAAACCAGACTATATGGAAACACTGAGCATTTACTAGAAACTCATTACTGATGGACTCAGGCCAAGGCTATAGAGACAGAAAATCATTCAGAAGTCTGATGGAAAAAGGACCTTGAAACATCCGGCAGTAATTCTCCAAGTGCGGTCCCTGGGCCAGCAGTGTCAGCATCCCCTGGGAACTTATTAGAAATGCAAATTCTCAGATCCCACCCTAGACCTACCGAATCATAAACTGGGAGGGAAGAGCCCAGCAATCTGTTTTAACAAGCCCTCCAGCTGGCGTTCATGTACACCAGAGTCTGAGAACCATGGTTTAGAGTCTAAAAAGAAATGGACTTTGAAGGTGACCATAGGGTCCTAATCCTGGCTTTGCCTGTGAGCTGTGTGACCTTGGATGACTTACTTAACCTATCCATACTTCAATTTGCTCTTCCCCCTCACGATGATAATCATTCCTCTTTTCTAGGATTGTTGAAGATTAGATTAGAAAGCAAGGTAGAGTCACTGACGTATGTACACGCTTGATAAATGGTGCTTGTTTGGGGCGTTATAAGAATGGAGTCATAAATTTGTTCACACTACCACTAGACTAGACTGAGAAAATGTGGTTCCTTCCTCTATTTATTTAACAGATACTTATGAAGTGCCTACTATGCACCAGGCACAGTAATGGGTAATGGAGACATAGTGATATAGAGATACTGTCCCTCACTTCATGGAGCTACATGTCAATAAACGTGTACCCTAAGGGTGCTACGGACTGAATAGCATCCCCTCCAAAATGTTTATGTTGAAGTCCTAACCTCCCTCATGATTGTATCAGAGGCAGAGCTTTTACAAGGTAATTAAGGTTAAATGAGGTCATAAGGGTAGGCACTTAATTCAGCAGGACTGGTGGCCTTCTCTCTCTCCACACACACACACCAAGGAAAGGCCTCATGAGGACACAGGGAGAAGGCTGTGGTCTTCAAGCCAGGAATAGAGCTCTCACCAGTGATGGGGTTCAGGGTAGGCTGCCCCAAGATGCGCCACTCTGGTATGTGGATTATTTTGAGCTGAAGACAATAAAGGCTCAGACTCAGCCAGAAGATTCAACCTTTCCCCCCAACTGCCTAAAAGAAATTTAACATAAAGGCCTGTCCCCAGGACAGGCCATCACCATAGATAACTTTGGGTTCTGGCAGACTGGGAGGATCCTTGCTAAGCCCACTCTTATAAAAATTCTTTTTACCAAACATTGGCTTTTTCATTTCCATGTGGGTTGCCTTCCTCCCCTTTGAAGACCCAAATCACTACCCCAAACGTCCTCCTTGTCTGTAGCTGAAGATACTTAAACAGGCAGCCTTGGCCAGTTGGCTGAGTTGCTCAGTTTTCCTGAGCCTCTCCAGTGCATACATATTATAAAGCTTTGTTTAATTTTCTCCTGTTATTCTGTCTCACGTGAATTTAATTCGTTGTCTGACCAGAAGGACCCAGAGCGGGTAGAGGAAATGTTTTCTTCCCCTACACCAGAATCCGACCATGCTGGCACCTTGATCTCGGACTTCCAGCCTCCCAGAACTGTGATAAAATAAATCTCTGTTGTTTAAGCCGCCCATCTGTGGTATTTTGTTATGGCAGCCCGAGATGATTAAGACATAGGGTCAAGTTGTAATCATTGTTAGGAAGAATAATAAAACCAGTAAGAGTCTGGAGAGGGGTTGGAGCACTGTTTAAAGAGGATGGGCAGGGAGCTCTTCCTGAGGAGGCTCTGCAGGAGAAGGGACCTGAATGGCGTGAGAGATCAAGCCTGTGGATTAGAAGAGAAGGAAAAGCCAGTGCAAAGACCCCTGGGGAGCAGGTGCGAGCTGCAGCTGCTTGGGAGGAACAGCCAGGGGGCCAGGTGTCTGGAGAAAGGGGAGGATTCAGAGAAGGGCCGAGGCAGGGCCCTCCCAGAGGGTCTTGCACAGAAAGGACTGTGGATTTTTCAAGGTGTGATGGGATACTCCTGGGGGCTCAACAGGAAGGAGATTCTCTATTTTACTTCTAACTTCTCTCTTCATCCTCCAGGTTGACAATCCCAGTCTTTGCCCGTCTAAGCAGTCTCTATCGGGTAACTCGCTAACTTCCATATAAAATCCTCAGCATCTTTGAGCGCAACCCCTTATACTTTCTGCTCCCTCTCTTCTTCTCCACTTTCTTTATCCAGCCCTGGAACTCACTCCCACCAAGGCAGGGCTCCTGTCAGACCTGCAGGCTTTCAACCTGATATCCGTACCACACAGGAAATGAGAGAGGTCTCAGTTATGCAAACCACACCCTGTCGCAGGGCAGCCCAGCACAATAAAGGAGAGAATCTCTGCCCGAGGGCTTCTCCCAGCTTAGGTGACACCTGCCTCTTGAACAAAAACTTTTCTCATGGCCTCCCTTCTTTTTCCAGTCACCCCCTGGATGGAAGGGACGGGTTTTCTGTCACCCACTTCTCTTCCTGCATGAATCTCCCAGGTAAAACCCTGTGGTCTGGTTCACCTGGCCCCGGTGTTGATAAACCAAAGAAGGAAATGAAGGAATTTAGAAAATCTCTCTTCACAATGCCTGCTCTCAAGTCTATTGCCTTAAAATCAGACCCTACTTTGAGAATCAGAACGTAAATACTATCAATTTCTTTCTGCTGTAATTATCCCAATTTCTTGAGGCCGAGGAGGGCTCTTGGCTTGCTTGGCAGAAAGTATATTCAGAAAAGCAAAAGAGAAAATCATGTTAACTTTTCCTGCCAAAATATTTTGTAATTATAATCATGATTATTATTATTGTAGAAAAATGAGCCCTAGTAACAGGGAAATCTTCACTGGGGTTCTTTTTCTTTCAATGGATTTTTCCACTGTCTTTTCAAAGACTGATTTTTCACTTCTGCTTAAGAAGTCCTTATTTCTCCCTTTGGGATATATTCGTTTATGAAATTCAAACTGCTTGGGGCTTTTATGTCTGGCCTATGTTATTCTCCCCTCAATTTCTTCCACTTGTCCCTCTTGAGAGGCAGTGGATTGCCCCAAGTCACACTGCTGGGTCAGCCAGGACCTCGTTGCTGCACTTTACAGGCCTCATGAGAGAAAAGACTAAGGACCCACATTGGAGAAAGAGCCGAGGAGTCGTAGAGCTCAGACACCAGAAGGGAACCCCAGCCAGGGCTTCTAGCCCCTGAGGGTCATGCTGGGATCAAGTCCAGCTGTTCTCCTCATGTAAGAGTCCTCTTGAAGTGGAGAGAAGGCTTGAAGTAAAAATAATAGAAAAGTTTTTCAAATCCACTCTCAAAAAGATCAAAGAAAACCTTGACATGGGAAAGAGATCACCATTTACTATGTGTCTTCTACCCTATGGGGAATCAGAGACCAGGATGGCCATAACCGTCTCTCAAAGGAAGAAATCAAGTTGTCAATCTAAGCAGAACAGAAAAGACTCCCTTACCCACATGTCTCAACTCTCCGACTCCAAGCAAGTGCTTCCTTGTTCCAGCCTTGTCCCGACTATGTGCCGACAAGACAGTGTGAGTCACCCCAGAGTGGTCAGGCCTGAGCATGAGCTTTGCCATCAGGAGCTCCCAGTTCAAAGCAGACCCTTCCACTTCAGCACTGTGTGTCCTGGGACAGTAACATCACTGCTCTAAACCTACTGTTTCCTCCTCTGGCCAAGTATCATTGGGGGCATGGAGTTTTATGGGGATTTAATTAGGTAACACTTAGCTCATGTCCAGCATATACACACGCTCATTAAACCGTGACTATTCCCTGGGCTGAAATACAGCTGAACAACAGTGCAACAGTACAGCACACCAGTTATTTACTGCCGTGTCATTTCTGATGAGTCAGCATCCATGCTTTAGCAATGGTAAAGTATTTTTACTATCACCTCTGCCTATTGTGAGGACTGATGTTATTATTCCTTTTGTTTTCACACTGTGCGTCCAGGGTGACTTTATCTGGAGAGAGAGAGATCTTGCCACAGGATGGCAGCAAATAATCTCCGAAGTCCTTCCCAGCCCTAAAGTTTCATGAGTCTATGAAAATGATCTACAGCTGGAATCGAGTCAGGCTAAAGAGGACTGAGTTGTAACACAGGCCAGTCATTGGAGCCAGGAGGAGCATCTTTCTCTGCTCCTTCCCATCCTGGCAGGAATCTGCAGGTGTCCTTTACAGAGTCTAGGGCTGTTCCTGAGATTCAAAGGATTTCTCCACTTCCCTGCCTCCCCTTCTTTAATCCTCTGCTCTCCATTGAGTGCATGTAATCACTCAGTTTCTCTCTCTCCCTCTCTCTCTCTCTCTCTCTCTCTCTCTCTCTCTCTCTCTCTCGCTAGCCCCCAGACCAGGACTCAGACAGCCTACTGGCCTTCCATTTCCCTTCCCCCTAAGGCATCATCTCTCCCATCACCACACCCCTGGCTGTCAGCTCTGAAGCAGTGTCCCCACATGCCAGGCCCAGGATCCTGAAACCCTCGGTTCCAACCTGGACATGGCAATTTCAGGCTCCTACTTGTCTGTGGGGAATCAGACCGCAGAGTCCTGCGTCTGTCAACCAACCAACCGTCAACACGTATCGATTGAGCGCTGCAAACATGCCAGATACTGAGTTAGCAGCTGTCTGGGGCCACGAAGAAGGGAGGTGCCATGAGCTTTGGGTATGTGCCCCAGCTCTGGCCATAGAGAGGTGAATTTGAATCCAGACTCTGCTGTTTGCTAACTGTGTGACCTTGCGGAAGTTTTATACCCTCTCTGAGCCTCAGTCCCCTCATCTGTAAAATGGAGATAGAACAACATCTACCTTGCTGTGGTAGCTGTGATGGTAGGTGCTCATGCACACACAGAGCAGGTAGTCACCAAACAACGGGCATTATTGTCATAAAACAGGTTCATGGGATTTATAATCCCATGGGGAGGAGAGGTATAATACATCACAAGAAAACAATGCCACAGGCGGTACAGACTTTTATGCCAGGGGTTCAGAGGAGCTGAAGTGCTAGGAAATCAGTCTCTTCCAAGATAACAGAAGTACAAGGCTCCCACAGACTGGAAAAATCTATATAAGCAGCTCTATTATAAAACAAATCACGCTACCCCAGTGATTAGTGTTTATTACCTTGAAATTTTTAAATCAGGCTTCCCAGCTCCTCCCTTAGCTCTTCCTAGGCTAGAATTTTCCACATGGGATGCCCCAAGCTCACTCATAATTCTGCATAATTCTGCAATATTTTGAGCACCTTTGTTTCCCAGCCAAGCATAGATCTTAGCAGGGAAAATCATTAAATGAGGAATAATATTTGTGTGATAAGAACTAGGAAAGGATCACACAGGGAAATTTCAGCGGCAGTATCGCTGTGCGCTACACGTGTCTCCCTATCCCCGCGTCTCAAAGAGGCTTTATCCCCATGCTCTGCCCCTGAGCAAGATTCTGCCTGAACCACACACCCAGGGTTACTCTCTTCTTAAGGATTTCTTAAGTCACTGTGTTTGGTATTAATCCCCCTTGCACATCAGAATGTCTTCATTAAGTTAAATTGTGAAGTTCTCTAACCACATGTAATATAAAACCCTTCAAGAACAGAAGAGGAAGGCATATGTGGAAAGCCTGTTACCTACACCCCTCACAACAGTCCTGTGAGGCGGCATCATTGTGTGCATTTTATACACGGAAAGTTGAGCTTCAGGGATAAGTAACTTATTCAGGTCTATACCCACATAAGCGTGTTCCCCTTAGACTGTTCTAACCTTGGAAATTAACTCTGCTCAAGTATTGTAGACACAGGACCTCATCTAAAACACGCTATGGAATAATCTTCTAGGTCAGTGCTATTCAAACTGTGGGTTATCAGTTTAGTGGGTCCCAACCAGCATTTTTTTTTTAATGAAAGAATAGAATAGAATAGAATAGAAAATATCAGAATGCCTCACCTGTTTCAGGAAATTTTTGTTTTAAGTGTGTCTGTGTGCATGTGTGTATGTGTGTGTGTGCGCGTGTAGGTTTGCATTGTGAGTAAATTACATTTCATGATTAAAAAGCTTAAGGCTACAGTTCCAAGCCTTTGCTGATCAATAACCAATAACCAATCAATGACTTTTTCACCTCATGAATCCAAGGGTTTAAGTGCCTTTTGGCTTCTCCAGCTGACCGTCCTCAAGGAACTTTCATCTTCCAAATACAAATTGTTCCTTAGGAAGTGATGATTTGGACTTTTATCTTAAAAAGCCAAGTGTTCTATCGCCACACATTGTCCAAATTCAGTTCTGGGCTGCGCTAACATGTGTCTCTCTGACCCAGCCCTCCAAAATGCCTCTACACTCAGGAGAATTTGAAGATAGGCTCCATGACCAGGTTAAACTTCTCTTAGACAGCTGCATCTGCCCGTGTTGCTTGCCTAATGAAGAAATAAGTGCACCCTGGCACGAAGCTCTGGAAACAGAACCAAGGGGAGAAATTCCTTGTTAGCACTGACATCTGGTGGTCGTCGAGAGGCCGGCACACCAGTATCTTGAACTTAAAGGAAAGCATCAACTGGGAACCAGGTACCAATCCTGCCTGCAGCCTAACTGATTCCTCATGTCCCCACACCCGTCCTGGATAGCCTCCCTTCTCCTTGCAATTGGACACAGCAAGGTGGAGGGAAAGAACAGAGACTTGGAGTCAAACAGAGGCAGGGTCCATCACCTATCACGAGATCCCAGGTAAACTACTTAAACTCTGGAAGACTCAGCTGCAAAATTGGATAAGAAAACAACCTACAGTGGGCATGAGGGTGTCTTATTTTATTTAAGCCTCAAAACAACT